>NW_017731509.1:2583099-2587765 GCF_001890085.2 Hipposideros armiger | reverse complement strand
AAGACATGTCAGTCTCGCTTTTTTCTCCAGTGTTTTGGGAGTTGACCTCAACTTAGGAGATGAGAGAAATTTTGTTTTCACCACTTCAGGTCTTATTAGCAAATTGTGCTGGGGTCCTGAGATTCTGCCTGCCTGGGCCCTTACATCCTAGACTGCCACGTGAAAGAGGAGTTGAGGGACATAGTTGAGCACAAGCCTCTCTGATTTTGAAATGGCTCTGGGGAAAGATGGAAGATGAGTGAAGAACTTGCTGAAGAAGGGTCACCTGAGGGACAGGATGTACTGCTTCCTAGTTTCTAAAGTTCTGACTGTGCAGTGGCTGAGGGAGCCTTGTTCTGTGTGTCCAAGACAGCAGAAATGGGTCTTGCCCTAGAGGTAGGTAGGTTCAGTCCGTGTTGGAAAAAACGAGCCCCCAGTCAGAGCTCTACAAGAGGGAAGGCATTAAGCACTGCCTTGGCAGAGTGCAAGCGTTCTCTCCAGAGCGGTGTTCACAGGCTGGACAGCTCCCTGATGAGAACCTGTCCAAAGGGTTTTTTTAATTTCGTGGAAGGCTGACCTGGGTGTCCGAGTCGCCTTCAGATTCAGGTTCTCCAGCGATGTGGGTCTTCCTTAAAGTGTCAGGTATGTCTGTCCCACAGAAGAGTGCCTACAGGAGGGACCAGGTGACTCTCTCTGTCCCCTTCCCCCCTGGGACAGACCTTTGAGGAGCAGCAGCTCCAGAGAGACCCCTGCCTCCCTCTCTGGTCCCCTAGCTTGGGAAAGGGCTTGGGACCCTGGAAGGGGACCAGGATGGCAAGGTCGCCCATTGGCTGTGAGGCGCCATGTGAACGGTGCTGGTTGGTTGGCGGGAGGGAGGAGGAGGCGGTTTCCTGGGTAACGGGAGGGCAAGGAGCGGCTGCAGCGGCGGCCGAGGCTGAGGAGCGCGAGCCGGAGAGCGGCGAGAGACCGGCTAGAGGCAGCGGCTCGGCAAAGCCGCGTGGGCTCAGGTAGGAGCCCCCCATGCCGCCTCCCCGGGGCCCGGCTGGGCCAGGCTGCCTGGCGTCAGAACCGGCCGGGGAAAGTTTGCCGCCTAACGGGACGAGCAGGGAGGAGAGGACTTAGGGATGCTCTGTGCTGGGCTCCAGGGCCGGGCAGGGCGGGGACTGCTGGTGGCAAGAGGGCTGGCCCCGCATGGAGCTGCGGGGACCATACCTTCACTGCGGGACCCTGGCAGAAAGCTGGGCCTCCTTAGCCGCGAGGCCGCAGGACGGAGACCCGGCGGGCGGACGCACAGCGACGGGCGCACGCCGAAAGCTCGCGGGCCCTTGTTGAAAGATGCGCTGGGAAAGTCTTCCCCAGCCTGTGCGGGCTGGGGCACGCTGCTCGGTGCTCCGAGGTGGTTCTTCGAGCTCTGGGGCGCACTTTCTCTGCCTCCGGAGACGCTGCAAACGCCCCCATTCAGAGTGGGTGTGCGTCCCTCTGGTGGCGCGTGCCTGAGGTTGGGTGTATTTCCTTGTGCGTGTTGTTGTGCTTGTGGGTGTTTTCTGTTTGTGTGTCTCTGTGCGTTCCCCCTTTGCGTGATTGCATCTGTGGTGTATCCTCAAGTCTGGGTCCCTGTGTATTTGCTGTTGGCGTGGGTGTCTGTGAACGTCCTCTCCAGGAGCTGTGTCTGAGTATTGCTGTTAGTGCATCCTTCTGTCTGTATTTTTGGCTTGTGTGTGTGTCTCCTCTGTGTGTTTGTATCTATGAGAGTGTGTGTGTGTGTGTGTGTGTGTGTGTGTGTGTGTGTGTGTGTGTTTTGTCTGTGTCTCTGTTTTCTAGCCACCGCTGCCTCTNCCACGACAGCAGGGACCTTTCCTGCCTTGTTCACTGCTGGATCTCAGAATGTTTATTGGCAATAAGATTGGCAATGAAATTTGTTGCAGTATTGAGTGAATGATCCATGAGCCAATGACCAGTCAGGGAGATAAACATGAAAAGAGATGATTATGGTGTGGGTGGCACAGGCTATTAAAGAGGAAGGAGTGCAAAACGCCGTGGGAGGCCAGAGGAGGGAGCAGCCAATTCTGACAAGGACTTGTAGGGAAAATTCTTGGAGTTTGGGTCCCAAAGATAATGAAAGTTCACCAATCCAAAAAGATAAGGTGGAAAGGGCCACTTTCCGTCATCTTTTCGGCTCTCCTGGCCAACTGGCTCCATGTTCAATTCAGAGACAGCTCAAGACAGGAGAGAAAAACATTTTTGAGCTTATGGTGCCACCTCTGTGGTGTCCGGCACGTGTGAAACAGTGTCTGTGCTGCATCTGCCCAACCTGGCCTGCGTACCAGAGGCCTAAGACCAGAGAATTTTCCTCAAGTCTTCTCAAGGTTGGATGACAGATTTTCCTTCATTTATAGAAAAAAAGAACATGTTTTACTTAAGTGCTTCACAATGCACTTCCTATAGGGATCCTGTAGCTCTGAAAAAGGGTGATATGGACACTCTGGTTTTGAAGACCAGAAAACTGAGGTGCAGGGGATCAGTATTAGGAGTCAGAAGCTAAACTAAGGAAGCACCTTTGCATGTCTCCCTTTCACTCTGTGCTACAAATGCCTGATGTTGCCCAACCATGCAAAGATTGCTTTCCTATTTGCCACTGATGATTGACCCCTGAACTGACTCAAAGGTCAGTGACCAATCAGATTCTTTCATGAGAATTTGAACTAAGTTCCAGAGGCTGCTGGCAAACTCTATTGGGTATTTGCATGGAGAGATCCTGAGATAGACCTTTGGACTGGCAGCCATGTTAGCCCATTAGGAAGGTGAGTAAGTAAAAAAGGAGATGCAAGAAGGCACGTTCCCTTCCAGAAGGCATGGAGGGAGTAGCCACAGCCCTTGGCTTGCAGTTCTAGTCCCTGGGAGACCAAGTTGTGCTCTGGTTTCCATTTTTCTATGTTGGCAAAATGGAAGTAACTCTTGCTTCAGCTAACAAGGACAGATTTGGAGTTAAGACCTTAAATGGGTGATTGGATGTCATCTTTAAAAATTTGTGTACCCTTAATTGAGACAAAAATGGTCTTGCAGATGGCAGTAGTTGTTGAAGTCTTTGCTGCTGCAACTCTCATTTGGGATATGTGTGTGTGTGTGTGTGTGTGTGTGTGTGTGTGTGTGTGAGAGAGAGAGAGAGAGAGAGAGAGAGAGAGAGAGAGAGAGAGAGAGATGGAGAGATCATAATCTTCATGGAACAGACTCTGCCCTCTTGGTTCCTACAGGTGGGGCCTGGGGCAGGAGGCAGTGTCAGGCAAGAAAGGAAGCTATTTTAGTAAAATGTTCCCCAGGATGCCCACCTCTAGTAGGTGGATGGCTGTTGTATAGAGTGGTGGATTGAAACCATCCATGGAAACAAGCCAATGCATGCTTAGAACAAACTTGGGGAAGCACTCATACGTGCACCAACTCATAGGCTATACATCCGGTCACCTGGATTCTTCTCTTTGGACTTGCCTGGAAATCCTCATCATTTTGGGAAGGGGCTGTATTAGTCAGGGTTCTCCAGAGAAACAGAGCCAACAGGATATCTATCATCTATCTATCTATCTATCTATCTATCTATCTATCTATCTATCTAATCTATTTGAAAAACTGGCTCATGATTTTGGGGTTGGAAAGTCCATAATCTGCAGGGCAGGCTGGCAGGCTGGAGATCCAGGGAGCAGTAGATGTTGCTGCCTTGAGTCCAAAGGTAGTCTGGAGGCAGAATTCCTTCTTCCCCAGGGGGACCTTAGTCTTTTCCCTTCAGGCTTTTGACTAACGATGAGTCCCACCCACATTATGGAGGCCAATCTGCTTTATTCCAGTCTATTGATGTAAATATTAATCACATCTTAAAAAAAAATGACAACTTTCACAGCAAAATCTGGACTGGTATTTGACCAAAAACTTGGTACTGTAGCCTAGACCAGTTGACACACACACAGGGCAAACTTGGTCTATTGTAAAGTCCTTCTCCTCTGCAAGTTACATTATTGCTTCCAAAGCATGTGCTCATTCATGACCACATCCAGATCACATCTGCTCCTCAGAACATCTCTGTCAGAAGGAATATTAGCTGCCGTATTTTATAGACGAGAAAATGTAGGTTCCGAGATAAGATGGTATCACTGATACATGGCCAAGCGGGGATTCTAGCCCATACTGTCTGACTCAGGTCTGTGAACTTCTATAATATCACACTCCCTATAACTTGGTACATGATACTACTTCTCTGCCTTTCCCCTGCTGGTCTTCGTCCTTGCATGACTTCTGGAGACTTGCAGGAGTTGGCTAAGAAAGTGACATGGTTTTTATTTTTCAGTTCTGTCTTGTGACTGGTCTCAATGGGCCTCTCTGAGGCAGGACCCGGGAGTGTGATATATGGATATGTGTTTGTGTGAGCATGAACATAGTTGCCCTTCTACCTCCAGCTGCAATTTTCTCACTGCTGCCATCTTGCAGCTGGGCCCTCTGCTCTCAGTAACAGGAGGCTCCAGCCCCCCTTTCTACCACCAGACTTGGGGAGTGGAGGTTGGAACTGGCACAGATCTGGCTGGGTACTGTGTGGGCTTCATCATTCCCTTCTGCTCTGATGGCAGATGAGTGCATGTCCCTTCCTGAGCCTGAATCTCCTCCCACCCCTCCACCAAGGGTCCAGCAGCAGGACTGGCTTTCT
>NW_017731509.1:2573624-2578214 GCF_001890085.2 Hipposideros armiger | reverse complement strand
TGTTGACTTCTCAACAATCTAGTTAAATGTTCACTTACTTGTGCCTTTCAGCTCTTTTTTATTCAAGTGTGTTTAAACTTACTGAGATTTTTCTAGACAGTGAGAAATCTGAGCTTTTACATCAGGACTTGCTGTCACGATGTCCACCCTCCCCAGTCAGGAAATGGATCGGATACAGGAGCTAGCTAACAGTAGCATCCTTGCTTCTCCCCTTTCTCAGCTAACCCCTCCTTACCCTGGCTCCAGCACTAGGACAGCGACAACCCCAGAACTGGTGGAGACTGACTCCCAGAAAAAAAACCCAAAAGGCCCGCAGGAGGTGTTGGACATCTTCCTACTTCCTGCTGATGGGGAGGTATTTCTGTGGCGAGAACGTCTGTCCCCATGTGCACTTGGGGCGTGTGCACCAGCTGGCATGATGGGATATGACAGGGTCTCACCCGGGAGAGAGCTAGGGGCCTGGTGCAGAGCTGTTCTCAGATATGGAGAGAGCCCAGAGCTGCGAGGGAAGCAGCCCCCTGGAGAAGGCCATGCCAAACAGGAGACCCTTTTGGCACTCACTTTTGGTTTTTCTTTTTTCCTTTTTGTTATTATTCATGAGGAGAGCCAGGAACTGTAAAAAGTGTGGACTCTGAACTCTGGCTGCTTGTGCAAAACCATACAGCAGTGATCCTGCCAGACAGGCATGGTTGTGAACAAGGGCTGTGAAGTCAGACCCGGGTTCCAATTCCAGCCCCACGACTTCCTAGCTTGTGACTTTAGCAAGTTACTTGACCTTCCTTGTCTTCAATTGTTTTATCTCTAACAGAGGGCTAAGAATTCCTACTTAAAGCCCAGTTAACAGGCGCATAGCAAGCCCTTGATAGAGATTTGTTGAAAGAATGAACAGAGGAAGCCTTCTACACATGTTAGCAGTTATCTTTTGATCATTTACTCTGTCATAGGTGACCTAGATCTTTCTACTCTGATGTGTTGTCATTATCCGCAGTGTATAGATGAGATCACTGAGGCTCAGAGAGGTTAAGCTACTTGCTCAAGGTCACATAATGAGTTAAGGTGTAGAGCTGACATTCAAACCTAGTTCTTTGTAAGTCCTCTAGTTTGAGATCTCAGTTTAGACTCTGAAAAGGGTAATTGATACTGGGAGCGAGTTTGCCAGAGTTTATTTGCGTTGCGATCTGGAGCTAAAAATAATGGATCTGAAGTTTCACCTTTGCCAAGGATTCCTTGAAGGGGCTGTAGACATGGTGGTGGTGGGTAGCCAGAGGGTGTCTCTACCTCTCTCTGGAAGCTTATCTATCTTGTGGGTCAGCAGGTGGCTTACTCATGCTGCCTCTAATATCAGCCATCCTTGGGTCCCTTTTCTGGACATTCTGCTCTCTTTGATTCTTGCCAAATTCAGAACATTTGTGACTTGGGAATTCACCTGGAGAAATCTACTCTGGCCAAGTGTTTCATGCAGTGAGGACAAGCCTTCAACCTTTTTGCAGCTTCTCTCCCAAGAGAAGCAGTTCTCCTCTTCCTCACAAGCCCTTTGTGGCTGAATCTCTCATCTGCCTTTTGACCTGCTTTGGCATCGATCAGTGCAGAAGCCTTTTGTGGTAGGGGATGGCTTCGGCCTCATTCCAAAGTAGCCACCGGTCAGGACAGCTGCAAGGGAGGGTCTGAGGGCTTCTGTCTAATACCCGCTGTGGCCGGATCTGGCCACAGCTTTCCCGGAGGCTGGCGTGGCCTGAATTGTAGAATGGCTAGTGCGTTGATTAGAAATGCTGGCAAGAGACTAGTGTCTTTTAGTAAAGGACTCCCCCAACCCCCACCTTTTTTCTTTCTTTCCTGGTGGTGCTGTGCTATGGGAAGAGGCATTCATAATTATTTATTGGTGCATCTTCATGGGGATTCTCAAATATGTTCCCACCTCTCAGACTGTTCATGGAAGGGTGCACCCCATGCAAAATGTTTTTCTTGGTGCAGAGGTCTCCCCTCTCCTTCCTCCGTGTCCCTCCCCTCACCCCCCACCCCAGCCTCTGTGACGTCAGTCAGGAGGTGACTGGGTGCCTGCATTGCCTGCAGGTTCCAAGGCAGGAAATGCAGCTCCTCCGTAGCACGGCTGCCTTTCTGCCCTCAGACGATCCAGGCTGCTCTTTGTCACCTTCCCGGTGGACCCTGGTGTCTCGCCTGCCACATGCTGCCTCTGCAGCTGTGATTGGGGGGGAAATGTTGATGCCTTTTTGCTTCCCAGACCATTGCTTCCCTGTCTCATCATACCTGGGTGCATTTTTCCGATGGTGATGATGATGACGATGATGATGGTGGTGATGCTCCCACATAGGGTCAAAAGATAACTCATTTCTGGCTCCGGTGCGCTTATTTCAAGAACAGGGTCCTCTGGGTGTCTCTGGCTAGGAGAAGTGGGGAGCCCATGAGATCCCTTGGTTGCTTGTCCATGGATGCGCTCAGAGGACTGAGGGGTTTGGAGGATGATCGCTGGCTGCTGCTTGGTTTGGACTCCAGGTGGTGGGCAAGACAGCTCAACCCTGTACTTCTCCACAAAAGACAAATCTGACTGTCGCACATTTTCTCCTCAGGTATGGCTCTCACTGCTTGGAGGAAGACGACAGCCCGGGAGGGGAGCAACCTCTGTGATAAACACTGGCAGGAACTGTGAGGGGCGGCTTTGCGAGCAGCGTTTGTGGTGATTTATGGGAGTCAGGGGCTGCGGGAGAGGGATGTGGATGCTATCAGCTCGGTGGATTAAATGCCCATTTACGTTGTTATTGACATATAAATTACCGGTGCCAAGGAGACAGTGAGGGAAAGGATTTCTGGGGCAGTAATGTGGCACGTGCCCCAGGATATGGACTCCTCTTTGCCGAAATCTGTCCTCTGGGCTCTCAGGAAGCCAGTCTTGGAACTCAAGTAAAATCCCAAGTCCCAGCTCTCATGATGCCAACGGCAGCCGCCCTCATTGCTAAGGCAGCGATGGCGAGCGAAGTTCCCGCATGGATTCTAAGAAGTGGGGAGGACTTTTGAAGAGGCAGCGTGGATTTCCTCGGCGGGTGGGAGCTGTGTCTGGCGGCGTGCGTGCCTTACCTTTGCCTGGGTCATTTCCTTCCTGTGTGGATTTGGAAGCATCGCTGAAGGACAGAGGGGATTTTATTTCTGGGAAATGGAATCGGTTCCTGAGTCCAGCCAACAGCAGAAGAGAAAGCTGGTTACCCATGGACTGGAAGATCAAAAGAGGGTAAGTGACAGAACTTTGCTTGTTGCTTGGCTTATGGTGCTGGAATGGCTAAGCCTGATTCAGAGAACCCAGGCGGTTGGCGGAATGTTGTTGTCGTCGTTGATGATGCTTGTTTGTCTTTCTCTGGTGAAGGAGGCAGGGTGGTGGCTCGTGATTTGCTGGGTCCCAGTGCTGGGCCTGAAGCCTGGACTTGTTGATGGGCAAGGGGAGAGAGACAGACAGAAAGAAAACATTTGATCCTGGGAGCCAGGCAAAGATTTATAAGCTGTAGCTCAGGGAGTTAACAAAAAGTGTTGGTGTTCTCACAGTCAAATGTGAGCTTATTTGTTCTGAATCCCCTGCGGGATTCACACACTCTTAGCGCCTTTTGGAAATGGCGCTCCTGACAGTGGTGGTTTTGTTTGAGTTATCCTCCGTGTGGTCTGCTGGCTCTTGTGTTTATGGATCAAACACATATCCACTCCACTCTTTGGCCCCATCTGTGAGAATGTCACAGCCTTTTAAAAAGGCCTGTTGAGTGTAGGTCATTTGCTGTCATCGGTCTGAAAGCAGCAGCCACCCAGGACCTGTGTCTACCAGTTAAAGTACAACTTGTCTTTAAAAGTCAGACACACTTGGGAGTAACATTGAGTGGCAGTTGTCTAGGCAGAAAGGTGAAGCTGTGTCTCCTCACTCCCAGGGGAATTACGAGGATGGGGATGGGGGAGGAGAGGATGGGATGGTGGGGGTGGTGGGGGTGATGACAAGGGTTAAATACAGTTCCAGCGGGGCCACCGTCTCTGTTAATGTAAAAATAAATTTTGATACTTCCTTTGAAATGTTGTGAAGGGTTGAAAAACTTAGGGTGTTCTCTCAGTGCGGGGTGGAATATCCCCTTTCCTCTTGAGTCTCAAAGATCATCTCTTCTTGGTATGAAATACATGTGGAGGTAAACACTAGCCTTAAAACTCTTCCTTGTAATTTTAAAGGGCTGTGTGTGTGTGTGTGTGTGTGTGTGTGTGTGTGGTGTGTGTAAAGGATTTTGTATGAGGTTTTGCTCTATCAAAGGATAAAAATAAATGGAAACAAAGTACATTTTAAAAACACAGATACTGACTCCATTCCTAAACAAAAGTTTCCACTCCTGAAACTGCACTCACTATAAAGCAGCAAGAATGCCTGCTATCTTAGGCAATAAGTGAAATTTGTTTTGTGGTGTTTGATTTATTCAGCGTATGACCTGCTAGACCTGTTTGCTCCTATTTCTATAGAAGCTTTCTGAGAGGTGGGAGAAAAATCGGTTAATTGTGAACAGAGCCTGGGATTGACTGCATTTTACGAAGTGTTAGCCAACTTTGGTATCCAGACAC
>NW_017731509.1:2563642-2569749 GCF_001890085.2 Hipposideros armiger | reverse complement strand
ACATGTCCACCTGGAAGGCGCCCCCCAACTCAGACTGCTCATCCATCCTCCATGAAGAATGGCTCCCCCTCATGTTTCTATTCCTTGTTCCAGTGCAGCCAGGGTAGCAGTTCACCACATGCCCCCTGTGGCCCAGATGTTTTTCCACATGTCACCCCTGAACCCGATTGTTGGCTCACTGAAGAAGGAACTGCTCTTGTCCATTTCTTCAGCCCCTGGCACACCGTAGGCCCCAGTAAATATTGGTTGAATGAGTGACTGTTACTTGTTGCCCTGAGATTCCTGTTTCCCTGTGGTCCTGAAGCAGAATCTGGTCTTCCAAAATGACTGGTTTACTATGGTGTCCATTCTTATAGAAAGACGAGGGGGAATAGGATTCAAGGAGACGGTTAGGAGCTGTCTATGGTGATCGACACATTTGGTTAAGGGAGGCTAGATTGGGTCTGGTGAGTGGATGAGAAAAAGGGGTCTATCAAAACAATGCTTTGAAGGTAGAAGCAGGAGAATTTGCATCAACGACTAGACTAGTCACTAGACTGATGGAAAGGGAGCAGTCTAAGGGTGGCTAGAGGGGACTTGCAGCACTTTGGACAGAGCAACTTGAAGTAATGACACCTTGCAGTGCTTTGCATGGCAGAGATGCCCGTTCAGTTGGTTTGCACCAATGGAAGCAGACAACGAAGGAAAACAAGACACATACATATTTTAGGGTAATTTTCCCAAGCACACATGCCTAGATTTAGTAAATTTTTCAGAAAGGATTAAGAAATAGGCTAAGGATAGGGAAAGTGACTAACATATCGAATAACTGCTATGTGCCAGAGAGTGTACTAAACACTACTTTCATGTTATCTCATTTAGATCTCCACCAAGCCCTTGATGTAGATATTATTAACCCATTTTACAGATGCAAAAGGTGTCATTAAGGGACTTCTCCAAGGTTCCCCAATTTATTTTGTCTGAGAGACTCCAGTGTTATAATTTCACCTCGCCATTAGGGTTATATCTCTGAAATTTTGAAACTGGATTTTACTATAAAAATAGCTTCTTCCAACTTCTTTGCAGGTGTGCATATGTATATACATGGGCGCACGTGTGTGTAAACACACACACACACACACACACACACACACACACCTGCATATATCCTCCATAGTGGGATTGGCCTGTGTGACACCTGACAGGTGTTTTTTCATCTAGGAACCATGTCCATGTCATTCATCAAATCAGAGCTACATGACACCACCCTCCCTAAGGCTGGTCACAGGCTGTGGTGAGGCTGAGTTGCTTTAGAGGAATTCCCCTCCGCCCTACCGATCTGAGCTCTGAGGTACTGACGGTGGGGTTCAGGCTCTGGGCGGATGGATGCTCACATGTCAGGTGAGGATGCAGCTCCAGCCCCAGCTCCTGGAGTCCTTTCCCAGTGAGCTGAAATGCATACTCTTTGGCCTGGGCCAGTTTACTGCTGCTGCCCCTTTGGATCCAGAGGTGGCAGCTGTTACAAGTTGATCTGCCTCCTGACAGCTCCCTGCCTGATGGTCCGCCAGTCTTCCCGGCATGAATAGAGGGGGTGTTAACCAAACGCAGAGGGGGTGTTAACCCAACGCTCAGGGGATAGACACTGAGGACCTACCACAGCACATTTCATGTGTCACTGACGAAGGCTGGGAATAGATTGTGGCCAGAGGCAACTCAATTCAGTAAGTTTTGAGGCCCCCGCTCAGGTGTAGGGGGAGAGAGGGCAGCAAAGGGACCAGGCCAATGCCCTGCCTTCGTTTCAATGCAAAGAATGTGAGACAGTACAAGACCAGCCTCATCCATGCATTCATTTCTTCATTCATTTATCCCACATTTTATGTATTGAGTGCCTCAGTGTCTTGGAGCAGTCAGTCCAGCCAGCAGTGACGATGACATGACATTAGGTAAGTGTCTACCTGGTGTGGAGAGGTCAGGGCGGGGGAAACTTCCCCAGAGGAGGAGGACCTTGAACTCTGCCTTTAAGGGGCTGAGTGAGAAGCACATTGAACGAGGGACTAAATACGCAGCTCACAGCGTGGACTGAATTGCGTCCCCCTGCCCCAAATTCATATGTTGAAGCCCCAGTTCCCGACATGACTATGTTTGGAGATAGGGCCTTTAAGGAAGTAATTAAAGTTACATGAGGCCGTAAGTGTGGGGCCCTAATTTGATATGACTAGTGTCTTTATAAGAAGAGGAAGAGATACTAGTAGGGAGGCCTGTGCACAGAGGAAAGGCCATGTGAGGACACAGCCAGGAGGCCATCTACAAGCCAAGGAGAGAGGCCGCAAGAGAAACCAAACCTGCTGACACCTCGATCTTAGACTTCAAGCCTCCACAACTGTGAGAAAATAAATTTCTGTCGTTTAAGCCACCCAGTTCACGGTATTTTGTTTTGGCAGCCCTAGCAGGCGACTACAGTGGTGTAAGGTGAGGGAGAGAGTGGCTTAAAGTATTTTGCCTATGATGACCCAGACTGTAAGCTCCTGGAGGGCAGACACATACTCGGTCTGTTTTATCCTTTCTGGCCTCTGCTTCTTCATCTTGAAAATTGGGATGGCAAGCATGAAGCCTTTGGTGAGGATTAGGAGCTGTAATGCACTTGAAGTATTTACAGTACTTAGCACACAATTAAGTATTAAGTGATATCTATTGTAATTCTTATCATATGTTTCCCTTTCCTCATTTGGCAAAATGCTCGAAGCGGCATATTTGGGGGATAAAATTGGGGGCGGGAGGGATGGGTGACTTGCTAGCTCATTTGAGTTTATGTTTCCAGTTAACTGCAGGTCACATACAATTCCTTCTAGTTTAAACTTCTGTCACTGCACGTCTTCCTTAAAGAAATCAGCTTCCTACCTTTAGAAGTTCAGCCGATGAAATCGACCAAATCTTCCTTCGTGTAGCAGTCCTTTAGGAACTGCCTTGACCTCATCACTCTGCACATTAAATTACAATTTAGGGGACCCTGGCACGTAGCGATTAGACTAAGCCATTCACGTGATTCCAAAACACCACCGTCCCACAGGTTGCATTTTTGCGCAACTATGTTTTATGAATTTCATTATTACACTTTGCGGCATCCCCTAAAACCTCAGCACCAGGGGAAAAAATATCTGGTTATCTAGAGGTAAGTTCCAATTAATCAAGATTTTCCAAGCCCCCTCCTCGGTTACTGTGCTTCTAAAGCTGAGATCAGATTTTTCCATGCCTGAGGTTTGAATCCAAATAATGACATCTCTGACTCCCATCCTCAGGGCATTAATTTTTAATCTTCCTTCTCGTTGGGATAATTAGAAAAAGAGGGCCATGGGGGTTGGGAAGTGACACAGGAGACAATGTGGATGGCAGAGTAGGAGTGGATGTTTTTACAGTGTAGCTGCTTCCAAGGAGAGGGAGCCACTGAAGCCTGGCGTCTACATTCCCAGTTCCCTTGTCGGGAGGAAGCAGAGGCAAGGNGAGTGGCTAGTTCAGGGCTCCTCTGGGACCTGGCTCTGCGGGTATTTCCCTGTGCTTTCTGTAGTGAGGAGTGCCATGAGCTGTGGAACCAGAGCTGGATTCAAATGCCAACTGCGCTGTGTGCTGGCTGGTGACCCTGGGACAGCTACTTCACCTCGCTGATGTTTAGATTCTATATTTTCAACAGAGGACAGGAGTGTTGAATTAGAGGAATATTGTTACGGTTCAATGAATTTAAGTTAGTAAGGAATTTGGCACTTGGTAAATTATTCAAGAAATGTTCTATATAGTCTTGGGACAGTTTGCAATGTGGGATTTCTTTTGTTTTAAGAGGGCTTCATGTGATTTTAAGTCTGTGAAAGAAATACTCAAGTAATACATGCTCATTACCCATTCAGACATTACAGAAGAATACGGAGTGTAAATTCCTCTTTTCTCTAATTCTATCCAACAGTGACTGCTATTAACAGTTTGGTATATAGTATTCCTGACTATTTGGGGCTCGTGTTTCTTAATAAAATGGATTCGCACTGTACATGTTATTGAGAAAATTGCTTTTTCACTTAATACTGTGTGCCTATCTGTCTTAAGTCATCACATACATACTTGCCTCATGCCTTTTAATGACTGGATAGAGTTCCACTATAGAATGTGCCAAACTTTATTTCACTAATCCTTATAGATGCACATTTAGGGTATTTCCAGGTTTTTGCTTTTGCTCTGTGATTTTTGTTTTTGGTATTACACAATTCCTTTATTCATGCATTCAACAAGTATTGAGGAAGAACTTTCATGTGCCAAGCACCTAGACAGCTAGCTATAACCTAGACAGATAAGGTCTCTTCTTTCCTGAATCTTACGTTTCAGACCAGAGCTGTCCACACAACTTTCTGCAATGATGGAGAGGTCCTGCTTGGGCACTGCACACATCAGTAGCCACTATCCATATCTAGCCACAGAGCACTTGAAATGTGGCCAGTGTGACCGAATACCTTAATTATAAATCTCATTTAGTTGCAATTAATTTAAACTTAAATAGACACATGCGACTAGTTACTACCATGTTGGAGAATACCTCGCTGAACAGTAAAGGACAGGCAAGTAACTACAATAGATTATCTATTTGCAGACAGCAGTCTATGTTCTAAAGAAAATAAATAGGGCATAGTGGTGTAAGGGGCCAGGGAGAGAGCATTTTATACTTACAATTATTATTAATTTTCTTTTTAAATTGAGGTATAACTTACATCCAATAGAGTATATGCTTCTTAAGTTTACAGCTCGATGAAGTTTTATGCCTTTTATACACCTGTATAGCCACCACATAGATCAAGATATAGACCATTTCATGTGCCCAAGAGGGTGCGTTTTAGCTGGGTATAAGGGGCTGCCTCCCTGAGGGCGTGTGTCTTTTGAGTGGAGGCTTCTGTGATGAGAAGCAGCTGGCCATGGGAATATCAGATGGCTGACTTCAGATGTGAATGTGCCCACTA
The DNA here is from genome assembly GCF_001890085.2 of Hipposideros armiger. Lineage (NCBI taxonomy): Eukaryota > Metazoa > Chordata > Mammalia > Chiroptera > Hipposideridae > Hipposideros > Hipposideros armiger. The sequence continues at coordinate 2,564,779 of NW_017731509.1, read as the reverse complement.
TGACCCTGCAGCATAGGTGAGTGCCGTTCAGAACACCCCCTTGGGTGACTTATCTTGGTGTCACGTATGGACAGTAACTCCCCATGCATCCCTAGCACTTGTCAAATTCAAATTCTATGCTGAAGTCAGGAAAAATCCAGAGAGGCGTGGGGCTGCAAATTACCACGGAGAGAAATTCAGCAAGGTAAGTAGTGTTCAGTGCCGTAAGAGCCCACTTAACTAGCGTAGATGGGAGAAGTAAAATTTCCCTGACAGACACCTATTGATCAGTCACGGGAATGACTCTTGGATTGATTTTTCTCACTACTCCTTTTGAGAAGTTTGTCCTTCACAGACAGAGCTTTCCCACAAAAGATGAACACTGTAAAATAAGAATTGTTCGGGGAGTTTTAAGATACTTGATGACTGAATGGTGACAAAGATGCCTTAGTTTGAATATTCTCCAGGCTGTCAGCTTCTCAGCATGAAAGCCTCCTGGAGACAGTTTTTTAAAAAATGACTTTGGAGAGGGTGAACTCAGGCTGAGTGTAATTAAAATTTCCAGGGCTGGCTGAACTTCTCTGGATTGCTAAATCCTGCCCTTCAAAGCGGAATGCATTGTCTTACTTGCCCCATCAGCTTCTCTTCTCCATCTTATTAATGGCATTCCCAAGTTCCCTGTCACCTGTGGTTACAGCTCAGAATCATTTGACCCAACCCCTCAAGTCCACTACCTTTTTATCTCGTCAGCAGCCATACTTGCTCCTATGTCACAGTGTATCCGGCAGCTGCCTCTTCTTTCTAGTCTCACTGTCACCACCCTAGTTTCAGGCCCAAGAATTCTTGCCTGGCTGGTAGCATAACCTTGTTTCCACTTCTCCTTCGGTTCGCCCTCTACTCCTGGCCACATTCCTGTCGCCAGAGTCCAGCTGTTATCATTCTAGTCGATGATTTCCCACTGTCTCCTCAGAAGACACCCTCCCCAGCCCCTGGTACTTTACATTATACCCAACTTCTAGGGTAAAATGAATAAAAATCAAATCTCATTGGAGTCTTGTTGACCTCAGCATCAGCAACCTCCCTGAGCCATTTCCTTGTTGGTATTTACTCGTAGGTTGTAAGGTGCCTAGCACTGTGCCTGGGACACAGTAATCAATA
>NW_017731509.1:2502789-2559647 GCF_001890085.2 Hipposideros armiger | reverse complement strand
AAAGCCTCATCTGTGTCCTGCATGTACGCTCCCTTGAACCTCTGAGGCACCGTGGGATTCAAGGGGTCGGAGTCAACTACTTGATTACAACTAGCAGGATCCTACGTCTTCCATCTCTTGTGAAGCTGTCGCAGACGTACCAGTCTGAACACCTGGGTACATGGTGCCTTGACGGTCTTGCTAGCTTCTTAGTTAAGTGAATGAGATTCTTTTAGACCTTCTCCCCACCCCACTCCCAAAGAATGGATTGTAGATGAGAGGCTCCCTCGGAGTGTGTGATTCTAAGTTTAATTTAAACAATTTCTCTCTGTTTTTTTGTTTTCACTGATATAATTTAAAAATGTAATCAGCAAACATCCTTAATGACATGGGAGGATCTTCATGAAAGCTAAAAAGTAGAACAAAGAATTGTAGTTCTTACATTTTGGGCATCTCACTTGTGTAAACCTGCATTTACTCAATTGCTTAGAGTCTCTCTTCTTCACTAGCCATTCAGTGTCATGTTTATTTCCACATTCCTAGCACATATTACATTGTTTGGCACATAGTAGATGACCAGTCTGCTTTAAATGAATGAATGAGAGTCAACATTCTGAATGGGGTGAGGGTAAGAGGGAGGGTTAGGTGTGTCCTCTGACTCTCTGAGCTAGATTTGATGTGACACACTCGTAGAGAAATAGCATATTAGAAAGGAGAAGGTTTCAATTTTCTTTGATTTTGCAATGGAAGGAAGGGTGCCTGGGAGGACTGCTTAGTGGTGAATTTGTCCTGCCTTTGTGTGTAGGTTTTTCTTAACTTTGAAGACCCAGTTTCATTATTGTGAATCTGTTACTTCCTCTCTCCCACACCCCCCCACCCCCCGGCAGAGATGTTCCTTTTTTCTTTGAGTTTCCATGGGTCCATGGTGATGGATGACCTGGAAGGTCACTTCATTGATGTCTGTGTGAGCAGATCATTTAGAGGTGAGATTAGAGGCAAGAACAGTGGCTCAGATGTACCAAAAAGGGGGTATACTGAATAAATCAGTGCAAAATATGCCCTTACATGTTGCAGCACAATGGGTCACATTATGAGAGCAAGTAATGAGGAAGTCAAAGAGGGAGACAGTGTCCTACTGAAGCCCGTGGAATATTCTGAATGGAGACAAATGATGCAGTCACTGAATAGAAATGCCTGGGGTCGCCTGGGCCCTTCTTACCCAGAAGAGGAGGTGTATAGTGTGAGCTTTATGGGGTTGCTCTTCCAGGTGATTCATGCAGGAAAATGGGATGACATTCAAAGGAAACAGCGTTGTGCAAAGAGGTGCTGTTTATGGTTGTTCCTTTGAGTGTCATCCAGGTTGGTTTCATCCTAGTGCGACCCAATGCCCTCCCTTGATCATAGGTGCCACCATTAGACTGCACGCCCCTTGTGTGGTTTCGGTGATTATTCAACGTAGTTGTTTACCCCCTGCCCACAGCCCTGGGAGAGGAGGGTACTTTCCTGCCCCACGGTGCTGGGCATGGCTAGTAACCTGCTTGACCAGTGGAGTGTGGGTGGACCTTCAGTGTGCCGAGTGTCCCAAGCCTAGGCCTTAAGAAGCATAACTTGTTTCCGCTTGCTCTTGTGGGAGCTTTTGGTTTCCACTGTGAGAACGTGTTCCAACCAGCTGCCGTCATTCTTCCATCCTGGGCCTCAGGAACAGATCTGAAGAAGCAGAGACGCCCTGGCGAACATGCAGACCTGTGAGTGAGAAACGAATGCTCATTTTTGTGTGCCCCAAAGATTTTTGTTGTTGCTGTTGTTTGTTATGCAGCAAAAACTGACAAATGCACCCTGGAACCAAGTAGACTTATACTGGGCAAAGCGTGTTTGGTGGTTGGTATTAACCTCACAGTACAGTGAACAAAAAGTGATTAGATGTAGGATTTTCAAAGTCCTGTTTTGGAGCATTTACATCAGAATTACTGGCAGCAACAGCCCTGACCCAGACCTACTGAATTAGAATATCTGAGGTTAGGACTCAGGAAGCAGCGTTTAAAATATGCATTTCAGTAATTCTGATGTACACTGAAGCTTGAGAATTACTTCCACAAAGGGTTAAATCCTGTGGCTATCTCCATTGACACCAAAATAAGGGGTCTGCAAGAATGGATTGAAGGAAAGGCCTTATTTTTTTGTTGTTTTTTTTTTAATTGCAAAGAGTTCCACTTAAATTCCCTTAGGGGGGAAAAAAAAGCTTTGGTTGGTTTGTTTGCTTATTTTTCAATAGAAAGCACACATGTGCTTAGGAACCTTGCAAAATTCCAAGAACCAGGCTTCAGGAAATAAGGCAACTCCAGGTCCTGGCCATTCATTCTGCCTTGGTTGTCACGTCATCTCTCCGCCTCCCTTGGTGCATCCATCTCTTTCTCTTCTGCCTAACACTCTTTCTCTGCTGCTATTCATAGTTCATTCTCCTTCCTTTTAATTTCAAGGTTGACCCTCATCACCACCTGTCTCTCAATATCACTGTCCACTGAGAACTTTCCTCCTTGTGTCTTAGTTCAGAGTCGCGAGATCATCTGATTGGCCCAGCTCATCTCGTTCAGCTTATAAGCAAGTCCATAGAGGCGGGTCAGCCTCTGGATTGCCCACCTGAGTTCTATGTCTGTTCCTGGGCCAATCAGTTATGGCTGGGGTTGGGGCAGGCCCCACGGTACAGAACCTAGCCTCTGAGGGCAGATTACTCCAGGAGGAGGCATGGGTGGGCAGGCACTGACTGATAGCTCTACTCTGTGGGGTAGAATTTGATGGCAGGAGGAGACAGGAGAAGGGGAGGCAGTCTCTGGTGTGGATGGTCAGGGGAGTGATGGAATCGCCTGCGGAATGTTTCTTACCGGATTATCCCCGCCTTCACACAGCTCACAGCCCACAGAACAACCAGGCGTTACATGGATAATGAAACAAAAATCTACTTAGGTTCCACACATGGACAAATGGAATATACTAGGGAAGATAGAGCTTTCAACCCTGGAAAACAGGAAGCCAAATGGTACCGTGGAAAGAACTTGGGCAATTAGAACAATCTGAGTTTCAAACCCTGCCTCCAATTGTACTGGTGTTTTGATCTTGGGAAAGTTTCTTACCATCTCTGAGCCTTACTGCCTTGTCTATAAAATGTGGATACTAAGTTTCTGTCTCATAGGATTCTATTAAATGAGATAATGTATGTAAAGTATTTAGCACAGCACCTGGCGTATTGCATTGGTGCTGACCAAAAGTGAATGCTCCTTGCCATGAGAAACTGCACTTTGCTATTGAGGTCTTAGTGGGTCTACTTTGGGACCACTGTCTGTTGTCTGTAAGTCTGGGGAAAAGTCACGCTTTCCAGAGTACTTGGGTTCCAGTACCAGTGTGTCACCTGGTGTGACAGCTACAACTGGGCAAATCCTGTCTTTCCTTGGGCCTCAATTCCTGCTGGACTGCTGTGAGATTCTTTGACTCCTTGGTCTAGCCTTTTGCTGGTATTTGGTATGTGGGTCACTTTAGGGGGGGATCCTTCTGTTTAGAAGGCAGGGCAAAGTCCCCAGCTGGAAAGTGTCTTCCTTCCTGACTGCCTTCCATGATTCTGAGGCCATTATGCCAAGCCCGGGGAGCCAAGTCATTGCCGACTGAGATGAAGGGTGCTTGAACACTTGAATGCTGGCTGTGCATGCTGCCTTCTCTTAAGGCCTTCCATCGCTGGCAGGGCCCGGGTAGGACTGCAAAGAGGGAAACGGCACCTGAGCAGTTTGCATTAGTAGAACAACATGAAACCCTTTGCCTATGGTAACTGAAAAAAATCTAATTTCTTCCCATGTCCCTGAAGCATCTTCCCATTTGGGTTCCTATGGAGCCTTCAAATCTTATTACCAACACGACTGAGAAGGCAGAAGGGGTCCACCTGCTGGAGTCGAGCTGTGAGGAGAATCCCTGAGCCTCCAGAGAGGATCTCAGGTAGATTAAGGAGGGCGAGGTAGAGGTGACCAGGAAGGACATGCATGAGGGCAGCACAGGTGGGAGAGTGGGGGCGGGCTGGAAGGGCAGAGATGGACTAGCAATTGCTGAGGCCCCACGATGCAGGTGCTTTGGGTACATTACCACCTTTAATCCTCACCTCAACAGCATGCAGGGGGTAGTGCTATTGTTCCCACTTTATAGACAGGGAAATATAGGCTCAGAGAAGCTAGGTAGCTTTCCCATGGTCCCAACAGCTGGACATGGTAGACCTGGCTGTTGAACCTAGCCCTTCATGACGCTAACGCCTGCACCCTTTCCCATCAGGTACCAATGATCAGACATCAACATACCTGATTTCTGCAAAGTTATTATTATCCTATATCTGTCTTTAAATTGACTCGCTTTAAAAAAATTTAGCCTTGTTTCAAGGATAAGGTCAATGAACTCCGGATTTGATGTGCTGCTTATTTTTCTGTCAAATATCCATTAAAGTAAAATCGTGGGTGTGAAATTTGTGAAAAGTTCATCGATATACCATTTAAAATAATGTTGTATACCACCAGAGGTACACAGACCACAGTTGGGAAATACTGCCCTGTACATAAATAGCAATATAACAACAATTACACCTACCGATTGTGGAACACCCGCCATTTGCCGAGAATTGTACTGAGCATCATTGTGGATAGAACACAAACTCTGTAGTGAGCCCTGAGTCTGAAACTCAGATATGCCACTTTCTTGACATGTGACTTCCAGCAACTTAGATATCTTCTCTGTACCTGTTTTCCTCATCTATAAAAGAGGATAATACTAGTATCTACCTTCTAAAGTTGTTTGGAGAATTAAACAAGTTAACACTTAGAAAAGTGCCTTGCACATATTAAGTGCTATGTATTAGATATCATTCATTCATTCATTCACTCATTTATTCATTCAATCAGCTAGTCATTTGACAATTTATTAATGTTTGAGCATGTTCTTTATACCAGACATTATTCTATAATCTTTGCAACAGTCTGATGATGTGGGTATTGTTATCCATATTTTATAGATGAGAAAACTTGGGTTGAGCAATTTCCCTCAAGGTTCCCAGATAATATATAATGAAACCGATATGCAAACCCAAGTGTGTCTGAAAGTCTACTACTTTTTTTTTTTTTTTAGCTGAGCCATCCTGCCACTTGTTGGCAGCTCAGCGGCAGCTCAGCTTGGGCTGGGATTTGAACCGGCGACCCTGTTGCTCAGAGCTCTCACTCTTGAGTGAGTTCTTAACCAACTGAGCCACTCTGCCGGTCCTGCTCTACTACTATAATATGATCTGTTTCTACCCACAGAACACTTCTGATACCAAATGTGTGTGTGTGTGTGTGTGTGTGTGTTATCTGTCTGTCTGTGTCTGTATGTGTGTGTTTTTCCCCACACTGGCCAATTCTCTGACACCAGCTGCATGTCCTATAATTCCATTCAATTCTGACATTATCTACCTGGAGTTAGTGTCAGATCCCACAAGATAAAGGCTCAGTCCCACAAGATGGCCCCCACGTCAGATGCCAATTGCAAATCTGTACCACCCTTACTTCTGACCAACTGGCTATCCGTGCAGTATTCCCATGACCCTCCTCGTCAGGTTTGATAATTTGCTAGAATGGCTCATGGGACTCAGGAAAACAGTTTATTTACTATTACCCATTTATCATAAAGAATGCAACAGCCAAACGAAGAGATGTGTAGAACAGGTGTGTGGAAAGGGATGTGTAGTCTTCATGCCTTCTCTGGGTGTGCCACCCTCCCAGCACCTGAATATGTTTACCAGCACCAAAGCTCCCGGAACCCCATCATTTAGGGGTTTTTATGGTGGTTCTATTACATAGACATGATTGATTGAATCCTTGGCCACTGGTGATGAACTGAATTTCCAGCCCCTCTCCCCTCCCTGGAGGTTGGGGGTGAAGATGTGGTGAGGCTGAAAGTTTCAACCCTTTAATCACATGGTTGGTGCTTCTGGCAACCAGCCACCATCCTGGAGCTACCTGGGGACCACCAAGAGTTACCTCATTAGCATAAACTCAAGTATAACGAAAGACAAGCCGTTCCTCTCACCTCTCAGTCAGGAAATGCCAAGGGTTTTAGAAGCTCTGTGCCAGAAACTGGGGATGAAGACTAAATATATATTAGTTCTTATTATATCATGGTATCGTAGAAGTCATAGCTGGTTCTCTTATCTACTCTGCTATTACTGCCTCCCCACAAAAGGAAGGCCCACTTCCCGACAAGGGGATGCCTACCCACTTATATCTCAGACAGGTGGCCAGACTTCATGCTCCTGGGCCAATTGAATCTTCTCGCCTGTTTTTTCTAAAAGCATTCCATGTCACCCTGCCTTTCCCTGTCTTCCAACTTTGATTCTTTTATATGCGAGTGTGTCTTCAGCTCTTGTTAGTCTGTTGTGGCATCTTTGTGTCCCCTGACGTGCCTTCCCAGAGCCCTGGATCTCCTGCACACAGTGGGTGGTCAACATGTGTTAGAATGCAGGACTACAAGGAGGGCACAATGACCTGGGACAGACAGAAGCCACCATAGCAGTAATGACAACAGCATTTGTATACAAACATCTTGGTTTGCTTGGTACAGGAGTTAAAGCCATGTCTTCCATTGTAGAAAACAGTGGTTTGCTTTACAGATGTCATCACAGAGTTCTTTTACTTAGATAACTTTATTTTATTTTTATTTTTATTTTTTATTAGTTTCAGGTGTACAAAACAATGCAATAGTTATCCTTTTCACCCTCACAAAGTGACAACCCCCCTCCCGCCACCCACTGTCCCCCCCCCATATCATACATATTAGATAACTTTAGAAAATTGTGATCTCGTTACTTTTCGTGAATTTGTTCACTATACAAAGGTTTACACACGTAATAGTTTGACTTTTGTTTTTTCCACCTTCCATAGAAAGATCTCTGGGCAAAATTTTATTAAGTGTACCTGAGCTTCTTTTTGAGGGCAAGAAATTCACATCTCTTATTTTTTTAAAAGAATAAACTAGAAATGATCCCATCTGTGGTACTTTTTATGGTGTGTTTAGAGCTCAAGTTCCATGGATATGGATGACAGAATATGTAAAGATAATAGCCTGTGTTTGGAATATCTCATATAGGACTGGCTTTCCTTCTCAAAAAGGTGGTACCTGTCCGCCTAACCGTATTCTCCCCTTTCCTCCATCCCGCCACCTATAACCTCTCTTCAAGATTCAGCTCACATTTCTATCCACTTGAAACCTTCCCTATTTCTTCTTTCTTGTTCTTTCTTCTCTGATTCTCTCTCTCTCTCTCTCTCTCTCTCTCTCTCTCTCTCTCTCTCTCTCTCTCTCTTCCTCTCTTCCTTTCTCCGTCTCTCCCTCCCTTTCTCCCTCCTTCCTTTCCTCCCTCCTGTCTGGTACATTATTTCGTAGACTCACACTTGGGTTAACAGCATGAGCTGTGGAGTTACACGATGAAAATCCCGACTCTGTGAGCTTCATAAATTCACTTCACCTCTCTGTGCCTTAGTCCTTCTTCTTTGTTCAATGGGAAAATCAATGGCTACTATATCCTGGCTTATTATGAGGATCAAATGGGAAATGCAGGTACTTAGCAGGTACCCAGTAGACAGCAACTATTCAGTAAATGCCAACCAGGCACAGGGATAGTGGCAGTAATGGTAGTCGTGTTCCCAACTGGAGTGTAAGATGCTGGAGGACAGAGGTTGAGTCTCATGTTTTTTTTTTTTGTATCCTCCAGAGTGGGTCATAGTGCTAAAGTCATACCAGTGCTCCAGAAATACCCAATGGATTTAAAGAGATTTCATGCTTTCCCTTCTGTCTGCTTTATTAGCATTGCATTTGAATAAACTTAGTGCTTGGCTGGTCCTTAGACCCTTTTTGTAGAGTGTCTGTGTTAGTGATTAAATAATGGGTTTATTCATAAGTGTTTATCTTCCTACGGTAAAACCCCCCAACCAAACCTGACTCTTGCTTTTGACCAGCTAATAAGGAGCTAAAGCCCAAAGGGAGAGCCACCCTTGCTCTTCTAGTGTGAAGTGAAAGCAGGTCTGGTTCTATTGTAGAAGGAGCCAGAGAGGGAGAATTAGGCACAGCTCTGAGAATGGGGGAGCCCTGTGGGACACGTCAATAACCAAAATTATCTCTCATTTCAGCAGCCACTAAAAGGAGCTCCACCTGGCCCCTCTTCCCCTGGGGTGGGGTGACCTCTCCCCTGTGCCTGCAAGATGGGCCCAGCAGAGGAGGGGAGGGAGCAGTCATTAGGGGTCGGGTTACCAGTGGGCATGACGTCAGGGCGGCTCCCAGTTCCTAAGAGCTGGGCCACTGGGAGAGGCAGCGGCTGATGCAGCTGTGCCTGGTGACCCACCCCGCACCGTCTGTCTGTGGAGCCCCTGTCGGCTGGAACCCCGGGTGCGTGGAGGAAGGGTTGTAGTTGGCCTTCCTTCACTTGGAGGGGGACCAGGGCTGCTCTCCCTGCTCAGTTCTGCTAGCAGGGCCGCCTTTCTGCCGCTTTCTCTCTGAGGCCAGTGTGCAGAGGAGGGGAGCCAGGAGCCCCTAGGTGGGCAAGTTGGGGAAGGGCTCAGGTGCCTGAGCTGGGCCCGCCAGAGCTGCCAGTGGAGGATGAGAGATGGAGGGCTGTGTCCTGGGAAGAGCTGGATCTGGAAATCAACAGAGCCTGGATGAAATCCTGATTCCGCCCTTCGTGTGGGACCCTATGCAAATTGCCTCTCCTCTTTGAACCTGTTCCTTTATCTGAAAAATGAGGAAAATAACACTTTTCAGGGATTTTTTTTTACAGAAGAGAGCACTGATGTGAGAGCTTCTTGCCATCTCCCCTTCCCCATCCCATCACTCCTTCATAGTAAACAGACTACTAGCTAGAGTCTAATAGCTGCAGTTTAGTGTCTGCTCGGCTGTTCCAACGAAGTTGTGTCATCTTTTCACTTGTTGTTCAGGGCACCGTCTAGAGCAGGTTTCTTAGGTCTTGGGTGGGTTCCCTCTTTGATATTTGGGTCTTTAAATCCAGAGTCATCATTGTGCAGGCAAGGACACTGAGGCTCAGAATTGTCACCAGGGTGGTGGAACCAGGACCTGGCCCTCCATCCAGGTCTCACAGCACCATTTGTCATTTCCTGACTCCTCCGGCTCTTCTCACAGCCTTTGAGCCTTTGCACGTGCTCTTTCTTTTGCCAAGAACAAACGCCACACCAGCTGTGCTGAACTGTTTGTCCTTTAGGATTCAGATGTGGAGTCACCTCCTCTGAGAAGCCCTCCCTGACTACCACCCATGACTGGATTGGCGACCCCTTCTCTCTGCTGTCAGGGCTCCTGAAGCTGACCTCTGTGGTGGACTCCTCACACTGTATTGTGGATAGCTCTTCCCCTGGCTGTCTTCCCTATTTGACAATGAATCAAAGGATGTAGGCCAAGTTTTACTCATTTTTAAATTTCTGGTATCATGTTTGACACTTTGTAGTGCTCCAAGAACTATTTATTGAATGAATGAATGAATGAATGAATGAGCAAGTAGCAGGGCTATAGGGTGGTGCTCATAATAGTAGCTCATTTTCCGGAAATGCTCTCACTTGCTCTGTTATACAAGATGGCAGATGCCCAGCCCACCTATCCTTGGAGACTTGCCTGCCTCCATTCAGGATGGTCTCCCTCCCCGTGGCCCAGAGCGCAGCCACCCACTGCCTGAGCTGTATATCCATCCCTGTGGGACCTAAGGACTAGAAATCCTCCCCAAGTGATGCCTGGAGAAGCTGATATTTAGGGTCTTCATTGAAGACACCTCCTGCAACTTCCTTGTGACTGTCCTTGGCTGACATCCTTATAGGGGCTGAGGTCCCTAAAGATGCATTGAGACATCACTATGTTGTACTCTAGAGCTTAGTATAAATAACCCTGATGTGCATTCATTCATTCACTAATGCATTCATTCAATGTATTCCTTCTTCCATGAGAGCACATAATTACAAAGTGACTGCATATAACTTTATCACTCACATGGCTCCGGTGTCACTCAGAGCAAGCAATTAGATTTTTCCCAAAGGCCAGATTTCAGGGTCAGGAGGGCAGGCTGATGGAGCATTGACAAGTACTCTGATGTCAGCTTTAAAATATGAAGTCGAATACTGAAGTAAATACGCCCCTCCCCCCACGCATAGATGTGCCCCCAATGTCCAGTAGCAGGTTTGAAAATACAGTTGCTCTCTTCCTGTCCCCAAGGCAGGAAACAGCCAGCTGGACTCAGAGTCCCTGAAGGGTATGAAGCCCCAAGAATGGTAGCCACACTAATTTTGTTCCCATGAGGATGCAAACAATCGTAGTTCCTCCTGGCCTCCCTGTTCATCTCTGGGCAAAGTCAAGAAAACTGGTGAGACATTGAAAAGCTCCCCCCATCTACCTCAGTAGGATTGTAAGAAACTGGACCTGGGCTATGCGTGGGCTTGGAAGAGTCATTTCACTCCTATGAGCCTCAGTTTTCTCATCTCTATGATGAGGCTAGTAATCCTAGCACTTTTTTTCTCATAAGGTTGTTGTGAGGATCAAACGAGGTCATGTTTGTGAAAATGAAAAGGGTACTGACAGCTAATGTTCCTTGGGGACTTATTACATCCTAGGCACTGTTATAGTTTCCATTTTATAAATAAAATGGACCGGAGGCTCAGGGAAGTTAAGTGCTTTGCTCAAAGCCTCACAGCAAATAAGTGAGAAAGCATGGTGGATTTGTTGTCTTTCTGTCTCCAGTCTAAGCTTTTAATTGCTGTGCCATATACTGTTCTGGATTTCAACTGTGTTACATTGGACGAGCTACTTCCCTCTCTGGTCTTCAGTGGTACCATCTGAAAAGGAGAGACTTGGTCTGGATTCATGCGAAGGTCCCTTTCAGCTCCAAATTCCTGGTCCTATTTTAGCAAAGGACACACACCACCCTACAGTTCTTGCTTTCTTCAAGTCTGGTCTTCTTTGAGCATGGGAGGCCTTGACCATTTGCTGACTCTGGCTGAGAAAGTGTGCTGGAGAGGCAAGCAGATTGTAACACACTTCTAAATAGCAGAGCCAAGCCTGCCTAAGTGGGAAATGGATGTTGTAATACAAAGGCAGTTAGCAGGGTCCTTGGAGGTTTCAGCAGGATGTAATTATGATTCTTTAAAAAAAGGCTCACATATGTTTTTGAGCAAACTTAACAGATGCCCGGATGTCATGTCTGTATTCTTTAGGGAGTCTAGGATGACTAATTTTCTACAGCAAGTTTGCATAGTACATTGGAACGGCCCATTGCAAATCAATTCCTAGGGTGCAACTTAATGAAAGCTTTCATTGATGATTCAGATTAATAATCTAAAAACGTTTATAAAATGACCACAACTTCATTTCTGCCTGGTCTCTGTGTTTGATAAACTAGATGGATAGTCCTCTCTGTAGTTATAGCTTAATGTGATTTCTTTTGAAAAAAGAAATTCGCAGCCACTGCTGTTTACAGGGTTGAAGGTTTTAAGGCTGTGTGGTTCATTTCTGGTGCAGCCTCCTTTGCAAACTTTTGTGACTTCCTTAGAGCTTTTCTTTGAGCTCCGTGCCCTAGGGAGATCGTCTAGATGATTCACTACCATTTTATTGTTGAATTAAATGCACATCGATTCTAAAGAATCAATGCCCAGTTAAGGCAGTTTGGGGGCCATTTCCATACCCCAGCACACTTTATCTGGAAAAGTCTTTTGGAAACCTATGTCCTCCCGAGGCTATTGAGAATATCGAGCAGCTAGGAAATCGAGAGATAACAAGCCTAGTTTTCCTTTGGTGGGTACGTTGACATTTCCTTTCTTGCCGGAGCTCTAATCAGTCTGATAAATTTGCAACTGAATCTAATGCATTGAGTGACCCTCTTTACTAAGAGCTGGTTGCAGCCTTCTGGGTTCACTTCTCTGTACTGGCTGCCTTGGAGCTTGGCTTTCCTTGTAATAATAGACAGGTGAAGACCATTGAAGAGGGAAGCTTGCATGGGTCTGGTTTGAGCAGAATGTCAGCCTTTCAGTTGGCTCCAACTATTCATAACCCTCCGCGATTTCGTATCGATCTCGCCTCCTTCTGACATGCTCTCTCATTGGCCTGTTGCCCACATCTTGTAATTGTGCCCGTCACCCCCGTGACCTTTCCTTTGCTGACCCTGATTAATAATGTACTCAACACATTCCCCTGTTGTATCAAATTCCAATTTGGCCTGAATGGGTGAAAGAATGGCTAATGAGGAAATGGTTAAGTCTTCTGAACAAGGCTTTTCATTGAACTGGTGTTGGGAGATGGGGGAAGACAGGAAGCTGCTCTGTAACATTTTTCAGCAAGTTTTTCTCAAACTCCAAGGCAGATTCTGATGCTAATGATTCAGGTGCAGCGGAGAGTGTGTCATCTGACCTTGGGTGGTTCTGAACAGTAAAAGCCTCATAGGATACAGCTTTTGGTGTTCGCCTACTCCTCAAATGTTTCTGCTAAATGTTTTGGACCAAGAGGAGCGTAATTACATGGAGTAGAGTATTTATTTAGGAAGGCAGGCAGGAGGCGAATAGTCCTCTCCTTCCTCTGAAACTTTTTTGGTGTCCTGAAAGGGCTGGGGAATGTGCTAAGTCAGAGGATGGACTTAGGTAACCACAGAGGGGAACATGGTGCCCACTCTCACTGACGTACCCGTCATGCACAGGTACATCATTTGCAGTTGCTTCCAAGGCCAGGTTTGCTGACAGTTAATGTTAAGGGGACACGTGCCAGAGATGTGGCTTCCAAGTTGTGTAACGGCAGACAGCCAAGCTCACCAGCTCTGAGCTTTGGGAGGATTCACGACTGGGAAGAGGCGCTTCCTTGAGGTGCCTGTAGTGTCACAGAACATCAAACACTGTGGACGATCCTTGAGACCATCTAGTCCAAGGCCCCATTTTACAGATGGGAAAACTGGGGGTCTCAGGTAGCAAGTTGTCCTCTATAATCCTGTCCATCATTGAAAAAGAAGCACAGAAAAGTGGAAATAACTACATAATAAAAAACTAATAAGTTTTACTGAGCATTTATTCTGTACTAAGAATTCTACATGCATTATTTTGTTTAATTTTCAGGCACATACCCACAGGTAGATACTATTTATTATCTCCATTTTACCAGTGCTGCAATGCAGTTTCGAGAGGATAAGTAAATTTCAGAGGGAGTTACTCAAATCTTCCCCGACCGAGGCAAGCCTACATTCTGAATCACCATGTTTTCTACCTTCTGGCTGAGTCTAGTTTAACTTCTCATTTTACAGGTGAGGACACCTGTACCTCAAAAAAGAGAAGCAACTTTCCCAAGGCCACTCAGCTGATTGGTGGAAAATATTGTTACTGCTACAGAGATCGCACTGTGTGCTTTACATTCTCGTATTTAATTTTTACCACAATCCTAGAAGAAGATTGTTATCGTTAGGTGAGATAAACGAAGGCTGGGTGGGGGGAGTTGAGAGGACCTTGTCTACTGATCTATAATTAGTAAGTCGGGATTTAAGTGGAAGCTCCAAAATTCGACTGTCCTAATTCTGCTTTATGAGGCTCGGTGTCTCAGAATCCTATACATCCTTGTTTCCAAATCTCCTTTAATCCCCAAGATAACCTTGTAGGCAAGGAATCGAGAAACTTGGATACAATTCTAGCCCTGCTGCTAAATGCATCCGATACTCTCAGGCAAGTCACCTCTCCCGCTGTGTGCCTCAGTTACCTTTTTTGTAAAAGAGAGGTAGCATCCTTATTTAAGCCGCAGGATCTCGTGAGACACTAACTGTGCATGTGCTTCACTTTTCAGCTGACAAGTACTGAACAGAGGCTAGCTCTGGTTCTTTCCATTAGGTCCCTTTGTCCTTTGAGGTCTGGAAGCTTTCTCTATTGCTCCGTCCCTTCAGATCACCCCTGGAGGGTCCACATTTGTTGTGAGTTAGATGGCAGCTGGGTTTGTATTTGATTCGGATGGAGCGTGGCCTGGGTACTAAATGGCTGTCAGCAAGACCTCTTTTCAAGCTCGCTGGAAGGGGCCACGGGGCTGGGCTGGCCTTGCTCCTTCCAGATGTCTGCAGATGCCTGCAGACAGGAGCCGTGGGGCTTCCAACACTGAGTCCCCATTCCTTTGTGCCTGAAGGATCATACACAGAAAACATTGGCTCCAATCTGAGGCAGGCTGAGCCCTGCTTCAGAACCCTGCGCCGCTTCCATGAGACAGCTGAGAAGACCAGGCCTGGGAGGTTTTGGTAATAAGTAATCTGAGAACGGCTGCAGAAACCATGTTTCAGGACCTCCTGCCCCCATCAGCAGTGTATTCTAATCATTTCACAGCATTTGGCCTTTGGAACAGTTGGGGTTTCTAGGAAAAATTCATTTTAACCTTAACCAGTCCTATTGTGTTCTTTTTTATCAGGATGGGCAATATTGTTTCTCCCTGCAGTCTACACTGATTTCTTCCTTTTTTTAAATGCCGCAGTGCTCTCTAAACCTAGGGGAGGCAAATAACATTTTTGGGAGCCAACTCTATGCTAAAACTTTTACACACATTACCCCATATCATTACCACAAAAACAGGCCACTCTCTCCTTGCAATGTTCACATTCTCATGCTTTTTCTCCCATAATAATGGTTTCACCTTTTCTGACTCCTTTGCTGGCTCCTGCTTTGAATGTTAAGTGCCCCCGACACAATCCTTAGTCTTTTTTTTCTCCCATCTCTATGACTTTGTGGGTGACCTTACCCAGCCCTTTGGCTTTACCTTCCATCTCTATGCTGATGACCCCCAAGATGATGTCTCCAATCCAGCTGTATATCTGTGCTCCCGACTCATGCACCCCACTTGGAGCCTAACAGGGTGTCTGGCCTTCGTGTGCCTCTCCAACCTCTTTTCTTTCTACTCTCTGCTTTAGGCACAAGACCTTCACCTGTTCTTTGAACCTATTGGTATATTCCCACCTCATGGTCTTGGCACCTACTGTTCCATCAGCCTGGAAAACAGTTCCCCCAGTCTTCGCATGGTTGCCTCAGTCTTCATTCAGGGCCCCTCCCCTGGAAGACCTGCTCTGACCATGCCACCTAAACCAGCCTCTCTTACAGGACCCCACTTCCTGTTCTCTGTGCCCTTACCCTGCCTGTTTTATTTTTCGCCATAACACTTATCCCACCTGAAATGACATTGCATGCTTATTTACGTACTTATCTCTTGATTGTCCCTCCCCTTGAGATGTCAAATCCACCAAGGCAACATGTGTGTCATGTTCACTGCTGTAGCACCAGCACCTAGAATGTGGCTGCATGTGGCCCGATAGACGTTTGTTAGACGTCGAGCGAAAGAATAATATGAGCGGTAGGTGCCATTTCCCCAATTTTATAGGTTAGGAAATGGAGGCTGAAAGGTGTAATATGCCCCACACTACAGGCTTTTTTCCCTGCCCTCAGAAAGGATGTAATAGTTTAATTAAGATCACCTACATGAAAACAATGCATTGAGTTATTTGGATAGTAATTTATAACTTATAACAAGGATAGATCTTTCTTGTTGTCCAGAAAGTAAAACAGTATGTGCATTTCATAGCAATTATGATAATGCATTATGATCGTAATTTACCCCATGTATGACCGTTCTGCTTTTCTCCCCCAAACACATGCTTTTCTGATTTCACACATTATCTTGTCTTGTTATTTATTATGTATATGGCAACTTGGCATGCATTAACTCTTTGTCAGCTCCACTAGATGACTATCTAGGAATCTAAATATCCAGTGCATCCAAAGAAGATTTTTTTCTTAAAAGTTTAAAAAAATAATTACGTGTTTAAAAATGCCATATCACCATCCTCACTGAAGGATGATTTGTCGTACTGCCTGGTGTGGGGTGAAGGGGTGAGCTGCAGTCCGCTGAACGGCTGTAGGACACTGTGGCATGTTCTCCGGTGACACAGTCGGAAGGTTCGCAGTCACCCATGTGCTTCTAGAGAAGCCAGTTGCTTTGAACTTTTCTGTTGCAATTATGCAAGTATATGGAACCTATTCATTTCTTAATCCGCACAATAGAAACTCACCAAGAGAATCTAACCAGGAGCTGTTCAGCTGAGTCAACTCCTTTTTATTTTTTAAAATAATCTCTCCTCTTGATCTTAAGAAGCCTAATCTCTGGAATTATCATAAATCCAGGGCAGTTCAGAATCTGGACATTCAGGGTACATAACCTTTCCCCCACCTTGTTCTGCAACTGTGTGGTCCACCTGGCAGTTTGGTGCTCATCATATAAGACTCAATTCCCCTGCAAGGCTTTTTCTTCCTCCTGGATTTGATGCCTGACCCTGTCTCTTCATCAGGACCTCGCTCCGCCCCCCCTCCTGATTGACAGTCCTTCAGGCACACAGAGACCGACTTTGACTGTATCTGTCCCTTGCGGTTGGATGCTGCCTGGCTCACCCAGCCTTTGGATCAGGACTAGGAAGACCCTGGTGTCCTTCACTGTAGCCACACTGAAAGCTCTTCCTGGATAACAACAGTTTCTTCTATTTCTATGTTCCTTTCAAATTTCAGCCCAAGGTTAGCCACCTGTAGCCAGTCAGTAAAGACCCATTTGTCCAACTTCTTGGTTTGTGGCAGCCCCATACTTGAGGAATCATGGTTCCACACGTTGAGGTAAAGACTCTTTTGTGAAGTTATGGCTGGAGAGCCCTGGAGGAGCAGTTTCCCAGCTGTAGTTGCTTAAAATCAGACATGTCTAAATTAATCCCAGAGGAGGGCTGGGCACAGACCAGGAAACGAGAGGCCACTCATGGAGAAAGCAGGTGAATGCGTAGTGCTCCGTTCTTCCATTCCAGCAAAATTCTTCTGGGGTTGTTATTTTCCTAGTGCTTGATTTTCAGTATCTACCTCCTCCTTCTCAAGTTCCACTCTTCTTCTACAGCAGTTTGAATTTACAGTTCTCCCAGCCTCTCCTTCCAATTAAATTAGATATTAGAGCTATCCATCAGCCAGGCTGTTTGGAGGGTACAGTTTGCAATCTCTGTGCAGGAACTGCTGGATGCTGTGACTCAGATAGACTTGAATTCGTCTAAGAATTATTTGAAAGGCTCGTGCTTGCATCTGTGCAGGTGTTGAGGTCCTAGCACCCTACCTAATAAACCACTAAACTCCCCTGGAAGGTCTCGGCAAAGGAATCCTGTTATTGTCTTTTGGAATTCTTATAGTTCTTTATTTTTAATCCTCTGGTGGTGATGGTGGGGGTGTGTGTATTTATGATCATTTTATTAGCCTTTCCTCACAAGATTTGTTTTTATTAAAAACACGAATGTCACTGTAAATATCTTGGTGGGGAGGTTGCAGGGGATTTTGGAAGAGACCATGCTAAAGGATTGAATGTCTATAGGTTTAACCTGTTGCTGAAATGAATGACTACACAGCAGCAGTGGACTTTTTTTCTTACAGGTAGCCTTCATCAACTCTCTTTCAGATACGATGTGACAGCGACAAGCTTGCTGGTTTAAAGCCAGACAAGCCTCAAGGGAAATGGCAAGTTTATGGAAATTATTTTAAGAAAAATCTGTGTTTAGAAAAATTACATTTTCTATTTTCTGTAGTTTTTTCCTGCTCAAAAATTTTCCTAGCTGTGCACTTCTTGGTTTTGTGGGCCAATGTACTCCTTTGTTGTTTAAGCTAAGTTAAAATGGACTTACTTTTACTGACCATCTGAAGTGTCCTAATTGGTAGATAGAGGTAACATGCTTACGACACTTGGTAGTTTACAAAGCCTCTTTGCATTGATTATCACATTCGAATCTCATGACAACACCGATATAGGTAAACTTAGATTCCTTTATCACAGATGAGAAGACTTTCATTTCTGTTTCAAGTTCCTTCTACAATCTCAACTGTTTCTCAAAGAAATGGGTTTGTTCATCCATATATCCATCCATCCACCCACCCAAAACTATTCACTGAGGATCTACTATATATCAGATACTGTCTGGAACTCCCAGGTTGACAGGGAAGACAGTAAGTGAATGGATAATTATAACGAAGTGTGAAAAGTGCTCAGTCATTAGCACTGGAGCTCTGAAAAAAAGAAAAAACAAAGGAGGGACACCCGACCTGGGGTAGTAGTCAGGGAGCGCTTCCTGGAGCAAGTGACGCTAAAGCTGAGTTTTGATGTGAATGTGTGTTTAACAAGCTTTCATTTCCCTGGGTGGGACTGGTTTCCTGTGCACGACTTTTCTCCCTACCTCTTATATCACTCTTAGTTGAGCTCACTTGTCAAGGAAGGAGTGGGGGTGGAGCTAGTTTAAGAAGCAAGAGAGTCCCCAGTGAGAGGACTTTAAGTGATGTGGTGGCCTGGAGAAAACTGTGAACACATGAGATAGGGAAATTGCCCCAGAAAAGAATCAGAAGATCTGGTTCTGACCTCGGGCAAGCTTATTTCCAGGCCTTGCTTTCTCATCAGTGATACGAAGGTTGGATCTTTAAAAGGCTTACAAGTGCTGATTGCACTGTCGCAAGCAGGTAACAAGAACAGGGCAAAGAGGAGTGTTGTCAGGGGTCTGGGAGGGTGTTGCCCCCATCTTCTCTTTGCTTTATGTCCTTGCTCTAGGTCTTCCTTCTGCCTGGAAAGCCTTTGCCCATCTTGTCCAGCTGTTAATGTCTATCTCATCCCCTGCTCTCTTCCGTCTGTTCCCAGGCAGATGTAAGGATTCTTCTCAGCTCCCAGAGAGCCCTGGGCTATCACATGTTTGTCCCACTCACTGTGTTTGGATATTTTCATGTCTGATTCTCCACTTGGCCATGGGCTTCTCAGGGGAGGGACCGTAACCTCTTACATTCATGTTCCTATGTGTGAATGAATGATGCGAGATTGTGGACTTGGTTTGATCAGAGGTCTTTGAGTTGGAAGAGGTTTCCAAAAAATGACTTGGGTATTGAGTCTAAAGTACTTTTACGCCCATTATTCAGAGAAGATTCCCAAGGCTCTGAGAGGTTAAAAGACTTACAGGGAAAGACAATGGTTCTGCCATTCTACCAGGACTCCCAGGATTTCAGTTTTATTCCATCCCTTTGGGAAAACAGAAGAGGCATTTTTGCTGGTTGAAAGAGACAGGAGTTGGGGTGTAACAGCTTGAGGAGAGGAGTGATATGAAGTGTGTGCAGGTTCATTTGGGTAACAGCCTTTTGAATAGATTAAGACGGTGAGGCTGGGAGGAGTCAGGTGGAAGATCAGAGGAGACAGCGTTTGACAAGGCGGAGCTGTCTGGGGCCTGAACAAACAGCTCATCTCTGGGGAGAGAGGAGAAGGGCTTCGTAGAATGTATGTATGAGACAAGCTCCATGTGCAGTGAAGTGATGCATACTGCAAACACATTTCTCCCCCTCGGCTTGGGCTGTCACAGCCCCAGCCCCTCTGCATATATCATTTATCTTTCAGCTTCTCAGTGGCAGTGGATCCTTTTAGGGCATGTCGAATATGGAGGCTAGAATTTTGGGGATGCCTGCTTCATGTTTATGTCCAGTCGTCGTGGCTTTGGGATATTGTTTTGGTTCTTCTTTGTTCCTCGCCCCCTCCCCCCGAGTTTATTTCTTGGCAATGTGCCTCTGGCTCGATGGGGCCCCTGATGCGTCCTCCCATGGTGCTGCTTGTCAAAACCTGAGGAGAGGCACCTTATCAGTTCCCTGGCAGACGCAGGGTGGTAGCGCCGTGTGCACGCACTGAATTGCTGATAGATGCCACGAGGAATCAGGCGCACCTTTAATAAAGAGCACCGCATCACTATTTGCTATGATAGGTTCGGTTGTGATAAAAAGCATCTCGTTGTGATTGGCTTATGAAATGGCAGATGGAGAGATGGGCGGAGGTGGGGCAGGGGAGTCACTAGCAGAGGACGGGCTCCCGTTTATAAAAGCCGACTTTGTCCCTGCCAGAGCCTTGAGGTGTCCAGCCTAGGGCAGCTTTGACATCACCTTTGGTTGTGTTTTTTCAGCTTTGAAATAATAGATGATCAACACACACATCCCAGGAGCTGCTAAGGGGCTTTTGCCTTCTGAGCACCAGCATGTAGAAGGCAGGATGTTGGCCAGACCAGCCTCTGTGCTCCTTGAGGGCAGGGCATTTGTTGTATTTTTCTGGATCCCCAGCTACAGGTTTACTGCTAGGCATGTGTGTCTGTGGAGGCCCATGGGCCTGAGTTCCAGCCTTGGCTTCATTCCTTATTGGCTGTGTGATCTTGGGCAAATTACTCAACCTGTCTTGAAACCCTTCCTCCGCGTGTGCAGGGGTGGGGAGCCAGAGGCATTTCTTGGTGATGCTGCCGCCCAAGCTGAGCCTTGAAGGAGCAGGGGGCAGGACTATCGGGAGAACTGTTGGTGGGCAAACAAGGTCTGCTCCGTACCTGGGGGTGAGAAGGTTTGGTGTGGTTCAAGGTCAGAGAGGCTAGGCGGAGTGGGAGCAGGGAACTAGGACGCTGAAGTCCTGGTGACTGGGTGGAGAACACAAGGGGGTCGGAGAGAGACCTATCTAGAGAGTGAGACCTATGACCTGGGAGGAAGAAGGTAGTTGGGATGGGATGCCAGGAAGCCATGCTCGTGGTTGTGAAGATTCCAAGTGAGATTTAGAAGAAGTTCATGTCCGTACCTCACACTGGATTTACTAGAAAATGCCCATCTTCCCTCCAGCTCCCTGTTATGTTCTGAAGCAGACTCCCAAGTCCCGTTATGGAGAAAAGGGCAGCGATGGGAGGGTGAGAGCCGGTGGCCGCCGCCTTAGACCCCCGACACTCCCCGGACGTGGCCACCTCCACTGCCCCGACTCCTCCCCTCCAGCATCATGCTGATCCTGCCCTGTACCCGGGGACCCCACTGGAGCCCCGTGCATGCTTCTCAGAGGTTTTCCCTCTGCCCCACTTCAGACAGTCTGCTTTGCCCGGCACTCCTCAGAGACCCTCGCATCCTCCTCCTCCCATCTGCACGCAGAATCCCATCACAGCAACCCTCTGCTCACCTGCCCACAATACTTTCCCAGGAAGCACTTTCCTACTTGTACCGGCACCAGAATTGAACAAGCTTTTCCAGATCGCCAACAGAGCATTTTAAAAAACAGATATAACTGATATCTTGGGTAGCTGTAATGTCTATAATTGTAGACATATATGATAAAGTTATATAATTAATGTCTTATCTTACAGTGGCAGAAGGGTGTTTGCCTTCCAGGCTCTTCCACAAAACATCCTTTTTGTCTAATCTCCTCACCCCCTGGTTGTTGTATTAATTGTAATTAACCATGTTAATGGAGTTATTTTATGCAAACAAACAAAACTAATAAATAATAGAGTACATCTTCTTTCCACTCTGGCAACAATCTATTTGGCCTTAATGAGATTTGAACACAATACAGTTTATGTTGCTATCTGTCAAGCTTGTTACAGTAGGATTCTCTCCATATTCGATTACCTTAGGCTACTGCTGTTCTCTTTCATTAGCTATACGAGGTGTGACAATTACGTTCACGAGCTCATCCTAGAAAAAGTGCTATACACCTCATTGCTGAATATCACTATGGTCACCTTCGAAGTACTCCCCTTAGGAAGCTATGCACTGATGCCAGCACCTAGTCCACTTTCAAAGCAGTTTTGGAACTCTTTTTCTGGAATGGCCATCAGAGCTGTCATCGTATTGCCCTTGATGTCCTCAATGTCATCAAAATGTCTTCCTTTCAATATTTCCTTTATCTTTGGGTAAAGAAAGAAGTCATTGGGGGCCAGATCAGGTGAGTAGGGAGGGTGCTCCAATACAGTTATTTGTTTACCGGCTAAAAACTCCCTTTGCTTTTGTTCATCGGTGAGCTCCTTCGGGACCATTTTTGCACACACTTTTCTCATGACAAGATTTTCAGTTAAGATTTTGCCATTTCTCTATTGATGTTTACTTGGTCTGCTATGCTTCTCACCACCAGCTGACGATTTTGATGCACAATTCGACAAATTTTTATAAGGTTTTCATTAGTTCTGCTTGTTACTGGCTGCCCTGACTTCTCTTCATCAGTGACATGTTCTCTTTCCTCAGAAAAACGTTTAATCCATTTGTACACTACTGGTTTCTTCATGGTATTATCCCCATAAACTTGGACTAAACATGTCCCTGATTTCACTTCCACTCGTGCCAAGTTTAACAAGAAATTTAATGTTTGTTCATTGCTCTAATTCAAGCTCAGACATTCTCGCGACAGCACAGAAAAACACTCAACAATAATGAACGCCATTCAGCAAGACACTGCCACACATCGACATGAACACAGCTGTGAGACACTGATATACCAAGGTTAGGAAACCTTACCGAGCTGTTTGTACAGTGCTGCCAATGTAAGCGCATGGTGGCAAGTTCTCGAACTTAATTGTCAGTCCTCGTATCATTCCTGTGGCTCTGAACGTCTAGAAGGCACTACCTAGAAATTATATGTGCCTGGAAAAATCATGGCATACTTGAACTATCTCTGGAATTCCCAAGTGATCGAATGGGCCACGCAGGAAGTTGAGTGCTCCTGAGCAGGTTGCTATGAGGCATGTGGGTGTGCCGGAGGGAAGCGCTCCTGTCTCCAGTTATCCTTCATGACATCCGCTGTGACAGCAGGTCAGCAAGAAGTGGCAGAGCCTTCAGTTTCATGGCGAAGCGTTGGTGGTCAGTGCACTCTGAGCATTATGAACCCCATGGCTGATGTCCCCACTGTCCAAATGGTGGAAGCAGTTGGAGTGGGTTTTCTGCATAAATTATAAAAACAAATATGGTTGTGTCACTTGCCTGCTTATAATCCTCCATGGACTCCTTGTCACCTTTGCAAAATGTCCACAGTCCTTACCTGGACAAAGAGCTCCTAGACCAGAGTGACTAAGTACCCTGCTTTGCCTGGAATTGAGGGGCTTCTTGGGATATGGGACTTTCAGTGCTAAAACCAGAAAGGCCGGGCAAACCGGGCTGAGCTGGCTTCCCTAGAACCACAGCCTCGGGCTGATGGCCCTGCAGCCCCAGTTCCTCCCCGTCTCTATCTTGAGCAAGAAGCTGCAGGGGTTCTAAACGGGCGATAATGGCTCCCTGCAGTTGCTTGCCTCTGCCTATGCCCCTGCTCCCTCAGATGTCTGGAAGGCCCCCTGGCTCCCCTCTCTCTCTTTTTTTTTTTAATTGGGGAATTGGGGGACGGGAACAGCGCTGGGGAATTGGGGAAGGGGCACAGACAAGTTGCTGCCATTTTGTTCTTCAGTCTAGTTGTGGAGGATGTTGCTTCACTGGCCTGAGTTGGCACCATCATTGCACTCTTCCCGGGCGAGGCAGATCAGTCGCCGGCTTCTGGATGGCTGCTCACTGCGGCTGCTGGCCGCTCATGCTGGCCACCAGCTACACACGGTAGCCCATGGCAACCACTGCCACAGGGGCTGCAGCCTACGCCGTCGCCGGCGACTCACGGCAGCCCCGCTCCAGGTTGAGCTGTTGTTCAGCATCTTAGCTGTAGAGGACAGTGTCACTGGCCCTCATATGTGGGATCTGAACTGGGGCCCTCTGGCGTCCCAAGCCAGTTCTTAACCATCGCGCCACTCGGTCGGCCCTGGCTCCCTATCTTTGCCTCAGTGATTCTCCTCATCTTTTAAGCTCAGTAAGGCAGCACCTCATCTGGGAAGCTTTTGCTGACCCCCTAAGTTGGGGGACTTTCTCTCCTCCGTGCTGACCCCGGTCACAGTCATTATCCTATCCCTTTATAATCTATTTCCTTGTCTCACTCCCTCACTGGACTAGGAGCTTTGTGAAGTAAGGAATATGACTTATTAGACTTCGTAATCCTGGCACCTAACATAATGACGGGATATAGGCATTCATGAAATATTTAATTTAAAGATTTATTTAACTATTTAAATATTTAAGTGAATGAATGAGAGGTAGGTGTAAAATATAGTCCAGGTGTTGCTGAACTTTCAAAACTTGTGTGCCTGTGCTCTACTGACAAGCATGTAGAGCGGTTCATGAAAGATGTGGAGACGTTGACGCTCTCCAGGGAGGGGGTGGCTCAGGGCCACCAAACTTCCTGCCTGGGGGGAGAGGGAAGGGGGCTGGAGATGAGGGGGATGGAATGAGGGTAGCGGCAGGCTGGGGCTCTGAAGCAAGCTGGTATCCTGGGAGCTGGGTTGGGGGAAGGGACAGGACAACCTGGGTATAAGTGAAACAAATGCAGGGTCATTGATCTTTTGGCTCTTTGGTGCCAAAGAGATATTCTTAATTCAGATGCCTACCCAAATGGGGGTTTGGGGTCAGAGAAAGAGAGGTGGGAGATCCGAGAAGGTGACCAGGACATAGAACTTATGAGGTTCCTTTTAGAGAGGCCCCGCCTGGGCTTCTGTGGGCAGCGAGGAGCTGTGTGGCACCAAGAAGGGCCTGGGAGAATCAAGGCTGGTATGGGCAGCGTGTCCTCTGCCGTCCTGCTGGCTGCTGGCTAGGACTTGTCCACAGGCTGCTCAGTGGGCCCGGCACCACCTGAACCCCAGTGGGAACGCTTCAGGGAAGAGAAGTCCCCGGGATTCCAGGGGGGGGGGCGCCTCATGCACTGGAATCTCCGTCTGCTGGATGAGTATTTCAGAAAGGCCGCTGGGAAAGGCAGTGCCTTTTTAGTCTAAGCTGAATAGAGCATGAGGGGAAGGGCATGGCGTCCTTGGGAGTGGAATAATGTGCTTGTGACACCATGTTCCCCATGTATAATGGGATGGAGGTGAGCGCGGGAGATGGCTTTGGTTATAGAATTCTTTTCCCCTTGGCCCATACTGAAGGAGAGGCCAGAATTGTCACCAGTGACCTTCAGCAGTAGCACGGGGTGAGGCAATTGTGCCTACCTTGATGAATTGGAACGCGTGAGGGAGCCTACCAGCACCTGCCGTTCATGGAACAGCTCACTCCAGCCAGATGCCGGGCTGGGCTTTCTATCAATGACTTCACTTCATTGCAACAACAGCCCTGTGGCAAGTAATTTTCTCTCCCACTTTGCAGAGCAGAAAACTGGCCCAAGGAAGCCTAATAAATTCAAAGGCCTTAGCACAATGCCTGGAGCACCATCCCAACAGTAGTAGCTAAAATTTAAGTAAAGTTTGCTCTGTGCCAGGCATTGTTCTAAGTGCTTTTACAGATACAGCACATTTAATCCTTACAACCACCTATAATATGGGTTTTATTCTTAGCCGCATTTTACTGATGGGGAAACTGAAGCACAGAGAGCTTAAGGAGCTTGTCCAAGGTCACACAGCTCATAGGTGATGGAGCCAGAATTTGAATATAGGTAGCCCGAGTACTTAATTATTTATGATACCACCTCATAAACAGAGCACTCAGTAAGGGTGAGCCGCTGTTACTACCCCCACAGGCACAGAGCTTGTGAGGGCAGACCTGGGGTGACACACATCATGTCTGACTCTAAGATATCTGCTCTGAACTTCTATACTAGGCTGAGTGGTGGCTTTTTCTAGTTAACCGAGGGTTAGTTGGAAAACCCAATTGCCTTCAACCCTGTGACAGGCCCTGGTAGAGGACACTAGAATCTGTGCTTTCGTCTTCCTGGGCTCACAGCCCCACCACATGTCCTTACTTCTTTTGCAGTGAACTGTTGCCACATCAATGAATTCTAGCCAATAGAATACGAGTAGAAGGGAGGTATGTCACTTTCAGGCTTGCTCCCATCCCCCAAATAATCCTCCCATCCATGATCCCAGAGGACTTAAAGGAGGGTCACAGATGGAAGGAGCCTGGATGCCTGAATGACTACACGGAGCAACCACCATCGCCACCACCCCGCCGCTGCCACCACCCCGCCGCCACCACCCAGCTGCCATGCTGGACTAGGAGGCAAGCACGAGACTATGTTGGGTTAAGTCACTGAGATAGTAGTATTGTAATAGTCAGTTCCCTCCACCCCCGTTAATATAGAGCCTTTAAAAAAAAAAACAGCCTTGAAAAATGCCTTAGTCCACTTCTCTACACAGTAAACCAAGGTCAACAGAGTAAAGCTTGGAAACAGCACAGGCGTCAGGGCTGGACATACCCAACTTCCGGTCCCAGCTTACCACCTAGCAGCCCCATGCCTCAGTCTCCCAGAGCTGCAGAAACCTTTGTGAAATCAAGGCATTGCCTCCCATGCTGGGCTGTTGCGAGAAGTTAGAGGAAATGTGGCCAAAGCCCCTGCTGCACACTTGCTCAATTAATGTTAAAAAATTTCCCTTTTAATGAGAGAGCAGTTGTCCAATACACATCAAGCCTAGAATATTTCCATGGCTGTTAACCTAGCAATTCTACTTCCAGGAATTTAGTCTGAGGAAATAATCTGGGATGAGCAAAGATAAAACGTTTATCCTCGTTGTTGCGTTTAAGTGGAAAATTGGAAACAAGTAAATTTCAGCCATAGGAAATTGATTAAATCAACTGTGGTGCATCTATTCAATTCAGAACCATCTAGCCATTATACATTATGTAATAGAAGGCCATGCAATCACATGAAAAAATATTCACAGTAAAAAAGTGTAAAACCAGGTTATAAAACAGTATGTATCCCATGAACCCATTTTTAGAAATAGAAATAAAATGTATATATAATATATATATATATATATAAAGTATATATATGATATATATGATGTATATATATATATATATATATATGCACATACATACATACAGAGGGTGCCAAAAAAATGTATACACATGACTTGTATTCATTTTTTCTTATCAGTATATATTGAGTATTACAATTTTAATATAGTTTTTTCCTTTCTTAAAATGTGTATACATTTTTTGGCACTCATATATACACACACACATACACACATACATACACATATATACAAGAAAAAGGCTAAAAGGACACACTCTAAAATATTAAAATGTTCATCTCTTGGGTGTAGGGTTTGTGAGTTTTTTCTCTCCTGTGCTTATTGTGTTATCTAGATTTTCTGTAGTAAACAGGTATCACTTTGGTAAAGAGAAAAAACTAAGTTATCAAAACTCTTTTGTTGGCCTTGTCTGCATTCACTATGACATTGAACATCCCTTATCACCTTGTGCGGATATTGACTTGGACAGTGTGAAAGACAAAGACAAATGTGAGCTGACACAGGGTATCTGTGGAAACATCTAGTATGGGGTTGCATTGCTGTCATTTGTGGTTTAGGTGGGTGCTGGTTGTTGGGTGGTTAATATGGGTATTGTTCGCACAGACACATGTGCACTAGGACCTCTGCCCTTCTTCCTTGCCCTCAAAGTGCTGCTGCTAATGCAAATAGCGTCCTTGATGAGACAGTGTGTCCCGTGACACTGTCCAGGTGCTCCGCTTCTCAGGATGAAAGCTGGAAACTCCCAGCCTTAGTGTAACAAGGCATCTGGCATGGAAGCACGTGCTGGAGCAGCTTTCTCTGGGCTGGTACTCTCATCACGGGCTTCTTACCCCCTGAGCTGGGGGTGTAATGGATGTGCATGATTTGTTTCAAGCTTGTCCAAAACGTACTTTTGCAAGAATAAGTGAACCACAGGCTGGGAGAAAATATTCACAATGCATACATCTGACAAAGGAGTCCCATTCAGAATATATAAAGATATCCTACAAATAGGCAATAAAATGACAACTCAACAAAAAATGGCTAAAAGACTTGAACATGCACTTCACAAAAGAAAACCTAAGAATGGCACAGAAGCACATCAGAAAGGAGTTCCACATCATTAGTAGTCAAGAAAATGCAATTTAAAGCCACAGTGAAATACCATTTCATACCCATTAGATTGGCTAAAATAAAATTTTAAAAAGTCTGATAATCCCCAAAGTTGATAAGGATAGAACAATTAGGATCTCAGTTCACTGCTATTGTGGAATCAGTTTAAATTTCTGTTCACGTTAAACTCAATTTAGAATGGTTTGATTTATGTGATAAAATCGTTTCTGGGTAAATATGTTTGTTCATTCATGCACTTACCTAACAATTATGTATTTAGAGTTCATGGTGGGTAACAAAAAGTTCATGTCTTCAGGGAACATGTAGAGAGTTTGCAAAATGATGCTTTGTTAAGTCAGCCACCCTATAGCTAGTGCCATTTACCATATTTTCTTGATTCGCAGACATCCGTATTATCTTACCAATTTCAAAATAAATCTGACAATAGAAAAAAAAACCCACAAATGTGTATTTGCACCAAAAATAAGAGTCTTCAGGTGCCTTTATCTGCATGTTATTTTTTCACACTTGAATCTGGTTTCAACAGGAAAGAGTTAATTTTTACCATCTTGCCTTTTCCTTCCGCATTTAAGTCCTTTGAAAATAAATGCCTGAAAGCAACAAAGGAATAAGACAAACAAATAAAGAAACAAAACCTCAGAGACAGACAATAGTTTAGTGGTTACCAGAGGGTAAGTGGGGAGGAGGGATAGTAGAAGAGGGTAAATGGGGTCAAATATATGGTGATGGAAGCAGAACTGATTCTGGGTGGTGAACACACAATGTGATATATAGATGATATATTACAGAATTGTACACCTGAAACCTATGTAATTTTACTAAGCATTGTCACCCCAATAAATTTAACTTTTTTAGAAAAGATAATAAATGCATGGAAATGCATGGTGTTAATAATGACCTCGTTCCATTTGTTGAAACTTTTCTCCCTCAATTTTTTCCTTAAATATAGCTGCCTTTTGAACTCTCAATATAAGAAAATTATCTTAAATGAATACAGTCTTAGGCCATAAGTTGGCGTGGCTCTGTTTACTTACCCAAAGGCATGATTGCAAGGCAAAGGTTAAATTCATTCAACAAATATGTTTTTGTGCTCAGCATGGAACCAAGCACTGTGGAGTGACACAGAAGGAGCTGCTCTGATGTGAGAAACTGATGTCATTTTATAACGAGAAGAGCTCCGAGCTTGACGTTAAGGGCCTGGGTTAGACAATGATCCTGTGATGTCTTATCTAGGTGCTCTTGGGCAAGTCATTTGAGATTGCTGAACCTCTGTTTTCACCTTGGTGGAATAGGTATAACACCTATCTCGTATGGTTAATTATGTGGATCATGTTAAAAAAAAGATCTGGCATGTGATAGGTACCCAATGAATGCTTATGGGATCAGAATCTCAGTGGAGACACAAGATGTGCTTGAACAGATTCTCAGAGACAACATGAGACAGTGTGGGGAGGGGAGCGTGGGGAACTGAACTATCCAGTTGAAGACCGAGATGGCACGGCTTTTAGAATAACTTCCATCCAAGGAATGTTTAGCAGTTTTCAGTGAGCCAGCATATTACATCAGGAAATGTGTCCATAGCTTTGACCTTGGTCTGGTAGAGAGAAAATGTGACTTGGCAAAACTAAAGGGAGTTAGTTTTATAGTTTGTGGCTTGTTGGAGACATTATCTCCAGGACTCAAAAGGACAGCAGGTGGAGGATAAAAAAAAGCGATGACAGGGGCGTGATGTTCAGAAATAATTCCCTGGAAGAGGATCAGGTACGAGAAGCGAAGGAAAGGGGAACGGAGGCCACCCACCAAGTGGAAGGACAGCAGGCCTTTCTTTTAAGTGAAATGTAGGCACAGGTGTGTGAGTGGTGGTGGGACTGAGTTCTGAAGGCCACACAGGTGGTGACTACCTGAACAAGGATGAGAAACTCACCCTTTGTCCCCTAAATATCCTTCCTTTTGGTCCCATTTCAAGTTTTTAAAAAAATGATATAACTTTCTCAATTTCTTATTTACTGAAAACACACACACACATTGGCAAGCCCTTTCTGGGGGGAAAAGGCTGGTTCGTTAGTTCATGTTTTTTTTTTGTAATTTAAAATCTTCCTTATCTTGTTTGATATGTTTAAACTGTTTGTGACTCAGGCCAGTCAGGTGCTCTGGGGGACATGGTGGCTGAAGGAGGCTAGCAACTGGGAAGGTGCTAGCTAAGACCCCAGGTCCCCGGGAGCTTTCCTAAGCTGAGATTCAAGGATGAGTCAGAGCACCAGGCTGCGTAAAGAAAGGGAGGTGGTCAGGGTGGAAAGGCATTTCGAGGAGAAGGAGCTGCCTGTGGAAGGGCCTGGGGACCCAGCAGTGTGAAATGTTTAAGGAACTGCCTGGGCTGAGGCTGGAGCGTGGACTGGGAGGTGGGGTGTAGAGAGAAGCTGCTGAGCCTCTCAGATCTTTTCCTCCAGGGGCCATTTTCTTTTCCCAGTTTTGCCAACCAAGTGGAACAAAAAAGTATTTTCTTCCCCTAGTGAAGCGACAGGGAGGGCTGGGTGGTGGGTGGGTGTTGAGTGAGGCTGTGAGGTCGCAGGGAGCACCGGGGCTCTGGCAGTCTGGGGATGGGATGAACATTAGGGGACCTGACGCAGAGAGCCCGGGAGACTGTGAGTAGGGGACAGGCACCTGTCTCATGTCAGCGAAGATGGCTGAAAATGGTTTCGAGTAACAACCGTGAAGTCATTTATTTTCTTTAAATCTTGCTCTTTCCTATCATGTGGTTTAAATAGAGTTCTTTAATATTCAAGCCTAATTTAAGTGTTCTGTTCTTAGAGAAAAAGCTCAGTGGAGAGGGCAAACCTCCTGACATTTGGCTTCCTTTGATAAGCCCCAGGCCCGAGGCACCCACTGGTTTCCTCACGCCTCTGCACTCCCACTGTGTGACCAGCAGCAGTGGCATCGCTAGAGGCTTATTAGTAATGCAGAATCCTAGGCCCCTTCTCAGACCTACCAAATCAGAATCTGCATTTTAACGAGACCCTCAGGTGACTCGAATGAACATGGTAGGCATGGAAAAAATAAATAAATGACAGTGATAGAAGGCATAGCCTTCCTAGGAGGTGAAACCTTGAAAACTGGAAGCCAGAAACTTCAGACTTTGGAATGCAAGGAACAGGGGTTAAGAGATATTAGCGATGATGTGTAAATCTTGGTATGTTTTATTTAGAAAGCGATGGATTGTAAGTTGCATGTTGGAATTTCTCGAGATAATGGGACATGTGTGACTCTCCTTACAAATGCATCGCTCATCTCTGACAGACCTTCCGAGAGGCTGGCTTTCTCTAGCTGTTCCTCAATCCCAGGAAAACCAGCTTTACAGCCCCTGTCCTGAGTCTTGCTTCCTGGAGGTCGAGCCTCATTGGAGACGATGACAGTTTGCTGATTCTCTTACTCATCCTAAAGATTTTAATTGCTAGGTATTAGAACATGTAATGTATATTCCATCTGAGAACCTGATTTTTAAACTTCCTGTAATGTAATCTGCACAGAAAGACTGAGTTACAGATGAGAGGGGGTTTTGTGGCTGGGAGGAAGTCTGAGTTCCGGGAGCGGGCGGTGCTGGTGGACTTGGAGAATGGCTGCTTTCCTAGTGAATTATCTGGAAATAAACAGTAGGAGGGTGGCACACTGGGCAAAATCTGTGAAATCTTATGATTTTGTCATGGGAGTCACCCCTAAACTTCACAATAGCCATAGTTAACTGAACACCTACTGTGTGCCCAGACTTTGCATATATTGTCTATAATCCCTGCAACAACTTTTTAAGGCAGGTGGCATTATCCTCATTTACAGGGGAAGAGGCTGAGGTTCAGAAAGGTCGAGTATCTTTCCGAAGGCCATAGCCCAGAGCAGTGATTTCTCCACTCTGCCCTCAGTTATCCACGATGAACCAGACTCATGTTTGGCATGACATTTTGGTTTGCTGCCACATAATGCACCAGCCTCCTTTCTCAACTGATGAAAGCAAATCTCATAAACTTGTTCATCCATGAACAAGTAGAAGATGAGCAGTAACATGGCCTGCTGTCCGTAGCAGTCCATCCACCAGCTAGTCAATTCCACCAACATTGGATAAATAGCTACTATGCACAAGCAGAGCTCTCAGCCCCAGGGGGATAAGTGATGAAGACAGAGCCTTTAGTCTTATAGAGCGGGGGAAATAAACACATTTGCCACTTACCTGCACATGCTGAGCTATATATTGGCAGCATAATGTGCTTTCACAAAGTGTCTTGCATTTCAGAGGCTGATGTGACGTATCGGAAAGGGCACAGAATTTGGACTCAAAATGCCTGGGTTTGAATCTTGTTCTCCCACCCACCAGATGTGTGACATAAGCAGATTCTTTTTTTCTCTCTGAGTCTCAGGTTCTTCATCTGGATCACCAAGTTCAAGGACAGTCATCTCATAGAGCTGTTGCAAGTGTGCAATGCCACAGTATATGTGAACAGGCCAGAGCAATGCCTGGCACACCATAGTTGCTTTAAAGATGCTTAAGGAACTCTGAGTCTTTG
The DNA here is from genome assembly GCF_001890085.2 of Hipposideros armiger. Lineage (NCBI taxonomy): Eukaryota > Metazoa > Chordata > Mammalia > Chiroptera > Hipposideridae > Hipposideros > Hipposideros armiger. The sequence continues at coordinate 2,527,340 of NW_017731509.1, read as the reverse complement.
GTGCTTTACTGTTTTCAAGGATTGCTCTTTCTAAGCATCTCATCTGTGTTTTTTGTAGCACAGACAGGTTGGCCTAAGCCTCTTGAACTTTCCTGAAAGCCTCCTGCCCAGCCCACAGGCCTAAGCTCCAAGCAGTGAGGGAGTAGCCATGTTCCTACATCACTTCTTAACTGTGAGCTGGTCAGACCAGGAAAACTGTGGCCTAAGGTCAGAGGTAGAACTCCTGTCATCTCTTTGATAGCCCAGCCTTCCCTGTGACCCTGGCCTCATATATATATATATATATATTTTTTGAAGATTTTTATTGGGGAATTGGGGGGATGGGAACAGCGCTGGGGAATTGGGGAAAGGGGAACAGATAAGTTGCTGTCGTTTTGCTCTTCAGTCTAATTGTGGAGGATGTTGCTTCACTGGCCCAAGTTGGCACCATCATTGCGCTCTTCCCGGGCGAGGCAGATCAGTCGCCGGCTTCTGGACGGCCGCTCACTGCGGCTGCTGGCTACACACGGTGGCCCATGGCAACCCACTGCAGCAGCAGCTGCAGTCTACATCGTTGCCGGCGACTCACGGCAGCCCAGCTCCAGGTTGAGCTGTTGTTCAGCATCTTAGCTGTGGAGGGCAGTGTCACTGGCCCTCATATGTGGGATCCGAACCGGGGCCCTCTGGCGTCCCAAGCCAGCTCTTAACCATCGCACCACTCGGCCAGCCCCCATGTGAATTTTTATCCTTTGGCCAGAGTTTCATAATCTGCACTATTTGCACGAACATTTTAGGAAACAACTGTTTGTACAGGCTCTTGAATTTGTGGGATGGTTACATATGGAGCCCCATTAAATGATAACCTTGGGCCAATTCCAGGTCCTCCCTGCGGTCCTCCCTTCGTTCTGGACCTGGCTGTGAAGGTGCTGGTGGCCTGAGGCTGTGGTGATCCTGCTTTGTCCCTCTCAGGTCTTTCCCCAAAGCCCTCTCTGTGGCCTTTCATGATGGATGGTCCTCAACCCACAGTTTTCTGTCTCTCAGGTTTCCCCAAGCAAGAGTTCATCAGCCCGCTGCCTCAGCTTTTCAGTACTCAGTGGGTAACGCCCAGATCGGCCCCAAATGTCTAATTCTGCTTCCTGCCTGCAAAATAATAATCCATGTGAATTCTGTCCTGCAAACATTCACTGAGATCCCACTATGTGCTAGCCCTAGGGACGCAGGGTGAACAAGATTGATAAAGCCCTGGAGAGAAGTAGTAAACACGTAAAACAAAGAAATAAATCATAAAGCTTCAGTTGGGGGGCGGGGAATAAAATGACAAACAAAATGGTCAGGGAGTGGAGAGATTGGATTGATGGATTGTCTCATAACTGAGAACTAATGAGCAACACCCCTGCTTTGCCTGCCAGGAGGGAAGTGAAACAGGGCACGGGGTTGGTAGGGAGGGCTGGGAAATGGTGAGGGAAGGTTCTCTAGGGATGGGACCTCAGAGCAGACCCTGGGTGCTGAGCGGGAACTGGAAGATTTGGGGCGGGGGAAGCAGCACATACAAAGTTCCTGAGGTGGGAGCGAGCGTGGTGAGTTTTAGGAACGGCCGCTGTTTATCGTGCAGTAACTACGTGCCAGGCACTGAGCGTAGTACTTCTTATATGCAACATCCTAATTGACCCTACGAGCAGGGTGATAATGTTATCCCTTCCAATTACTCAGGATGTAGGAGCTCCTCTGGACGTATTCCCCTTTTTAAGGATGAAGAAGCTGAGAGTTGGAGAGGCTAAGTGATTTGTCCACAGGCATCCCTGACCAAGTAAGTGGTGTGCCAGGAGTTTCACCAGGTTTGCCGAACCCCAGAGCCTTTGTTTTCTAGAACTCTTGTACCATTCTGCCTCCTTTCAGCCCCACTCTCTCATCCTGATTACACCTCACCTCTTTCCTTCACTACAGCTTGCGTCCACGGAGGCACCCTTTCCGTGCCTTACCCGTCACAGCCCCTTCCAAGGCTCCTCTGCCTTATGCCCCCTCCCTGCCTTGGGCTCAGCACCCGTCAGTTGCTTCTCAGTATTTACCTCTGTCCCTTCCCAGCTGCTGTTTCACCTGTTCCCAAAGCCCTCAGCCTGGTTTCTACCTGTGCTGTCCACACACCTTTGGCAGAAGAATTGTCCTTCTGTATAACTTCCTCGCCATCCTCAGTGAGTTTTGATGTTCTGAATTTCAAAGGAGATCAGGTATTTTAAACCTCATTAATGGCATGAAGAATGACCCCTTGAATTTGAGGAGGACACTGAAGTGGGAGTGAACTAGACATTCACTGTTAATGAGTGTCCTGAAGAGAGCCCCTGTGCCTTTAAACAGCAGAAACAGCGGGGGCTGATTTTGAATTTGGGTGTTGCTAATGGCATCACAGTGAGAAAGTAATAGAGGTTTTGACACCTATCAGTGGGGCATGTGGCAGTGGGGGAGGAGCAGGAATTGGTAGGAGTGGGGGATTTTTTTTTAATTGTGAAATAAACATTTTTTAAAAATTAGTTTCAGCTGTACAACACAGTGCAATTGTTAAACTTTTTACCCCTCAAAGTGACAACCACCCTCCCCCATTCCGCCTCCCCACTTCCCCCCAGGAGTGGGGGATTTTAAACTCTGTTTGTAAAAAAACGCTGCAGTTTTATCTCAACCAACTGTAACTTTTCTTTTTTAATCTATTCTACGTATCTAGAATAATGAAGGACCAATACTTAGCACAGTGCTGTGCACATAGAGATGCTAATAACATGTTTGTTCCTACCCCAGGTTCCTGTCCCCATCCCCATCAGCTCATTAACCAGGTCTCCCAGATAGGTGTTCATTTTAAAGTTGCTCTACCAGAGAAAACAATATTTAAATGAAGCCAAAAAATAAATAATGATTACAAATCACACAAAGGAGGGAATACATGAAACTCTTGACCAGAATCTCCAGGGAATGGAGAGTCTGAATTAGTGTTTTCTGGTAACTGAGGATTAATTAGACTCCCTTTGTTTAAGCCTTTGAGTGGATGATGGAGAATCTGGCTGGGAAGGTAGTGTGGAATTGTGGTTATGGACATAAGCTTTGGTTCTGGGTATAAGCTTTGGTTATGGGTATAAGCTTTGTCAGCTGGTTCAAGTCCTGATTGTGCAAATTGCTAGTTGTGTGAGGCAAGTGACTTAATCTCTCCAAGCCTCAATGGTTTCATCTGTAAAATGGATATAATAAGAATTTGTTCCAAGAATCTATTGCTATATAGCAAACCATCCCAACACAACGATTTAACACAATGGCACCATTTATCTTGCTCATGGGTCTATAATTTGAGCAGGGTTAAGTGGGGGTGTTTTTCTTTGCTTTATTCAGCGTCAACTGGGATGGCTTGAAGCTGGAATGATCTGAAGGTTCACTCATTCACATGTCTGGTAGTAGATGCTGATAGTCAGCTAGGAGTCCAGCTGGGCTGCACGTGGCCCCTCCATGTGACCTGGGCTTCCTCACCGCATGGTGGCTGGACCCAAGGGGGAGCATCCGATGGGGAGGTAGGTGGAGAGCAGAGGGAAGATGTATTGCCTTTAATGACCTAGCCTCAGAATTCACTCTGCGTCACTTCTGCTACATTTCGTTCATTAGAAGTCAGTCTGGAGGGCTGGCCCATAGAAAGGGGACAGGAATTAGACTCCACCTTTGGATGGGAGGAGTGGAGCATAATTTGCAGCCCTGCTTAAAACCGCCACACAGTCCCTGTGTCGTCAGGGCTGCCATGGGGATTGAATGTGATCTGGTAGTACAGCTGGGCACAGTGCCTGGCACGAATGTATGTTTCATGGGTATGAAGTATGTCACATTTCTGGTTTGCAGTTGAAGACTCTGAGGCTCTGGGAGGTTCAATGGCTTGCTCAGATTCCTAGTGAGTGCCAGAGCAGGGATTTGAACTGTTGCTTGAGGACCCTGCTTGGCTCCTCCAGAGGCTAGCACATGGCACTGCCATCACTCAGCATCGTTTGCACACGGTGCTGTGGTGAAATAGGCTAGGCCAGTAGTCACAGGAAAAGCACTTGAGACTTGGATGGCCTAACCTCCGCGGCCTGAGGTCATCCTTCCCCCTTTCCCGGAATGTCCATCCTGCTTTCCTTTTTCAAAGGGGCTTGGGGGTTGGTTAGGTGGGGGCTGTAATGTTTTGCTTTGCCCTGTGTACCTGCTGTGGGAATGACATGTTAAGGCCATCATCTTCATCTCTCTTGGGTTGTCATGCAGCCTTGGGTAAAGGTGCCAGACAGCCTTTATGTTCTGTTCTCCCACTGTGCCCAGTCCCCCTTGCACCTGAGGAGGTGTAAAATCTGCTGGCTTGCCCTGGAAGCTTCTGTCTTCCATGTCAGCCATCAGCTGTTAACTAAACTGGGCTGATCTGTAGCTTTAGAAACACTTGCATCCCACTCTGCTCATTATGCTCCATTGATTTAGGGAGGGAGACTTGGATACCTTTGTGTGTTCACAGGGTTTACAAAATATAAGCTATATCTGTAGCCTGAAATTACATGTGTGTCAATACAATATAATGTCTTTGAAAAAAAAAACAACCCTGACAAAATGTGTTTTAATTTTGCAATGGGGATCATCGGCTGTCAAATTAAAATTTATTCCTCCTCCTTAAATGAAAAGTACCTTTTACAGACAAAAACCTAAGGAACAAGGCAATGTAATAGAACCACTACCTCAGGCTTTTTAATTTGGATTTTCTTCCTTTTTTCTCTCCCTTATATGCTTGGTGTTATTTCTTTCCCCAGTAGCATTTGTTTGTTTTAAATTTGAAATGTACTGAATTGAGAACTGTTTTGCTCCATATTATTACTTCTATTTTAAAAAAGAATTTATAATGTAGGTATCTTCTTTCTTTTTTCTTTAAGTCAAATCTTGCTTATGAAAGTGCAAAACTCATGTAGACTCTTGTATCAGGACCTTGTCTTTCCATGTGGACTGTGAACCCTGAGCATTTTCAGAAGCAGCAATGTTGAAAACCTGCATTATGCTGGGTGGGGGTGGGGCTAGTGACGTGAGAGGTCAAAGGACGCATCCTAGGTCTCTTCTGGAAGCTAAACTGTCTTGCACGGTTCCCTTCCCCTTGACCATACCACAGACAGGAAAGTAGTTGAGTCCTCTTAGCATTCTGGGTGTTTTGTGCAGTGGCATAATTTTACTGTTTGGGAATAACGTTGGGTCATGGAAAAGAGGACGTTTTCTATTTTCTTTCTATTTTTCTTTAAGGTATAGATATTACTTTTATTATGGGGAAGAAAACCTTTGATTTAAAAACAACACCAGAACCCCCAAACAATTATTCTTTGTAGTGACTCTTGCCAGGGTTGTTGGGACACTCATTCATTCATTCCTTTAGCCAGTATTTTCTGAGGCACCCACCTGTTCCGGGATCTGTGCTAGACTCGGGGGGCATAATGATAAGCATACGCAGCCATGGCTCCTGTCCTCACGTTGTGCAGTGTCTGTGGGAGGGGAACGTGGAGAGGTTCACAGAAATGGAACATCCAGACGGGGATGTGGTGCCAGTGGAGAGGGTAAAAAGGGAGATTCAACCTAGGGGGAAGGAGACATAAGGCTTCCTGGAGCTGAACTCTGCAGGACGAGGAGGAGTTAATGAGTGAAGGGGAAGGGAAGAGTATGGCAGGCAGAGGGAACAGCACGGGCAAAAACCCAGCATCAAGAGGAAGGGGAGACATGAGGGCCTGCAAGAGGCTCGGTGTGGCTGGGACTGAGCTCTGTAGCCAGGAGGTAGGAGAGGCCGTAAGGGAGCTCTGCCTGGGGCCCAGGCCACATGCAGGAAGCTCATCGCTACCTGAGAGCAGCAACAGAGGGCTTGGTAAGACCAGTGATGTGTGTCGATGAGCAGTATGCAACCCTGGAGAGAAAAATGCGGGAAGCTGCTAAGCCCCGCTTGTCAGAGGCAGGCCTTTCTCAGTCTGTGAAATGGGAAAATAAGCCGGTTCCAATAACCTTAAGGGTACGAGGAGCTACGTGCCTTTGGGTTCACACAGTATCTTGAAATCTTCTGGTGCTGTGCTTTGGGATCAGCTAGGACGCGTAAGGCTGTGTTCCCGTGCACACATTTGTGTGTGCCTGCGCGTGTATCGGTGTGCACACGAGTCCATGTCTACAACTGAGTGGGCGCATTCCTGATTGTTGGTGTGCAGATATTTCTGTGGGCAGGTGGGGAGAAGATGCCGCCCAGAGAGGTCCACTCTCTGCTACCTTGGACAGCGCTTGCCCTGCTGTGATGTATTCATTTGTTCACCTAGTGAGGGCCTCCTCTGTGTCAGGCTCCTGGGAAGGAGAGAGGGTTTTTGCTCCTGACAGAACCACCCCGGGTGGAGTCCGGTCTGTGGAGGACGTCCAGAGGGGGCCAGGCCACCGCTGTGCAGGGGCTGCTGCTTCCAGTTCCCCTTGGCCCAGAGGCAGGTGCGTCTGCCCACGCCCTACCCAGGGGGCACCGTCTTTGCAGGAGTGTAAAGGAGCCTGTGACTCACTGGGCAGGTGGCTGAACCCCCAAAGAAGCCCCACTGCTGGGCTACCCTATGCTCAGCCTGGGAGGGACCCCTCAGGGAGGAGAGGGGCTGAACCTGCTGCCGATCCCTGGATGTCGTATGGAGGCAAACCCAGCACACTGATTGCTCTGGTTTTTATTCTAGCCTCTGTCTTGATACTGTCCCTCTTCCCACCTCTCTCCTTTTGGTCCCTGTTTCTGTTTCTGCCCCTCATCTGCCCCTTCACTCCTGAGTGCTCTTGTGACAGAACTGAGTGTCCTTTCCTATCTGTCCCAGCCTCAGCAGACTGATACCACTTTGCTGTTCCCCACAAAATTGTAAGTTGGGAGAGTTTTGAGTTGGCCTCAAGCAGGAATTGAGAATGTCCTCATCAGTAAAAATACCCACCTCCTGGAGTTTTGTGAGGATTAGTTGGGATAATGCATGTAAAGTGCCCCGAGCCTTGCTTGGCATGTCCCTAATACATCCCTAATAAGTGATAATGGTTATTTTGAATAGCCAATCTCAGCAGCTTAGAGGGCGTAGGGGAGAGAGAGTGCCTTCCAGTCAATAGAACAACTAGTGTTGGCTAAGCCACCTACTACTTACTACTGCTAGCTAACGTTTGAGCACGTTAGCCGTACTGGGCGCTGGGCAGAGCAGCCACTATTATAACCCAAGGTCACACAGCAGGGAAGGCTGGAGGCAGTGGCTCAGCAGTGCAGTAGATGGCGTGTATGAGACCAGGACTCAGCCCCAGTGGCACCTGTGTTAGGTTGGCGTGTAATGTACTACTGCTAAGGTGCAACCTGTAAGGGTGTCTACTGCTGTGTTTTCTGTGAAGAGATACCATGTTATTCAGATGCTCTATGGCTGTCATTCTGCTCGTGTCCAGGCCTTATCCATGGCCACAGTGAAATCCATGAAGCCTATAGGGTTTCCAGAAGGAAGTTTGTGCTCCTTCCTTTCTAGGCACCTCACCTGGTGGTGGGGGGTCCTCCACTATGTGCCACGTTTTGGACTGTGCTGTCTGCCACCACATCCCTTCTCAGGTATTTGTTGATGAGGAGAATTTGGCCAATAGCAGGGGGCTCATGGGGCCTGCATTTCATGTTTCGAGTGGGATCCAATCTCTTGTATGGCAGTGAATGCTGTGTGATGCAAAACATACTTAAACTCCAGTGGAGCTCTCCATTTAAGCCGAATCTTCACTTTCCAGAAGAACTCAAATCATCCAAGCAAACCACCTTTCATTAATGGATGGACTGCTGCATTTGGACTTAGGGATATGGGTTCTCTTAGAGTGGGGCTGACGTGTCTTCATTGGAAGCTGCTTTCTTGTTTTATGGGGAACGTGGAGGGGTGGGGGAGGATGAATGTGTTTCCCTGTGGCAGTTCTCTGTGGCTAGGGCCCCAGTGAAGTTTGTGAGTGATAGGTGATCCTGACTACACCCCTCAGATACCGCTGATAGAGCCAGTGATGGCTGACATGGCGAGGAGAGGGCTCGAAGGGCTCAGGGCACTGTTCTTAGGTACTTGACAGCCCCTATAAGAAGAGGAAGTAGACGTGTTTGTGGTTGCCAAAGGGCTAAAATAGGGATAATGGGTGGACAAGTTTCTGCTCCATTAAAGGAGGAATTCTCTGACCACCAGAGCTATGGAAAAGGGGACAGGCAGGATGCTTCCAGAGGTAATGATCTCTCTTGGTTCTGGAGGCACACAAGTCAAGACTGAGTGATCACGTGGCAGGGCTGTTGTAGAAAGGATTGGATTCTCTGAGAGGCGTGTGTATGTGTTCGGGGTACTGCATTTTAATCTGCCTCCTGAAAGAGAGATGTAAACTCTTGACCCCTCACATGTGGAATAGGTTACGTCTGGTGTGTGTGTTTGTAGGTAGCTGGGGGAGCATATCATCTCCACATTTTATTATTATTTTTGCATGAGTATTTAATTTGGATTTGTAGCAATGAGCAAGTATTGATTTTATAATAAAAAATAGATGAAAATTGAAACTTGAATCAAAATTGCCTCTGAATTATGTGTCATTGAAGATAGATCAGGAGACCTGGGGTCTAGCCTCAGCATAGCTGCTCCCTCTACATATGACTGGGCAAGGTACATTTGCACCCTGAGCCTCAGTTTGCCCATCTGTAAAATGGGGTGGGATTATACATGTTAAGCATGGGCGCATATAACTCTGATACTCAGGCTGGACTTCAGTGGGGCCTGGGGGAGAAAGAAAAAGAGAAAGGGCCTTTATCAGTACCTCTATGTGATGGGGATAGGGCTAGTGATGGCAAAGGGACATGTGTCCTTGGGCTGCATCCACTTGGCCAGTGTTGTGCTAATCGTGACTCTCCTTGCCACCCTCTGTCTGGGAGATGTGTAGGAGGTGCTGACTACATCTTTGGTTTCCCAGAATCTCTGTGATACCTAGAGGGCTAGCTTTTGGTGAAGCAAGACATGGGAGATGGCACTGCTGAGTTCTTCTTCTGCCAGCCAGTCTCTGTCCCTTTCAACACAGCCAGCGTTCCTCTGTACCACCCTTCTGCCTCCACAGTGAACCTGTGATGCTGGCCTCACATTCTGGCTTGTCATCCCGCTGAGTCCCCTCTGTTTTCCCCTCACCCCTCTGCTCTCCTATCCCTGCTCTTCCACCCCCTGCATCCATTCTCTAACTTTCTGGGGGTCCTTCCCTTGCCTACTGAAACCCAGTTTCCCATTTGACCTCAGGCCTGCCCACCCCTCCATTCTGGCTAGCCCCCACGGTTTGGGATTAAGAGTCTATGTGCCAGTCTCACCCTCTTGGGCAGCAGCCAGCCTCAGCCCCCTCTGATACCCCTGCTCCCACCAGGGGAGAGGGATTTCGACCCTTTCCTTCACTCACAGACATGCTCATAGTTGGTGGGTAAGCAGCACTTCTGGACACAGCCTCAGCCCCTGGCAAACACCTTCCCTGAACTCTGGGTCACTGTTACTTAAGTCACAGCTGGATGTTGGCTTCAGAGCACATTGATTTCTCCCAGGGCTTCAATAACCCTGAACTTCAGTTTGCCTATTGGCTCTTTTGTAAATGTATCAGCCTCATAAATTGGTCACTTTCGGTTAAAAGATCTTATTACCACAAAAAGAGATGTTGAATCACAGTTTCAAGGTCACTGGTGAAATGTGATGTTTGAGACTCCTTGGCCTTGGTCCAGGGCCTAGGGAAGTGGATATTAAGAAGATAAATTAGAAGTCAAAACACAGTTCTGTTTTCCCCTGGGTCTTAGGCTGAGTGTCTTTGATGAATTTTTCTGTGTGTCTGTGAATCACAAAAAACCAGAACCCCCTCTCCTTGCTCCACACTTCCTGCTACCTCCAGAAGTCAGAGTCCAACCTGGAGAGACAGTTAGCAGCACTTTATTCCTGCCCCGACGTTACCAGAATGATAATTTTGGTGGGTAATAACACAGGCAGCTTCCTTCTCTCCTACAAGTCTCCGAGGTTGGATTTACCCTTTAGCCCAGATATTTTTCAATTCCATGCAGTTCAGCCAATCTTTGCTGATGGGCGGTTTCTGTGCCAGGCACAGTGTGCATGGATGGGGACACAGAAGAATGCGACAAGACTCCTGCCCTGGAAGCCTGCTAGCCTCTGGGTAGGGGTGCGGTGGACAGATGTGGGCAGTGTGCTGCTGGGATAAGATGGCAGACCCTGTGCTAAGTATCTGTGTGCATTTCCTCATCCCCCCTAAACCGTAAGGACTGTAATCCACTCCACCGATGGTAAGGAAAGTGAGGAAAGTGAGGCTTAGACGCCCAAGGCCAGTGGTGGAGCTGAGCCTGGAGCCAGGTCTACCTGATGTCAAGGTCGGTGAGCCCTATACCCATGCACGGTACTGCCTGTCCCAACACCCGGAGAAGCCCAGGCCCAGTGGCCAGGATATAGAGAAAGGCCTTTCATTTGCGCAGCCAACCCCCTTGAATGTCATTTCCATTTTAATAGAACATCCTATGAATGATTCTCAGTAGCAGGTTAAGGCTCTTGAATGACAGAGTCCTGTGCCAGGAGGTGGGAGATCAGCCTGCACTGAGGCAGCATCCTGAGGTTGAGACAAAATGGTGCTATGCCTGTTATCCAAGGGTGTGTTTAGAGAAAACCGGAGTGGGTGCTGGCGTGAGTCCTGTGGCAGCTGTGAATTCAGGTAAAGGCAGCCTCCAGGAGGATGGGGAGGTATCCCAAAGAGCCACCTCTTCCCATTTCCCTACCCTAGCCTCACTTTCCTTTCTTTTCTTCCCATTCGTCTTTGCAGTAAACATGGATACCTGCACCTGTGGAGACGGTGCCCCCAAGGCTGACTTGCTCTTTGTTGGACTAGTATGGTTAGGCTTTCTGCACGGGGAATGGCAGAGCAATGGGGAGAGGAGGTTATTTCTTCTGTCATTTGCCACCAAGTAAATCTTTAGGCCTCTAGGGCTGTCTCTCATGGGGCACAGGTGCCCCAAAGGTCAGCATTTCACCTCTTTGCAAAGGTAACTCTATGGATGAGAGCTCTGTAATTCAAATGGAGATTGATTCCCCAGGACAAATACCCAACTATCTAAAGACAGCCTCCAGGGAAGTTGTCAGATTCTTCCCACGCATCACTGGAGAAAAGCACAGGATGGGCGGGGGCCTGCTTTTTTAAAGCTCTTAGCACTACTTTGGCCTGGGAGGTTAGTTTCCTGAACCTCTGAGCATCTTCCCCTCTATCATTCATTCATTCATTCATTCATTCATTTATATTGTGTACCAGGCACTGTCGTAGGCACTGGGGGTGCACTGATAGACAAAACAGACAAGTCCTGTCCTGATGGAGCTTATATACTAATGAGGAGAGGGGATAATAAAAATAATGAAAACAAAATGAGTAAAACCTGTAACATGACAGGTGGTTATAAGCTCAAAAACAAAGTCAGATACAAAGCATAGAAATATGCTGATGGGTGCCGATGGCATGTTACACAGGCCTGTCAGGGAGGACCTTCTGGGTAAGGTTGCATTTCAGCAGAGTCATGAGGTGAGGGAATGAGGCATGAGGGAGTCTGGAGAAGAGAAACCAGCACATGCAAAGGCCTTGCAACGAGAATGTGCATGGCATTTTTGAGGATGAACAGAGAGCTGATGTGGCTGGAGTTGACCCAAAGCGGGGAGGAGTGGGTGCTTGGGGCCTTGTCGGCGGCTGGAGGGACTTTGGTTTTCACACTGAGGGAAACGTAAACCCAGTAGAGGGTTTTGAGCAGAGGGAAGACAACATCGGGCTTACGTGTTACAGGATTTGCTCAGGCTGCTGTTGGAAATGGCTGGAAGGAGCGTGAGGGCAGAAAGAGGACAGCAGGTAGAGGCCATTGCAGCGACCCCATGGGTGATGAGAGCAGCTCCATCTATGGCTATAGCCACGGAGGGGGAAGTGGATCTCTCCTGGACATATTCTTAATATACAACAAACAATATTTGCTGACAGATGAGTTCTGGATTATGAAAGAAAGGGAGGAGGTAAGTAAGTCTCTAAAGTTTTTGGCCCGAGCCAGTGGAAAAGTGGAATTGTCTTTTAATGAATCTGGGAAGGTGGTAGAAGAAGCAAGTGTGGGGAGAAGCAAATGTAGAGAGATTGGGTCTTGGGCATACGAAGGATGAGATGCCTATTAGACCCCACGTGGAGGCGTTGAGTAAGCGGTGGAGTTCGTGAGTGTGAGGTTCAGAGGCGTCCAGTCCCAACATATACATTTGGAAATTGTCAGAGTATAAATGGTATTTTAAACTAGGACACTGGGATTAAGTACAGATGGAAAAGAGATCTGAGGTCTGATCTCTAGGTGCTTATTCCAACATTAAGATGTCAGGAAAATGAAGAGCATTGGCGAAGGGCAAAGAAGGAACAGCGACCACTGCAGTGTACACCAGAAGCTGAAGCTGAGTAATAGTGAATGGCAACTATAATCATATATATATATATATATCTATGTATACACACACACATACAGGATTGGAGTACAGCATAAAGAATAGAGTCAGCGGAACTGTAACAGCTGTATACGATGTCAGAAGGGTGGTAGATTGGGGGAGGGGGGTTATCGCTTTGTGAGGGGTGTAAATGTCTAACTGTTACATTGTTTTATTGAAACTAACAATAAAAAAAGGAACAGCCAGTGAGACAGAAAGAGAAACAAGAGTATGAATGACATTAGAAAAATACGGTTCCTTGCTATTCTCTGCTTTTTCCATCCTTTGCAGTCCTCTACGTCTGAGCTTCTTCGCCTGCAGAGGTGGCAGAACTCTAGGACTCACCTTCAAACCATGTCACATCAGATTCAGAGGTGCTGGTCCCATCAAAAGTCCCGAGTGGAGGGCCGGCTGAGTGGCTCAGTTGGTTAAGAGCTCGCTCAAGAGTTTGAGCTCTGAGCAACAGCGGTTCGAGTCAGCCCGAGCTGAGCAGCCNCATGGTTGGATACTCTTTAGTTGCAGGAAATCCTGAGTAATAAAATGTGCCTGTAGAGCGCATTTAGCTATTTCAATGACCAAGCTGTAACCCTATTCACTCTTAGTCTTGCTGAGTCTCTGTCATGTCCAACAGCTGAGTAGTCACAAAGATCTGCTTCATTTGACATCTGAGTCACCAGATGAGCTTGCCTCAGTTTCCCCTTAGGACTGAGCAATGATCATTTACTCGATTATACACTGAGGGAGTAAACCACTCATACATTTAGGAACAAATCAGCTCACCGTATTTAAACTGTAAGGAACATCAGAGATCATGCAGTTCAAAACCTTCTTCTTAGAAATGGAGAATAAGTGAACTGAGTCAGTGTAAGCTCAGTGACAAGATGTTGGACTGGAATCAGAAGAAGATAGGCCTGAATTTTGTCTTTGCTACTCACTTGGCAAGTTAGGTAAGGTCTTGAAAATAATGCCTTCCTTGCCTGCCATCATCAGTTTGTTGTGAGTGTCTGATGAATGAGTAAGGGCTTGAGAGGGGCTTCGTAAAGACCAGTGACAGTTCTTTCCTAATGGCATCGTGTAGCTGGAGAGCAAACATTAAGGCTAAGTCTTCTGAGTCATGGTCTAGGCACTCTGTGCTACGCCATATTGCTTCTTACAAGTGACATCAACCTGCAGGCCTATTGTGCAGTTTGGATAAAAACAAAATATAGATGATTCTCACGCCCACCAAAATGGCTGAAATTGAAAAGATAAAAACTGTCAAGGATGTAGAGCAACTAAACCTCTCACACACCGCTGGTGGGAGTGGAAATTGGTGCAACCACTTTAGACAACTGTCAGCATCCACTAAACCTGAACACGTACATACCCTATGACTGAGCTATCCCATTTCTGGGTGTGTACCCGAGAGAAATGAAGGCAAAAATCACGTGCTCTATAGAATGTTCGTAGCAACTTTATTCATAACATCAAAAACTGATGGGCCGGCCAAGTGGCGCATTGGTTAGGAGTTGGCTTGGGACGCCAGCTCTGAGCAGCAGGACCCTGGTTTGGATCCCACATGAGGACCAGTGACACTGCCCTCTGCAGCTAAGATGGTGAACAACAGCTTGACCTGGAGCTGGGCTGTTGTGAGTTGCCGGCAATGGCGTAGGCTGTGGTGGGGCTGGCTGGCAGCTGGCGTGCGCTTTTGTGAGCTGCCATGAGCAGCTGTCCAATGGTCAGCTACCGACTGCCTCACCCGGGAAGAGCGTAATGATAATACCAACACGGACCAGTGAAGCAATGTCCTCCACAACTAGACTGAAGAACAAAAGAACAGCAACTTGTCTGTTCCCCTTCCCCAATTCCTTAATATAGTTCCCCTTCCCCAATTCCCCAATAAAATCTTNGCCAACAGGTGGCAGGATGGCTCAGCTAAAAAAAAAAAAAAAAAGTCCCGAGTGGGTTCCTGAGTGGGTTCCTGAGGGGGATCCGTTGGTCTTTTGGCCAGGACTGATCAGGACGACATTTCAGGTGGCAAGCAGCCTTAGACCAGTTCACTTATCCATAGAAGGAAGGGCTGAGATTTTTAAAATTTCGAATTGCAGAGCAAGAACATATGGACGTCTCTGAGTTTCAAATCTGAATTGTTCTTGGTCTGCACTTGACTTAAAGAGATAAACTTGGTGACGTCTCTGGGGAGTAATTATGGGACCACTTCTTCAGCAGCTGTGGGCTACTATAAACTAAACTGCTGTGGCTCCCACCAAAAATATCAGAAGGAAGAGGCCATTATTTTGCTTTAGATCAGGATGCAGCCTGGTGTTTTGGAAAGAACAAGACACCTGATCTTGATTCGACTACCAGGTCTGCCCCTGGTTAGTTGTCTGTCTGATTGTAGGCCAGATGCTTTAGAATTCTGGGTGTCGTTTTTTCATCTGTAAAATGGGCAGTTTCTCTCTAATGGCAGAGACATTGTAAGGATTTGATGTGTACACGGTACCTTGTTATTGTAGGGCTTAGTTAGGGTTGGTTGGTTTTATTTGCTTTCCACTAGTGAGGAAGAGGTAGGACTTAGGAAGGTTAAGCAGTATATATTGTGGGCATATGTATGTGCCTCCAACTCTGAAAAAAGTCCTCTCCCACAAGAGACTCCTTAATCCATCTGGAGGTGCAAGGCTGCTTCCATGAGAGTGTATTGAAGAGTACTGTGGTGTGCGGGGAGAAGGGAGGTTTCTAGGTAGATTATCTGTGATCTGGGCTGAGCCCAGAGGATTGACAGAGTGTGGATGGGTGGCTTGAAAAGAGGTGGGTCTCTATGTTTAGTCCTGACTTGTCCGGAGGTGAGAGAGTTGAATGAAAATCCAGTTAACTTTGAACTCATTCCTTCAACACAAGATCATCAGCAACTATGCTAGAGAAAGTACAGAAGAAGTTCTTGTCTTCAGGCGCTCCGGTCCTGTGGGGTGTTTGAGATGTCATCGACATTCACAATATGGGGTGGTGGGTTCTCCCATTCGATGGGCAGAGGGGCTGTGGGAGTGCTGAAGAGAGACCTCTTAGAGTAGAAATAAACCTTAGAAGACAGGTTTCATTCAGTAAGACTGTGAGTCGTAAGGAGTCACAAGGAGGAGGGGAATGGGTTATTTTCATCAAAGGAGTGGAGCTCTCCTCGCCATGTTCCAGATGGAGCCTCTAGTGAAGGTTCTATCTATCTGGGTTATAAGGAAGCAATGCCTTGGCTTCCCCATCTGTTCCAGCTTAGTATCTTTCTTCAGTGTCCTGGAGTCACATTGGTCTCTCTTACCAGCCAGCTTGTATGTCATCCATCGTAGTACAGGGCACGTAATACAGGATTATTTGAAGCCAGGTGGACTGGGTTCCAATCTCAGCACCAACCCTGGCTAACTGTGTAGGTGGGTCAGTAATCTGCCTAAGTCCCTTTCCCCAAATATAGACCTAACTCAAGATCATTGAAGGATGAGGCTGTCACTAGCTTATATAGTGCCTTTGTGAGAGTTAGAACTAGAAAGTGTCCTCAGGACACTTGACTGTCCTCTTCCAGCCTATGATGTGAATGGTGCCCCCTAGGGTTATGTATGGAGTGTACACATCCATCACATAAATGGTAGCTGCTACTATTACAATCATTATCATCACGTTGATGGAAAATAGCTCCAACCTGACATATTGGTGGGTTAGTTGGATCAGCCTGATGCCTTGATGAATCAGATTTCGTAACATAAGAACCATTCTCTTCTTACCAGATAATATATAATTGTGCCAACAGGCAGGGGTGTGCCAGGAGCCGTGTCTTCTTATTAGAGCCTCTCTAGCACTCAGTGTCAAAAGCTGAAGGTCGTCAAAATGTTGGCCGTATCTAAATTATTGTGCTGCCAAAATAACTCCTGCCACAGAGCAGACTGTCTCCAGCCGTTGGAGATCAAAATAGAGCCTAATGGATTTAGGAAGCAATCAATGCTTCTAAAGACATTTGTGGGTTGTAGCTCATAAAATATTAATTCTCTCTGTTTGTCTTTAAGAATATATTTTATATGTTAATGCATTATTGAAAGATGCTTATAATGTTAAGTGACTTAAGACCCAAACATTGAAGGGCAAATTTATTTTTCTTTGGGGTGTAAGTGTAAAATGTAAAGACAAAAGCAAGTCCCAGTGACCATGCTGGCAGTCACGAGTTGACAGCCATGGACTCAGGCTGCACCCTTGTACAATGAAGTTGTTTTATGCACATTTTTATGGGCAAATAAATAACTTATGTATGGCATTTCCCACCTAATAAAATGTTTCACTGTCAGATTTACTGGGCACATTTATGAAATCACAACTGCGCAGCTCAGCTTTATTTGGCCTTAATGACATTAGGGCCAGGGAGGGTTGTGTCTGGATCTTCAATGTCCAGAACGATGCATTTGGAGGAGGAGTGATCACAAATCAAAGGAAGCTGGGGCAATCCAGGAGATTCAGGGCAACTGCATAAGATGAACTCAGGATTCGCCTACTAGGCAGGGCGTATTGTAGACATTTGGGTTCTTCTGAGAGTGGGCATGGTATGCTCTAAACAAAAGTATACAGGGCACGTTCTTGGCATATTTCATGGAACACTACACGTTGGAAGGAATGATCTGCACGTTTTAGGGGGCCACAGACCACTCAAAATGTAAACTATGCCGCCATACTTTATAGACATGGTCATAGTCACATGCACGCAAACTTGTTTTGTGCCCCCCAAGGGTCCTTCACCCCCATGTATGACTGTTGGACTCTGATCTACCCCAACAATCTTGTTTTTCACTCATCAGAATGCTGAAGCCAAGAGAGGCAGTGGCTGACCCAGGGTCCGACGGCTCCTGACACCTCCTTCCAACACCACTTCTCTAGGTGGTAGAATACGTGTTAACTTGGCAGGGAGGAGTATAGACTCAGGCGCAGGGCGGCCTTGGCTTGCCACTTACTAATGGTTTGACTTTGAGCAAGTTATTTATCTTTCTGAGCCTAAAATTTCCTCATGTGTAAAATGAAGATAACAATAGCGCCCACTACACAGACTTGTTGTGAATAATAAATGGACTGATATACTCAGAACTTGGTGCTTGAAACATATTGTAGTAAGCACTTTTTAAATATTGGTTTCTATCTTTGTGTGTCTAAATCAAGGTCCCCAGCAATATGCTTTTGTAGCTCTTTGTAGGTTTCCATCACAGTCTGTTTTTTTCCCTCTTTCATTATGCCTATAATGTAATTTATATAACTTTGAAATTATCTGGACTGTTTATTTGTTTGCTGATTTATTTTTAGTCCATTTGAGTGTAAATAGGTACTGCTTCATCTCCAACACCTAGAACAGCTCCTAGCACATAGTAAACCATCAGTAGGCATTCATTAGATGACCGAATGAATGAATAGGCCTTATTATAATCCGTCCATGTATACTCATATGATTAAGTAGTATCTGTCTCCCTCCTAGACAGAAGCTCTATGCGAGCATCACTTACTGTAGCTATCTCCAGCCCTCCAACCTGGCACATTGTAGGTTCTCAATAAGTATATGTTAATTGAATGTGTGTATGCTTACATGGAGACAGGAGAGCGTAAGAATAACAGGGAGCATAGAGAGAAGAGAGAAAAAGGATGTCATTTAAGGCCCCAAATTTTATGCCACTCCCCTATTTCATTCATTACTAAGTCATTAGCGGGGGTGGTTAACAGCCCAGAGTCCAGAGCTGGCTCCTGCCAGCGACAGTGTGTGAATCTGGGGCAGCTTGTCTCACTTCTCCATGCCTCTGTTTACCTACCTGAAATATGGGGTTATATTAGCACCTACCTTACAGGGTTCTTAAAAGGATGATGAGTTAATCTCTGCACAGTGCTTAGAACAGTGACAGGCAAATAGCAAATGCCCAATAGATACTAGCGGTTATTATCATTTATTTGCTAATTCAGCAAACATTTATAGAGTATTTACTACCTGTCAGGCCCTTTCTGGGAATATATATATATATATATATATATATATATATATATATAATTTTTTTAAGAGCTTAGCATCTCCTAGGAGAGCTAGAGAAGCACACCAGCAATTATACTCTGGTGCAATAGAAGGAGCTGGCATGGGGCATAGAGCTGGCCCCTCACCAGGCCTGGGTCCAAGGTGCAGGGACATGGAAGTTTCCAGAAAAGGGGGCATTAAAGAAAAGCTGGGGTTAGCTTGGTAAGAAGAGAAAGAGGAAGAAGGGCATTCCATGAAAAAGGAACATGATGGAAGATAGGGAGGCTGGCAGCAGCACGCTGTGTTTGGGGACCAGCAAACAGAACTGGATGCCATTCATCCATTGAATTCATTTCATCAGTATTCATTGAGCAGCAACAATGTGTGCAGTAGGCACTTTTCTGTGCCCTGAGGATAATGCAGAGAACAAAATGGACAAAGTCCCTGGTGTCATGAAGCTTCTATTCTAGTGTGGAAAGACAAACAATAAACATGTGGATATCATGTGTCAGGTGGCATAAACACTGTGGGAGAAAATAGAGCAAAGTAAGGGATATAGGGTGTGGGATTAGGGGAAGGGGTGCTATTTAGATGGGGTAGTCAGTGAAGGCCTCTTTAAGTGACACTTGTGCAGAGCCTGAAGGATTTGGAGGAGGGAGCCATGTGAGCCTCTAACAGGACACTCATCTAGGAAGAAAAACAGTCATGTGCAAAGGCCCTGAGGTAGGGGCAGGTTGGACCTGTTTGGGAAAGAGCAATTGGTCAGTTTGAGGAGTGAGCAAGGGAAGGGTGGGAAGAGATAGTAGGCAAAGGCGTAACCTGATCTCTTCGGCCTTGTGAAGACAAAGTGGAGACCTTAAACACAGAGTGAGAAGGAAGACAGGAAGTTTGGGGACTCCTTGCCTTATGCCATGGCATAAGCTCTGCCAAGTGATCAGGCTTTCTTCGTGAGAACCAGGGGAATCATGGAAAGATTTTAATCATGAGTGATGTGACCACATTGTGTTTGACAATGATAACTCTAGGTTGAGAATTTATTGGAGGGGATGAGAGTCAAGTGAGGAGCTCACGGGGTCACCCAGGTGAGAGAGGAGGGAGGCCTGAACTTGGCAGGAGGAGCACAGCTGATTGCACCCACATCCGTATCTTTCACTACAGGCAAATTCTATGGGCCTCACCAGTGCCTCACTTGGAGTAAGCATTGCCTCCTGAATTGGACTGTGGGTGGGAAAGGCCAGAATTAGTTGCCTCTGGGCCCACGAGGCCAATGGTGAGAAAGCAACTTCCCGCACTGTCTGGGTACTTACATAGATATGATTTCTGCAGCTCTAAGCCCAGGTTCCAAACAGTAAGACGTACTATATTGTATGCTGCATTGCAAATCAGATTATTTTTTAAAAAATTAATGACATCTGTCATTTAAAAATATTTTGAATGCATCTTGGTCTCTGCTCTTGGAAAACACTAACTCTTAATTTTTATGCTAAATTGAGTGATCACAACCCAAGAGCTCAGCAGTTTTGCACTTTAAACGTTTACTCCGTGATTGATTCCCTTCCAATGAATTCATGATTAAAATTTAAACCCACACTCCTATTCAGGAGGGACTCAGAACTAGGGGAAAATGCCTTTCCCCGCTTTCCTAAGGTTTTAATTTGGAGGTGCTGTCTGTCTGGTGTTCAGAACCCCATTACTGGGAGTCTGCTTTCTTTCCTCCCTCCACGCCATCGACGGGGAGTTCCAGTTTACCCCAAGAGAGTGGAAAAGGAGCATCCAGATATTTTGTTCCTTGTTCCTGGGAGATAGCAGTTGGCATGAACTGTCCTAGAAGAGCCCCGACTCGTGATGCCTCTGAATGTTCATGAATAAGAAGAGAAATACCCCTTGACATGGATGCTGAAGGCTGCTGCGTTTAGACCACCGGGTTCCCCCCGCACAAACAGGGAAGCAGATGTTTGGGAGGTGCCTGCCAGGATATTGATAGTTTTTCACTCAAATTCTGACATTGGACTGACTCCTTCCCCACCTGGGTCTCTGTCCCCCACCTCCATGATAAATGATCCCTTCCTTTTGGTAGTGAAGGAGTTCTTTCTGTAGTCAGGGCTGTATTTACTCATAAACGGAGGAGCGATGTGAACGCTATCAAAAGACTTGTTTGTCCTGAAAACCCCTCCCTCTGCCCACCGCCAGCAAACCACCCCTGACCCTCCTGCATACCCACAGGTGCTTGAAAACACCACCCTGTGGAAAGACAGCTGGCACAATGGAATAAGCCATGCTTGAGATGCAGACTGGCCTAGGTTGGAAGCTTTACTCTGCCACTCCCTGGCTGTGGTGTTGGATGAGTGATGAAATCTTTCCCTGTCTCAGTCCCCTCAATGGGATTGACGGTACTTGCTTTATAATATCTGTGCACACGCCCAGCATGAGTAGGGGCAGCAGGGAATAGTCACTGTTCTCGTTTTCTCCATTTTTACTGGGCCTTTCGGTGAAGGCACTGGGTCTCCCAAAAGAGCCCGGTGAAAATGCAAAAGGGCTATGGAGGAGAGATGTTATATGATGTTGTTCTCACGCATAGTTACCCTAGTATGGATTGCTTATTAGATACGCAAGACGGGGTCCCTGGGACAGAGTAGGAGAAGCATGGTGTTGGGCGTGAGGTGAGATAAGCAACTGATGCTGTGCACAAAGAAACCAACACCAGGAAAGAGCTGCTAGGTGCCTGGTGGGGTAAGCAGGGGTGGAACTCATTTTGCCAATCCTTGGTGGTTAGCCCAAGCTGGCTTGGCATCTGTGTTCTCAGTTCACAGCTGGGGGGAGCTGGAGCCACCCGGCAGCCTGCTGGGCTTGGTGGGGGCTGGGGGGCACAGGAGTTGGGCTCCTCAGGGTTGAATCTGAATGTGGCCACCCACTAGCTAGGTGAACTTGGACAGGTGATTCCATTTGTGCTCCTCAGTGTCCTCATCTGCTAAGTGAAGGGCCTCTCTAATAGGGTATGGGGAAATTAACTGGTATAAATGGGGAAGCACCCTGAAGAATGACAAGGTGCTAAACAAACCAGGAGGGGAATGTTTTCCAGAAGAGAAAAAGGGCAGACAGAGACAGCAGGCCACTTGCCGAAAGCTGCAGGGTAGACAGGATGGCAGCCACAGCCCTCTCTTCTCCAGGCCGACCTGCTCAGGTGCTTCGTGCCGCTTCCCGAAGTGTCCACCTAGGACTATCCGTGCCCGTGGGATGGGCTCACGTCACTGGAAGTCTCCTCCTGTCTCCCCTCACCCAGCCCTCTGTTTTTGCAATTTACCAAGCTTATTTTTCTCTTGGAATCTCTTCTGCCACCACTGCCTTACAGAGGATCTGGGCCTCACAGTTTGACCACCCTAGAGCCAAGAGTGTCTGGTTTGTTCCTGGCCTTTAAAAGACACCTCTAAAAGCAGCAGCATGTACTCATGACTGCCTTAGGAAATTCCTTGGAATCACCTCTTTCCCCACCTGCTGCTGATTCTCACGCACTATCTCCCATGCCTCTGGCCCCACACTTTGCTTCCCACACCAAATTCCGTATCTACCTCTGCTCCCTTATGTTGAGGTAACTTCCAAGCTCCTTCCTAGGGCTTTTGTTTTGTTTTCATCTTTGTGAACTCATTGGATCTCTGTCTTTCAATGTCAGATGGCAGCTCCTTTGGATGGGGGCCGAGGAGGAGATGAAGGTCATGACCTTACCTTGGCAGGACCTGGGACCCGCTTAGGATGCTGCCTCTTGCTGGTGTTAAAGTTCTTTCTCTGCATATTTATGGACAGTTTTGAGCATGTATTGTGTGTCAGGCATACAAACGAGGCAGACCCTGCCCCCGGGGAGCTTATAGTCTAGAGACAAGTAATGAGACATCAACAATACAGCTGAACATGGCTGTGCTGCAAGAGGCCGACAATGAGCAATAAATCCCAATTTAGTGGTGGTCAGGGAAGACTTCCTGGAGGAGGCCAATTTCAGCTGAGACATAAAGGGTAACTAGGAGTTAGCCAGATGAAGGAGTGGAGAAGAATGTTGCCAGATAGAGGACGGCATGTACAAAGGCCTGCGGGTGTCTGAATGAATGAAGTGTTGGGGGAGCATGGAATAGGACAAANGTGCCATTGAAGGCCATTGGAGGGTCAGTGGCAGGGGTGATATGATCAGATTTGCATCTGTTATGTGGCAGGAGAGTCAAAGTGGAGTCAGGGAGACCAGTTAGAAGGCTGTTATGGGAGTCCAGGTAGGAGGATGCTGGTGGCCTGGCCTCAGGTGGTGGCTATAGGGAATAAGAGCAGGAGATGAATTTCAGAGACAGATGGTTTGTAGGACTTGGTGCTTAGTGATATTAGGAAGGTAAGGGAGCGGGAGGAGGAGGTAAAGCTAATACCCAATCACTGGAGCTCAGAGAGTTCTGAAAGCATCTGATGGCAGACACATGCCTTGAATTCTGGGAGCTGAGCCCTGGGTGTTTGGGGGTCTATGGTGTTGGAGGCTGACTTGTGTTGGAGTTTGGAGGTCTTTCCTGCTTTTTTCATGTCTCCTACCTGCAAGCTGCCCACCTTCTCTGAACTATATTCTGTTCATCTTTGTTGTTGAAATGTTGTCAGACAATTATTTGCTTTTTAGAGAACACGTAGCTTTCCTACTATCTTTAGAGGAAAAGCACTTGCAGGTGAGCCTCATCAAAAACACCGCAGAAATCCATCACGAGCCAATTAGAAAACTTGGGAAACGTGTCTGATGTGGAAGGATGTCATGAATAACATTCTCCGGGGAATGCAGGCAAACTTGTTCCTTGGCTGTTTGTACCCATCAGGGCAGCTGAGAAAGGAAGTGGTGCCCCTTCCTTTATGCACTCTGGTTGGTATGAGGAAGGTTGGGCGAAGCTCCAAGACCTGGTTCTTAGTCCAAAGAGAAGAAACAGGGAATGATAGAAATGAACATTCCAAATTCTTTTTCAGAATTCTCAGGGATTAATAGTTCGTGCTTCAAATATAGCTTAGCAATACTTTGTACCAG
This sequence comes from Hipposideros armiger, assembly GCF_001890085.2. Taxonomy (NCBI): domain Eukaryota; kingdom Metazoa; phylum Chordata; class Mammalia; order Chiroptera; family Hipposideridae; genus Hipposideros; species Hipposideros armiger. The sequence goes on along the minus strand of NW_017731509.1, from coordinate 2,503,837 downwards.
TCTTAGTAATCAATGATTTGGGAGTGACATAAGTGAGATAAGGACCTTGCCTTNCGAAATCACCAGCCTTCTTTCCCTTCTGCACTTGGCGGTTAGTGTGTCCCAGGCTTTGTCCAATCAGCACTGGTTGGCTTAGTGCCGCTCCCGTTCCCCGGCTGGGGCCTGATAATGCGTGTCCTCCTTTGTTTCATTGTTCAAATATGTGTCTGTGATGTGGTTGAGACTGATAAGTAAAGAAAATTGTGTAGCTTAACAGCAGAGATTTCATGACCTCAGGAGTCCCCCAAGATGCATGCTCCCAGCAAATTGTCAGCAAGCCCATTTATCACCACGCTGACCGGGGACGTGGTACACATTTCCCTAAGAAAGCAGCCCGGCGCCGCCGTCAGCTCCCATCTGCCCCAATGCCACCGTAATGAAGCGAGCTTTAACTAACCCTGGTACCCACTGAGTGGCCCCATCACAAATGGCTTTCCGGATGCAGACACCTGCACGTGGAATGCACCATCTTCCTAATGGTGGATTCTTGTGGAAATCCAATACCGCCTTGAAGCTTTATTTATTTTTGGCTTAGGTAATTGGATAGCATTAATTATTTATATTTCATGTTGCAAGGCAGGCAGGGAAAGGGCAAGAAGTGGGGAGGTTGGGAGAGGGACAGCCAACCAAGGAAGACAATGACAAACGGCTAAAATATCCTGAACCTTGATTCAGCATGGATGACTGTGTGCAGTCACTCCCAATAATGTTTGCTAGAAATGTTTATGTGGTTTCCGAGAAACTACTTGGTGACTCCATAAAGCAAAATGACGATTTATTATTTTTTGAAAAGTCCCTTGGCAGGCCAGTTCTTGCTCCCCCAAACTCATTATCCTCTATAATTGTGACATTAGTGACAAGAGCAAACTTCAACCCTTCACTGGGTGCTTGCCACGTGCCGGGCACTATGATAAGCTCACTACAAATCTTACACTCCTTTGAACCTCACAACTACCCCATGAACTATCTGTTCAATTATTATCCCTATGTTACAAGTAAATAAGCTGAG
>NW_017731509.1:2498726-2500689 GCF_001890085.2 Hipposideros armiger | reverse complement strand
TAGGCACTGTCCTCTTCACTTAGGAATGTCATAACAGAATGCAGGGGACAGAGAACAGGACAGTGTGTGATGAGGGCTGGGGAGGAGGTCAGGGGAGCTTGTGGAGGAGAGAACAGGCTTTGGCACCCTGCTGACCTGGGTTTAGTCTGGCTCCACCACATGCCAGCTGGGCCTTAGTTTCCATCTGTAAAGTGGGAATGGCATTATGTTATTATTTAGCCCACCGCAATTGTCTTTTAAACCTGGCCTAGCTCTTGGTAAAAGAGAGCTGAAATGCTGCTGCCGCCGCCGATAGGGACGAACATGGATGGAACCTGAGGTTATCCAAAGACCCAGACGTAGGGAGTGGAAGAAGGCCAGGTTTCCAGACAAGCGTTAATATTCTTAAGTGGCATGGCAACGGGTAGGAAGGAGGGAAACTCCACTTAATAGTTGTCTCAGGCAGCCTGAACTGTCCTGTTGGCTAGTCATAAGTTCTCTCTACAACTGAGGTGACTGCTACCTGTCTAAAGAGGACCGGGCTGTGTCCCTTGTCACCCACAACATTCAGAGTGGTAGCTCACTCTTCGGTTGAGAGCTGTTGGTCTTTTGTGCCAAATTGCTCTTTTAAAATACAGGTCCGCTGTCTTTTGACCAGTGGCCTTCGTTACCTGACTGGCCTCTGTGCCTTCTTCCAGACCCAGTGTCAGTGTCTCCTCTGTGGGGCAGCCTTCCCTGCCCAGCTTGGGCAGGGGTTTGTGCATAGCACGTTGTCCCAACAGCTCTGTACTAGTGCTGTGATTGTCAGAGTATCCACGTCACCGTAATAAGACTAGGGAAGCACATGATCCAGTTTTGGAACATTGCGGTATCCAAGGATTAACAATCAAAATGGAAATTTTAAAGTAATTAAAATCAAATTAAAAAGTAACTAAAATCCATTACTTACATGTCCTGGGGACACCAAAGATGCTCATCATAATCTACTCAAATGTGTGGCCAAAGTCCCTTTCCTACCCCCTGCAATTTTCTTACATCCCACAGCTCCTCTCCACCCCTCGCTCTGCCCCAAACCCCAGACCTCACCATATGTAATGTGCAAGCGTTTTCTGTCTTTTTCTTCCTTTATATGTTCTCTATGCCTTTCATATGTCTATGGACTTAGTCTCTTTCCTAGCACATGAGAATCTTTTCTCTTTAAGGGAGGGAAGGAGAAACCAAAATGGCAACGCAGGATTCTCCTTAGCAGGTGGAGGGAAATATAAACACTGAAACACTTAAAAGTTTACACATTTTGTCCCCCATCACTCATAATCGTCCCTCCTTTGGATGTGAGACCCTGTAGAGCGAGTAGGGACTGAGAAATTCATCCCTGTAGCCAGTGTTTCCGGAGGTAACGGGGGTGGAAGAAGGATAGACAGCCATAAATATTTGTTTGCTTTGAGAGCCCCTATTCTCAAGGCTCTGTCTGAGTTCCAGAGTTTCAGGACTTTTGTGGGTTTTTTGTGGCAGTGAAGGGAATCAAGGACATGATGTGCACAGGGAAAATTGACATCAAATCTTCCTTCGGCTGGTCTGAAATACAGGGGGGCCTGTGATGGTGGTGTCAGAGGGAACATTCCCACACATACAAAAGCCTCCATCCCATCTCCCGTTCACTTTCATTTTCCTCTGGCCTATTTGCATAGTGGTTTTCAACCTGAGTGTGTAACAGAATCACCTGAAGGACTGTCCAAACCCCACCCCCAGAATTTCTGATTCATGAAGGCCAAGTGAGGCTGAGAATCTGAATTTTAACAAGTTCCCAGGTGAAGCTGCTGTTGCTCTGGGGTCTGCACTGTGAAAACCACTGCATTAGCCACAAAAGGTACTTCAGTTCCGATGACCTTGCCAACTCATTTGAATTCCTGAAGCAATTGAAAGCCACTGGGTTATGGAACGTCTAAAGGACCTTCTGGCAATGAGAATACATTTTCTACCCACA
>NW_017731509.1:2486375-2490591 GCF_001890085.2 Hipposideros armiger | reverse complement strand
AAAAACACTGAGTACTACCCAAGTACCCCGTAAAAGTAGAATGAATAAACCGTGGTCTATTTATACAAGGGACTATTACACACCAATGAGAATAAACAAACTGATACTACATGCAGTAATATGGATGAATCTTAGACACATAATGTTGCACAAAGGAAGCCAGGCACAGGACTGACTACCTATTTATGATTCCATTTTTATAAAGTTCACAGTGGGTAAAACCAATGTCTGCTTTAGAAATGAGGCCAGTGTTCACCCTCGGGGCAAGAGGGAATGATTAGAAGGGAGAGTGAGAGGGCTTCTAGGATGAGGCTGATGTTTTATTTTTTTATCTGGGTGTTGGTATGTTCAGTTATTGAAAATTCATTACACTATGCTCTTATGATTTGTGCATTTTTCTATAGCACGTTGTGCTTCAGCAAAAAGCTAAGCTAACAAGCAAAATAAAACAGAGCTTAAGGGTGATCTCCACAGTGTGTGGCAGGGTGCTTGGTGGGGCCTCCCCCACCCCTGTAATTAGACCCCTGGGATGCTGCTGCCCTCGGAGGCATTGGAAATCCGTCTCCTCAGCCTCACGCCGTGGGAAGCCAGGCCCTGCGGTTGATGCTGTGGCTGCTGGTGGAAGGGTGACCACCCAGTGGGACCCTGCCCCTTTCCTACTCCCACCTCTTCATGCTCCCCAGGCTCCTGCCCCAGGCACTACATCCTTCTCTGGCTGCACCTGAGCGGGACACCATGCTCTGGGTTCTCAGAGATCAACATCTGCCTCCCCTGCCCGCCTGCTGCAGTCCAGGTTCCCATCACACAGCTGCCTGTATGCCAGCCCAGCATCTGTCATGAATGCTGGGAGATGACACAGGTCCGAGGCACACATACATATCCACACAGGGGGACAGGGGCAGAGACTCAGAAAGCAAGAGCTGACTGGAAGCTTTGTAGGTCCTGGGGTTCAGCATTTTCCCCCAAAAAGGCTCACTTGCCTCTGATGGGATGTTCCTAGGTGTCACCTGAATGAACAGTTTGTAATTTAATTTCAATTTATTTTGTTGTGTATTAGCAAGGAATATAATCAGTGTATTATACCCTTGATTTCATGTGTATTATTGCTTAGGATGATGTTAAATTTTTAAAAAACTACATGATTTAAATTTGATTTACAGTCAAACATAAGTATTAGTATACGTGATATAAGGATATGGCAAAAACCATGGAGGTAGAAGTTTGGGAAACACAAATATGTCTTCCTTGGTTCACAACGGGGAAGCTGAGGCCTGAGATGGGGGAAGGGGAGCATAGTGACCCTGAGTCCTAACACTGATACTGCAAGTGAGAGTCCATTAAGTGCTTTAAGATAGCGATTTTCTCAGGAGACAGATTTGCCCCACCATGGGAGATTGAGATAATGATCAAATACCTTACCAAGAAAGAGGGAGCAGAGCCCCTGACAGGGCAGTGGTGAGAACATAGGTTTCAAAGCCAGATCAACCTGGGGCCACATCCAACTCCCCATTTTCTTGCTGTGTGACGCTATACAAGTTAGTTAACCTCTCTGAGCTGCAGGTTCCTTATCTGTAATAAAAGCCTTATATCCGCATCACAGGGTTGTTATGAGGCTTAAAAGAGATGATGCAGCCCCAGGCCCATAGTTGGTCAGTCTCTGTGCCTAGAGAGAGAGGAGGGGACTTACGTAATGGAACAGATAGAGGCAGAGGCAGGCCTGGAACCCAGGGCTCTTTGCTCCCAGTCCAGTGGTCTTTCCTCTGAGGAGCCTCATCTTGACTCTGTAAGTCCTTGCTCAAGTGGCATGGTACCAGCAGGGAGAAGAGCAGTGGCACGATTTACCCTGATCTCCGCTGGGCTGGTATGACTTCCGACGGCCAGAGCATCAGTGATTCCTAAGAGTGAACCTGTGGTATAGTGAGCTGGGTCTGACCATCTGCATGGGCTACCAGGCAGAGGGGGAGGCACCACTGCCCCAGAGGGCAGTTAGGGGCCGCAGCAGAGCAGTGGGAAGCAGTGCCCTGTGATGCCAACCTCGGCAGAGTGTGGCCACCTGCACAGGTCCTGGGATGCGCAGGCACTAGAGAGCCCTGTTCCCATCCAACAGGAAATCATGCACATGGCCCTTCTGGGGCTAAGCACAAGGAGAGGCCTCCCCTTTGGTGTTTTATACATTGACGGCGAACTGCAGGTTCGGGGACTAGCTGGGTCCCCAAAGCAGCAATTATGCAGAAGATTAAATAGGCAAGATATGGCCTTGTAGGAATTACCCAGATAGTCACAGTATTTGTGAACACCTTCCCCTCTCATTCCTCTTCTCTCTTTTTCTGCATGCTTTTTCTCTCCTCTTGTCATTCATTGATTCATTCATTCAAGAGGCACAGTAGCAAATCAGGGGCTTGGAGGCAGACAGGCTTGAGTTTGAGTCCTGCTTTTCCTTTTAATATCAGGTTGATCCATCTGAAATGACCATTGCCATCAGTCTAAAATGGTCAAGAACTGCAGGCATGCTACTTAATGCTTCTGAGCCTTAGTTCTCGCATCTGTAATTTCCCGTGTTTCACAAGGTTGTAACACTTAATTGATAATATTTGTAGGGTGTTTAGCTCAGTACCTGAAACCCAGTAAATAGTTATTTGTATTTTTTTAAATGTGTAATATGGGCAAGTCCATAGGGTTTATCTATTATTTGTGTATCCCCTGCGAATTGGCCATACCAAATCTCTTCAAGTTTTTGTATCCTTATCTGTAGAACACAGACAGCATCTACCTTGGAGGGTTGTGGTATAGATGAAATGAGCTAATGTGTGTAAAGTGCTCATGGTAAGCACCCAACATCTGGTGGCTATTCTTTTCCATACGTCATTCATTCATTTTACAGACATTTCTCAACTGATCGCTGTGTGCCAGGCTCTGTACAAGGTACTGTGAACACAGAGATGAATGAGGCACTGCTCTTTCCTTCAAGAATTTACTGCCCAGTAGACTTGACAGGCAAGACTTGTCAATATTTTATGTTTTGGGGAAATAATTGAAGCTGCTAAGCTGCTGGGCTGAACCTCTGGGTTCCGTCCTAAGTGAGGAGAGCATTTATTGAGCATCTACTCTGTGCCAGGTGCAGCATACATGTTCTACAGTGCTTGACACAATCCTATAGGGTAGGTATAATTGGAGGTGCTGTGGCTCAGAGATAGAGGTTTACTTGCTAATGTCTAACTCCAGTGCTCATTATCTTCCTACTTTACACGGCAACCCCCAGGGAGCAAAAGTGACAGGGAGCTAAGAGGCTGCAGTCAGCTTGACCTGACTTGCAGGGGTTTCCTCCCTCTGAGTTACTTATGAGCCTGAAGGGGTATCTGGGGCTGGGGAGACTTCTGGAAGGTTTCTCTATCATTCCTGGGATGGGCCATTTGTGGTTTGGAAATAACTGGGCACTTCCCTAGGGGATTGAAACTTGAGCTGAGAATCGTAAAGTAGCAGCAAGTCCATTTAGCTCTAACTACCCTCCCCAAAGATGACATGTTAGCGGAGGACCCATAAAACCACAGAGCCCCATTTCCTGTGAAAGGGGTGATCCTAAGTGGAGTTGAATGCTGCACTGTGATAAACTAATGCTCTTAGAATTTTTAGCTATTCATTGTATGAGCTGCTTTGGCAGGGAAATTAGACATGCAGAAATTCTGAGCTCTGGCTTTATTCAATTTTTAATTAATTTTTGTGTAATAAGCTATAAGCACATTAATATCAATGAGCTACTTTCTGCAGTGTGGCTAATATACAGCTTTAAGGAGCCATGGGTATTGTTTTCCTCTTTATTTGTGTTCAACAAAGATTACTGGTTCCCTAAGTATTATTTTCTGGTTGTTGGGAGGTGGGGCTGTAAGAGAGGAATTACATTTTCCCAGAAGACTTGGGCTGAAATATTGTCACAGACATTTACTTGAGAGCAATAAGAAGAGCACTGTGTGTGGATCTTTGAAGATCTGACTGTCAGAAATGAAAGTTCTACACTCTAAGAAGTGGTCAAATGTAGGATCTATAACTAAATAAGCTGTAGAATTTGGAATGGGATTATTCCAGTGTTTATATAAGAAGATCCAAGCAAGAATTTCAAACTAAAACTATTTAAAGTATTTAGGTGAAACTGAAGTAATTTTGCTATGTCCAGATATAGGATTTCATTCATTCATTCATTCATTCGTGTTGGGTTTTTGGG
>NW_017731509.1:2459375-2484660 GCF_001890085.2 Hipposideros armiger | reverse complement strand
ATTTTTTTGATGACTGAGGATATTGAAGGACCCCAGGCCAGTAACTCTGAGCATCAATTCTTATGGCTTGTTATTATTGATGTCAAGCCCAAGACACCGCTACAAGTTATTGTCCAAAGCCCTGCAATGAGATTGTTTTCTTATCTTTTGCCTTTTTGTTTTAATGACAGAGGGAAAGAGGGAACTAGATAGTTTCTGAGTTACTGAGGGCTCTGGTATAGCCAGGTTTAATTAACTGAAGTTGCACTATTTCAGATAAATGCACTATGTTGTCAACTCCAGATCAGTGATTTTAGAGTAATGGTGAAAGGAAACACAAGTTTGGGTTTGGAGAGACTCTGGGAATGTGGTTTTCTGCAAAATTTGACAGCTTCCTGCCCACCCTCTCTCTGTCAGTGGTTTTAACCAGTGATCAGAACATCCCATAAAAGCAGTTTGCATCACAGCTCTGGATGTAAAGAGTTGTTTCTTCCCAAAGAAGGGCTCAGATGGGTCGCTAGGGAGGCCTCTGAGATGGAGGGGTGCTGCTGGCAGTCCCAAGGGAGCCCAGCTTTCCCAGGCTATTGAATGGCTTTCTTCCCCGTCACCCTTCTCAGGGAATTTTTGCCATCACAACCTGATACTCCATGAAGGACTCCATGAAGAAATAAATCAGGGGTGCAGAAACAATATTGGCCTTGGTTACAGAAACAATATTGGCCTTTCACCCGAATCCCTGGTTTTGAAAGATGTTTCCTTGCCAAGGATAACGACATCTACCCACAAGTGGTTCCATCTTTGCGCAGAGACAGGTCAGCATGAATCCGAATGTCTCTCATGGCAACCTTCCAAGAGAGGAACATGATTCCGGGCATGCGGAGAGGGAAACCAAATGGGTTATGACCAGTGAGAACCTCTTCACAGCCCTCTCAGAGTGCAAAGTCTTATCATCTTGTAGTTTTCTAAGGAACTGATTGAGTTTTCCCCTCCACTGCTCTATTAGCACTAAATTTGTATCCCTCTTGAAGTCCTATCTCCCTCCCCCCTCCCCCACCACACCGTCCAGGAACCTGAGGGACTCACGGCCGGCAGTGCATACTTTCTCCTCTAATGCTAAGAGAAAGCAATGGCATTTAAGAGGTTCGCCACTGCTGTTTCCTTTACACAGAACAGCCATTTAGGACCCATCTTGGCACCTCTCACTGAAGAAGAGGATTAAAGAAAAGCTCAAATTAAATCCCCGGCATTGCACCCTGCTACAGTGTGATTGAGCTGTCTGAGCGGCTGTCCAGGACACCCTTAGCTCCCAGATTTTCTTTGACTCATTCAACCAAAATGACCCATATCAAAATAAGCATTTCTTCCCCTTTGGACCCAAGCTGTGGCTCCTTTGTTCAGTTCCTCCCTGCCCACATCTGTCAAAGAAGGTCAAGCCACATGGCTGCTCTGAGCCTGTTCCCTCCCTGACAACAAGAGGATGGTGGTGAGCTTGGGGCTGTTGTGGAGAAGAAATGAGATAATGCATGTGAATCTCTACATGGCTCCCAGTGCTCAGTGAGCCCGCAACGGTGCTAGACTTTCTGTTCTTTCTCTCTTTTAATAAGAAATAGAAGAGCACACGCAGGTAGGATTACTGAGGTAGGATTACTGTTTTGAACCAGAAACGTGGTCTAATTATAGGAGAGTGGCGTGTCCAAGCTAAATGCCAAATAGGATCCCAAGCTCTTGTTTACCTCTTCAGAACCCAGGTCTGAAACTCCCATGGGAATCTAGTCTTTGCGATACGTGGTTAAAAGTCAAATATGGCACAAAAGAGTTGTTGTTGTTTAATTTCCTGAAGGGAGGAGTTGTGCTCTCCCATAACCCTGCTAACAGTATATGTGATCACGGTTTTAGATATTTATCATTCCAACATGTGAAAAATGGCATCTCAGTTTTTGTTTTGTTTTTTAAATTATGAGTGGAGCTGAACATCTTCTCTCAACTTAAAGCCACTTGTATTTCATTATCTGTGAACTGTCAGTTTATATCATTTGTTTATTTCTTATTGGGTTGGTGATCTTTTACTTACTTATTGATTTCTTGAAGTCTTTATTTATTCGAGAGATTATACCTGTACGATATGAGTTGCAATTCTCTCCCCCCCCCCTCAGTTTATTGTTTGTCTTTTTTGCTTTGTTTATGGTGTTTTGGGTTTTTATGTAGTCAAATTTACCAACCATTTCCTTTCTGACTTCTGGATCTTGGGTCCAAATGATAAAAGCCTTCTTTATGCTGCGGTTATAAAAGAATTCTCCAATGATTTCTTCGTCTCTTATAATAGTTTCCTTTTATAATGTTTAAATCTTTGAGATCTTCCAAGTTTTTAATAAAACCCAGAAGTCAGATTTTTTTGTTAAGTATTCCAATTTTTAATATTGGGGAACTAATTCAAATAACATACATACACACGTCATATTGGCCTAAGAAAACACACACAGGGACCAGATTTGGCATATGGACCACTGATTTGCAACCTGTGGTTTAAGACCAGACCATCGTCCTACAGGTAAACATCACATAATTGGGTAACGATAGGCGTGTTGTTTCTAAACTACATCTGCATTTCCACAGTTTCTTTCCCATCATTTCCCTATTTGTCCTGAACCCTTGGCCCTTTGTCTCCCAGTGCCTTTGGCTTTGAAGGGGTTGTCGAGTGGCCAGGCCTTCCATACTGAGCTTTGAGAGTCCCTGAAAGTTTGGCCAGCGGCAGATAGGGGCTGATCCAATTAGCCACCACTGGGAATTATCTCCTTGACACATTCAGGTCACTGTGCTGCCTTGGGTGTATTTAACTGGTTTTGCACTCCCCCAAAAACCGGTAAGTGCTTATCCCTGGTATTACTTACATGAACACTGAATTCAGATTTAAGTTACTTGATTTAAAAGAAATGCAGCTTGTGTCCTTCCTCCCAAGTGCTCTGAGATCACTGGGTGATGGTGCTTCTCGAATGGGAAGTTTCAGACCCTGACCAGGAACGCAACCTTAGGCTCTACCTGCTTTGCTCTCTTCAGGGGAGTCCTGCGCCTTTCAGTCATCTCTCCTCCCTGCCACTCATCGTCACCATCCTGTTGTAAAAATTTATAAGCAGAGAATCAGGGTGGGAAGAGAGGGGCTGATTGGCAGGACTGTTAAATTATGGCACAAGGTGAGATGTGCAAACTAATTGTTGGCAGGCACTTTCCTATGTGATCCTTCCTTCGTCTGCATCAAGAAAGCTCTTGCTTAAGATCCTTGACTTGTGTGCAGTGTGGGAAGGTACTCGTAGGCAAAAGTCAGATGAGAGAGGTCTTTCTGCCAGACTTATGACAGAGCTAGGGAACTCAAAATTGGATACTCTTAAAAGAGAGGTCGCCTGGGGAGGCGGGGGCAGGGGAAAATCCTGAATGGACCTCCATCCTTTTCCATCCATTGCACAAGCTCATGAACCCCTTTGAGAAGCCTTTCTAGAATCCCCAGGCACAGCCAGGGTCTTCTGCCTCCCTCACTGGGGTGGGAGCCTGATGGGTACAGAGATGGTGGTTTCCGGATCCATACCCACCTCCACTCAGAGTTCCTGGCACAAAGTTGGTGCTCTAGGAAGGTTTGCTGGATGAATGAAAACTTGTGTCCGTGCATTCATTTGTCTGGCAGTTCCTGGCATTGGCAAGGGGGCCTGGCCTCTGGTTACTTTCCAATCAGCCAATCGACAGACCTTCACTAAGCTATGATGGGAGTGCTTAGGGGCTTGGTAGAAAGAAGGCTGGCTTTGGGGTCAGGAGATTTAGTCCCACCTTTGACTCTGCCGTTAGCCTTCTGGGTGACCTCAAGCAACTGGATCCCAACCTCTCTGAACCTCAGTTTTGTCATGTGTAATGTGAGGATGTTGGATTACGGCTCTCCACAGTCTCTTCAGCCCTGCTGTCCTAGAAGCCCGTTGGTTCAGAGATTATAGGGAGGGACCCCTGTTCAGTGGTGCAGGCATTGGCTGGGCACCCCCGAGTGCCGACATTGTATATGTTGGCAGAAACACTTTTATTTTAGTCCTCAGAGCATCTCTAGGAGATGAGTATTGTTATCTTCATTTAGCAGATGAGCAATCTAAGGCTGAGGAAGAATAAGTCCTGAGTCTGCAAAACCAGCTTTTCAACCCCAGTGGCTTGAACTCAGCCGGGTTCCACCAGGACAGCACCTTGTGTTTCTCCGGCCAGTGCTTTGAATCTCACTTCCCTGTCACTGGGTGACACTCGTAGTTTCCACTCCCTTTCAGGAATTAAAACAAAGAAGTCTCATCTCGAGTTATTTGAACATCTAATCCAATATAAATTGAAAACTTGAATTTGATATTCAATTTAAGACTTGATCTCTCTCATCAGCTCCACCGGGGCCTGGCGCTCAGGGAGCACCAAGCAGAAGGCGGAGCAGCGTCTGTGCTTTCATTCTGTCCCCGCCTCCCTTTCTTCCGCCTCTGCTCTGGCTCCGCAGGGCTGGGCAGGGGACACAGGACAGGACAGAGATGTCTTCCTGCAGCCCATGCTCTTCACACTTCTTGCTTAGCTCTCTAGTGTCCTTTGTCAGGGCAGTTTCCCAAAGTCAGCTTTCCACGGAGCAGCTGGTGGGTCCTCTGAGCGCCTCTGCACCACCAGGCTCCCCGCAACTGGCGTCTTTGGCGCCTGCACCCCTCCTCAGACCCCTCTTCCACAGCCTTCTCCAGCTGGGTCCTTTTGACACAATTCAAGCCCAGTGGCCTTCACCAGGGTTCTCTGTCCCATGGGGACAGTGAATACTTGTCCTGCTGAAGGGTGAGTGAGCAGCTAACCCCTGCTGATCCCTGTCCCCTTACCCTGCCATCATGGCAGCCTTAGCCCATGGGCAGCAGCATTTATTTTACATACACTTTCCAACTCCTGGAAGCAGGTGCAGTTCCCAAGAACTTCGTCTCGCTCTGCTCCATTAACACCAGGAAGTTGTTTTTACAAGTTTCTGGAACTCAGTTCACATCCCCTTAAGAAAGTGAGAAGCCCGTCTCCCCTCTTGCGTGGATCCTCAGTCTCTGCATGGTTCTTGCGGAGGCCCCTCCCATGGCCATTGAGGAGTGAGGGCAGAAATCACCACCTTTCTCTCTCCCCTTGCATTCCTCTTCAAATGACCTTAGAAAGGTCTGCTCCTCAGAGGAGCTCCAGCCTCCACTTCCCTAGTCTACAAGGAGAAGGGGGTCTCGGAACTAGCTTTGTCACCTTTCAGTAAGTGCTGCTAGAATGTCTCAAGTATTTTTGTCACCCATTATCTTTAGTTTGAGGTTTTAGCCAAGATTCAGACACAGCAGAAAAATCCCCCTTCCGTAAGCCTGTTAAACCTTTACAATGCATGTCTGCCTTATTTTAGCTTTATTAAAGGCAACATAAGCGTATAGGTAAAGGGGCATCTCCTTCCTAATTTGAAGCTGCCCAGAGCCAGTTTCACCTCTGCCTCTGGTGGTCTGATGGTACCAGGGATAAATAGCTCGGCCCTTCAAGCCATGCTGGACTGGTGCTGGTTAAAAGCTGGAAGCAGGAAGCGGCACAGCGGGCTGTTGCTTCCAAAGCAAGGAGGTTGGCAGACACTTTTCCAGCTCTTTGCTGCATTTAATGACTGCTGAGCAGCGACAGGGAGAGGGAGTGTCCCCAGTTGGCTTCAGCTTGCCTCAGGAGGAGGCCTGGAGGAGTTTGCACGCAATGCATCTTGATGCACTAAGAAATGAGACCCACCACTGGGCGCAGAAGCCGGAGAGAGGCCTGGCCTCCCTTGTTTTCAAATTATATTTTTGTTTCAGAAACCATCGTTCCAACAAACTCTTACCTGGAGTTTAATCATGTTAAACAGTCTTTCTGGCCAAAGTGGGGCTGTGGCTGGGGCTGGGAGCTGACGCCAACCCTCTCGTTCTGCTTCCTCTCTTCATGGCTCTGATAGGGCTCTGAGGAACCTTTCAGGTTTACAGAGCGGAGATAAACATCCCGGTGTAAGAAGACAAATTTAGGATTAAGAGAGAACTTTCAGGCATGGGATCTTAAGCAGAATCTACCAAGACGAATTGTAAGAGACGACTTGCACATACAGGTGCAGGGGCGAGAGTGGCAGCTTAGCAACAGCTTGTGAAAGCACAACTTTGGGGATTTTTAATAACTGGGAGGCTTACCATGTGATGTGGCTGTCAAAAGCACTGACGAGCCCAGATTCATGAATGTGGTTCAGGACAGGGCAAGCTAGGATAGGCCCATCCTGCTAAAGACCTTCACGGAGTTCCTTCTGTAAAAATTGCCACTCTCATACCCCGGGCCCACTCCTCTCATCTTTGTTGATGGGTCAGAGGAGGGTATTTGGACTGATTTGTAGACTGGCTGGTGGCTGATAGGGCAACCTGCTGCTGAAACTTTGCATGACTGGGTGTATGGTGATGAAGTGAAAAATCAAGTTCTCTTCCTTTGGAAGTTTTGAATTGAAGTCAAAGAGAATATTTGGGGGGAAACACCACGCAACACATGCCTAGAGAAAGCAGTCGGGAGAAGCCATGTTGTATCATGGACATAAGGAACTATAAGCCAGGAGTCAGCAGATGCTAAAGATGTGAGAAACAAGGGGAGAGGCAGCTGTGGAGTGAGATCAGGAGCAGCAGAAGCAGAGACAGGACAGGGGACCCTGAGCAGCAGCTACGGTGTCCCTGCAGTTAGAATTGTATTGGATCCTGAATCACCCTACAGTTACGAAGCATGTTCCGTTGTTAATCCATTCCAGGGTTTCCACGAGGCCCAAGTTCTTGCTTCCTTATCTTCATTTTTCTCTTCCCAGTAAACCCTACTGGAGCTGAGGAGAGGCTTGCTGTTCTGGGAGGCAATTTGTACTCAATCAAAAGAGCCCAACTCACCCCGAACCATAGTGTCCTGAGCACACTGGATGTTAACCCTGTTCCTCTCCATATTCGTCAGACTTGTGGTCAGCTCCTGGCACTTCAGTTTTCACAGGATATTGATGAGCTAGAGAGAGTATATTCTGAGGAAGGGTCCTAGAAGTTATGCTGTATGGAGAAGAGAGGACATCGGGACAGAGGTTAGAAGATAAGTGTTCAGCCTTCAATTCTGTCTTCAAGTACCTGAAGGGTCAATATGTTGAGATGGGATTTCATTTTGGGAGGTTACCGCTAAAGGGATATGGGACTGAAGAATAGAATTTTTGTGGAGGCCATTTCAGCTTTCTAATTGCAGTGCTCCTCAATATAGAATGTGTTACTTTGTCAAGTGATGAGCTCCCCATCAAAGACGGTGAGCAAACACAGGTTAGATGCTCCACCTGGAATGTTTTAGAGGAGATTTCTGCATTTGATAGGACTACAAGGCAAAGCTCTAGAGCCCCCCACAAGACTGAAATGCTTGGATATTTTTATTCCTGTACTTTTTAATAGGAAACAGAGGTCTGGCCCTGCTGACCTGCCTAAAGGGAGGGAATAGAACTTGTTGACTATTGCTTTTTAAAACTGAGTTTGGAAGCAGGCAAAAGCAAATCTATTTTCAGAGCAGCAAATGCCAACACAATTTATATCAAAACCCCCATCTGCTCAACTGAAAGGCAATATGGACCAAGCATTTTGTGTGCTGGCAACATGCTTATTTGTTGAAAGGTATTAGTTCCACAGGGACTGCCCAATTAGGCCCCTGAATCTAATTGGGGCCTTTATATTAACTCCTTGCAGTTGTGATCACTGTTGGCAAATTGCATTTCCCCCTGACTCAAAGGCAGATCATTGCTTTTCAAAACATCTCAAACCCAACTGAAATGTTTAAGCTATCTATGCACATACAAAATCTGCACTAGAAAAGAGTTCTCAAAAAATAGAAATAGAGTAAGTAGCAGCTAGCTGCTATTAACAGATAAACCTTAAACTCTCAATAGCTTGAGCAATCAAGGTCTGTTTCTCACTCATCCTGGTTTCAAATGGATCAGCAGGGGCTCTCCTCCACATACATATGCAAGGACCCAGGCTTCTTCCATCTCAGGGCTCTCTCCTCATATACATCCCCCAGAGCCTGCTCCTGCCCTCCATACTGTGTAGCTATTGTGACCTTATTGACCACTGTCCCCACAGTAAGCCACTAGAGCAGGGGTTGGCCAACTGCGGCTCACGAGCCACATGCGGTTCTTTGGGTACGTACATGTGGCTCTGAAGTAAAACTAAAAATGAAAATAAAACTATCATAGTTTCATTTATAAAAATTTTAAAGGGTATTATTCACATAATGGTGATTTCATTTGTTTTATGGCTCTCCAATAATGTTTAAATTGTTGTGAGGGACAGGATTGGTTCTTCTGTCTCAAAAGTTTGCTGACCTCTGCACTTGATCGTTAGCATCTGGCCAATAGACAAAAGAAGAGAAAGCATGAAGAATGATGCAGGAGGTTTAGGTGCCCAGCCTGGAAGTGGTGTTGGTCACTTTGCCCACAATCCATTGGAGCAAGCTAATGTCATGGCCGCCCTTGGATGAAAGAGGACTGGGAGATATGCCACAGAAGACAGGAAGACACGGATATTGGTGAACACCAGTGATCTCTGTCATAAGAAACAGAAGCTAGGACTTCCCATGTATCTCAACAGATAGATACTACAAATTTGTTAGTGAAATTGGAGCTAGGCATATGATTTTACACATAGTAGGTGATCAGTGGCTAGATGGCAAGGCATCTTGGTCCCTGAAGGGAGGAAGTGGCAGTGGGGATCATTCCTGTGCAATTTGGTGATGGAAAATTGGAGCAATTTTCAGAGAAGAATTAAATGGCCAGTGTTTTATTATGGATAATTAGGAAAAGAAGCACTAAGAATTTGGAGAGCAGAAGGGATGTGAGGAGGTGTGCAGTACAGCCTTAGGAAAAAGAAGGGAGCAGAGTTCCCATGGGAAGCTTGGAATCCAGAACTGAGGGAGGCGCTGCCTTCCTGGACTCTACATGAAGTTACCATGGAGGGTAACAATGGTTTGCCCCTGTGTTTAGAGCACATTTCTTCTTTAGCTCCTTTAAAAGGCAAGTACTGTTTCCACGGGTCCTGAGGTGTTTTCCTATGCTGTGCAAGCAATTTATTCTAGACTGAGAGGTGGAAGCCAACACCTTGGCTTTGTTATAAATGAGGCTTCAAATATCAAAAAGGTGTTCATTGAACTTATGGATGGAAATATCAATCGACATTTGAATCTCTCATACTTTTATGGTTAAAAGAGACCTAGGAAAGAAGCAAAAGTCTGTGTGGGACTTTTGCCAAGACTCTTTTCAGCAAAGATAAGATTCTTCGTGTTCCCAAAATCTGTCTTGACTTCTCACCTGGGTCTTTAATTCTCCTAAATCTTGACAGTACCAATCTGTTGGTGGTAGAATGAGGTAGGTGAGAGTGCAGGAGCGGCAGTAAGGGCATTCTAGATCATGTGATCTGTCACAAAGGAGACAGTGATCACTCATGGGACAAAGCTACTACCATCAATTCTCATTTGACTGGAATGTTCAAGGTTCATAAGTTTCTGTTTATTTGAGGCTAACCAGAAAATATTTTATGTGAAATCCTTGCAAATTTGTCAGTTACTCAAAATCTACTTTCTTTTCAAAACATATGTGGTAAATACAACAGAATCTTCGCTTGATGACTATTTCACAGTGTCTTGGGGTTGACCTTCTAATTATTTTTTCCTATCAGGATCGGCCCTGTGCACAAGTGGTAATTATACAAAAGTGGCTTCTTGTACCACCCCACACTCTGCCACTCATCTCTCTTTTTCATCTTCCCTCTTTCCTTTTATCTTTTTTGCACCCTCATTTTCTAGCAAAATTAACTCTGGGAAACATGGGGGACATAAATATTAGGAACATAAATAAAAGCAGTCCTTTATACTTTAGGGTAAATTCCTTCTTTAGGCAGTTGAAACTCACAAATGGGTCATATACCAAATGTCTGTCTGTGAATTATTGTATTTCATCAAACCTCAAATGCCATTGGTTGTAAAATTCACTGTGATTTTATGTACCACTCAGAAAAAAAATTACTGCCAATAAACTATGATGCAATGCATTTTCATTACTTAGAATTTTTCTGCTTATTGAGAGAGTTCTCTTAGATAGCTTTCTATCATGTCACCCTTGTGCATATAGGAAAAAGACAAAGGCAAAATAAATCGAATAAGGTATTTCTAAAATGTCTCTAATTAGAGCTTGAGATTTCTGAATCACTTTTGAGTCATCGCTATGTGTTTTTCCACATAATATCGTTTTCTGTCAACACCAACATAAGCGTTGGTGATTTAGCATTTCTCAAATGAATACTTAAAAGAATGAAGAGCTATCAGTACTAGATCTTTCAGCAGCCTTGCAATTATAAAGAGTGAGCCTACTTTGGACACCTTCATTGGACTTCTGAAGCACCACGCCCCATCCCTTGTCCTATAACCATTTGATTCTTGGGGCTAAGAGAGTCCTTCACTGTGGCATCATTGTGCTTTAATGTGCCCCACATGCTCTACATGGATTGTCTCTTTGATCTTTCCAATAACTCTGAGGTAGGTGCGATTATTACCCCATTTCACAGATGAGGAAAACTGAGGCTTACCAAGGTTAAGTAATGTGTCTGAGACACAATTAGTGGTGGGGTCAGGGTTTAAACCTCACTTTCCTGCCTGCTTCTAATTGCTGTGCCATGTTAATATCGTTGACATTATTGATCACTCTCCCCACAGTCATCTCAGCCATGATATGTAGGAAGTCAGGTGGCTATGGGAAACACAGGTCTGAATTCCCACAGACCTGAACTCAAATCCTGTCTGAAATCAAATCCGCTGTGTGATCCTGGGGAAATTATTCAATTTTTCTGAGTCTGTTTTCTCAACTATAAAAGTGACAGTGGTAATACCCATCTCACAAAGAGGTTATGAGGTTTGGATAGGATAACCTATGTAACAGGTCTGCCATGTTTACTTCCTGCCCCCACATGTGCTCATGTATGTATTAGGCCCTTAATCATTCACACATTACACAATCAAGGACTATAACTTTGTGAATGAATTCTATAATGGGTGTAATTTCCTAGGTAACTGAGTGTTAATTAGAAATCCTCTTTTGTTCCAATCCTTGTTAAAAATCCTTAGAAAATGTCAGAATCCATTTATCTTACATACGATGAGCATGATTTAATCTTTGATTTATTCTGAACATCAGTCCTCATTACCCAGACCTGCAGGTATAGCCAAGAATGATGTAGGATATTGAGAATAACATGCAAATTGGTTTAAAAAATTAATTCCAAATGTGAACTTTTTTAAAAAGTAATTTACCTTTTTGCTCAGACCTTTAGCAAAATGCCAATGTATTTGAAATAATATATTGTAATTGAAGGCAAGATATTAGAAGCATTCTGTCTTTATACACAATTGCCAGTCAAGTATTTGTCCAATCATTCATTCACAAAAAATGTATTCAGAGCCGACTATGTGTCTGGCAAGGGGCTTGTGCATAAGATAGATGGACCTAGTGGCTCACTGCATGAAGCTACTGTGTAGTGGGGAAAACAGTGTTGGTAAGCGAAGTCCTGGGAGCTATGGGAAGCCATGGCAGGAATTCCTAGTTAGTCTGGTTTGGTGACTGGTGAGGGTGAAGTTGGTGATGGTCAGGATGGGGGCAGGCACTCTGGAAGAAGTGATGCTTAAGCCAAGAGCTGCAGGATGGGTTGAAACTGCACAAAGGGAAAGGTTTTCTATGTTGGAGACACAGCCTGTGCAAGAGTGGACCTCGTGGGGTCCAAGGAGATGGGGTCAGTATGGTTACAACAGAGAACTGAGACCCTGAGGTGATTGGGAGAGGGGGAAGGGGGAGGGGTCAGCTAATGCCTCTGATTGATTGTCCAAGGGAGGCTCCTGTAGCTCCAGTCGTTCATTCTTGCATTCTTTTATTGGCCAAGTCTTTGGCACCAGGGGTGCTGGAGGCACTGAGTATATTAGGCACTGTATGCGTATGCACAATAAGCAGGTAATGGCCCCGGGCCTCAGGGTTCACTCAGTGGTTAAGATAGACATGTCGGTGCCCTCGAGCATGGGAGAAGGTGAGAGATAGGTAAAGATCACAAAGGAGGCAGCAATAACTCAAATCGGAGATGAAAGGGTCAGGAATGACTGTAGAGGACAGAACACACGAACTGTGCCTCGTGAACGGTCCCTGCCTGTCTTCACGGCTGGACCCTGAGTGCCCAGCTAATACATCTCCTGGCATCAAGAAGTCACTCAGTGAGTATTTGGTAATTGACCGAATGAAGGAATGAATGGGCAAATGGTTTGATCTCCCCTCACTCAACAGCTGTTCAAGTGATTTTCTGTAGTCTGTGCGGCATACACATCTACACATCGGGAAACACCTCTGCTCCATCGCAATTCAGGCCACACAGTGTTCTCGAAAGCAGTACAGAAAAAAATGCGTTGACCTTGCTGCCGTGGAACTTGAAGTGGAATGAAGACAGGCATTAAATAACTAGCCACACAAATAATTATGTAATTAAAATGGTGACACATGATACAAAGAAGATGTACAGGGTGATATAAGGGCACATAAAGAGGGCCAAGCAAGGCTGTCGTAGAAATTGCTGTTTGCACTGGGTTCCGAAGAGGCTAAAGGAGGCAGGAAGAATGTCTTGGGCAGAGAGATGAGCAGATGCAATGACCCCAAGACAGGGAGGAGCAGAGTATGTTCAAAGACACAACAGAAGGCCCCTGTGGCTGGACCCTGGGGATTAGCTGGGTGAGTGGCCGGAGATGGGGCTGGAGCCCCTGCAGGGGGCTCCCCATGTGAGGTCTCTCAGCCATGCAAGAGATTTTGATCTTTGGCCTAAGTGTAATGGAAGCCATTGAAAGGTTTGAAACAGAGGGGAGACGTGATCAATCACGCTGGCTGCTTTGAGGTGAATGGCTTGGAGGGGAGCAAGAAGGAACACGGACACACGCATGTGCACAGGCTCACACAGAGCCTCCGACAGGCTGACAGTGCCCTGTGTACAGACAGCCTTGGGGGCACAAACCTTAGGTCTGATTAAGACAGGACTGAAGCCTCCACATTATTTCTTCCTAGTCTTTCTGTAATGACCCACCCCCTCATCCTGCATTAAAGCCAACACTAGAAAGAGGACGGTTACTTGTTATTTATTCTTTAACCAATTTTTGTGTAACAACAGACGTGGCCCTTCTTTTACAGCCCTATTCTCAGGGAGAGAATGTGGGTCACAGCAGGTAATGTGCTTTTATCAGAGCCCATTTTCTCCCTGAGTTGCAGAGGAAAGGCGGAAGTGTTGGGGGGCTGGGGGTGCTAAAGTTGGGCAGGAGTGGAGTTCACCCTTCTGTGGGCTGTGGGCTTGAAAGCGAGCATTAGCACGTTATTCAGTTTGGTACAGGAGCTCCCTTTGGACCTCGAACCTGGTCCTTATCTCATTTTTTCCCATTAATAATGAGCTGTTAAGTCACATTGCTCATGCCTTTTGCAGAGATAGCAATGTGCTGGCCTAATTGTGGCTGCCCGGATGTGCCATCATCTTAATCCCCCTTCTAAAGGCTTGGCAGGGGATCTGGGTGGCTCAGCACTCCCAGCTTGGGCCTGCCTCTCCTCACAAGAAACCTCCGGTTTCAGAAACAGGGACACATTCCCTGCTGAAACTCAGTGGGGCTCTGGGGGTGACAAGGGCATTGAGCAGGGAGACCGCAGCCATTGCCATCTGTGTTCTCCGTCCTCCCCATCTCCCCAGAGATCCTCTCAGGAATGCAAATAGGTTGGGGCAGGGAGGCAGCATGGGGGACTGGGCCTCCATTCTTTATTGCCTGAGCATTTCTCCTGTCTGGTTTTTGCAGGCAGCATGGACAGGTAAACTGCTGACTTCTTGGGATTAGGCCAGTTAATGAGCAAGGATAATTATGTCTGTGGGTTTGGGATCCATCAAAGTCAAAGGTGAAATGATTTCACCCCAGAGAAATGACTCTTGTGCTCGTGGTAGGCGTAACTAGAAAAGAGGTGCATTTCTCAAATGTGGGGAGATGACCATTCTCTGTTGCTGGGAGAGCCCAGGCATTGGAGGGCTGGCCAGATCTCGGGTCTGGGGAGGGATGGTCTGCAGAAGCCTGCAGAAATGTTAAAAGATGGTGGCATCATAGAAAGGGCCCAGAGCTCGTCCCACCCCGACACTAACTGGCTGCACGCACTTAACCAAGATGCCCTGTTGCTGCCTTGGCCCCAGAGCCCCAGTCATTAAAATGGGTGTGACAATGTGCTATATCAAAAGTACCATCCTCTCCCTCTCAGCCACCATCTTCAGGTGTGTGGCACATTTCCCTTGATGAAAGAAGTTGCACAGGTGGGCTGCCCCGTGTTCCTAGGGTTTTGATTTCAACTGCCCCTTCCATTGTGGGGTAAAAGATGATTCCCTATGGGGTGAGATTTGAGAAGCACTCCTACCCAAAGAGTCTCTCTATCTCCCCATCAAAGTGCCTGACATTCCTACATTTGCATCTGATTTGAGAGGAAGGCCAGAAAATGTAGTGGAAAGAGCATGATCTTTGGTGGTGAGACATGAGCATCGGGCATTCCTAGGTTACTCACCCATATCCTTCTATCTGAAGGCGTGGCTACCTCCTGGTCCTGCTGCCACCCATGGCAGCACCCTTGCTGGATAATCCAAGCTCAAGTGCTGGGCCAGCGTGGCCTCCATACCTTGCATGCTGGCCCTTACCCTTGTTGAGTCGCTCTTAATTGTCAGATGTGGATGGAGTGCCATGCTGCAGGATATAGCTTCTGGCTTCTGGAGTGCCCACCAGGGGCTGAATGATACAATGTAGAAGTATAGGGAGTCAACTCTCCATGGACTTGGACCAATGGGAAGGAAGAAAGTTAAAGATGGGCAAATCCTCCCCCACTGTTTCTCAGTGCTGTGGACCACTCTGAGGTATAGTTTGTCCTTGCAAATCTTTTGGGGAAAAAAAATCCCACATGCTGAGCAAACACACTTGCCACATGACCTGCCGTGTCTCCCATAGGCCCTTGTGGTGAGTCAGTGGCCAGCACCGTGAGGCATTTTATTGCACCCTTGTGCCCCTTTCCATGCCTTACTTGCCTTTTTCCCTCACTCTCACTGCCCTGGGATGGCGCCTTCCAAAGCATGTCTGCACTTGAATTCCTGTTGAAGCTCTGTTTTCCAGATGACCTTGACCAAGACATCTGGTTTGGCATTTGGATTTGCCACTCATGAGCCGTGTGACCTTGTGCAAATTCCTCACATCTCTTAAAATGTCCATTTTCTTCACTATAAAATAGGGATGATAATAATTTCTACCTTTTAGATTGTGAAAAGCAGCTGTAGTGTATATAAAGTACTTAGCACAGAGCCTGGTGTGTGTGCATAGTGAGTGCTCAGAATGTGTTATCTTTATTATTGCTGCTGTTATTGTTTGTGGCAGAAATGGCTAGCTGTCCACTAAGATTAGTGTGTTTCTTCCGCAATGAAGAGCGATTGCTCAGAAGCCCTGCCCAGCCAGGGACTTCATTCCTCAGACCTTCCTTGCATCCAGGGCCAGCCATGTGCCTAAGTTCTGGCCAGTGGAGTGTGTGGACAAGTGATGGAATGCCTCTTCCAGGCCTGGCTCATAAAATGTTCTTGCTGCCGTTTAACCATGTGCTGAAGACAGCAGAGTGTCCATCACTCTGAAGCCCTGAATGGCTGCCGAGCAGGGGCCCTCCTCCCCTCACACCACCACTGCACTTTTTATGAACAAGAAATGAATTTCTTTTGTGTTGAGCCACCAAGATTTTAGATTTTGTCTGTAATAGCAGCTCAGGTCACCTTAATAACTACATTGTTATTGCTATTCTTGCTGTAATTTATTGTTATTCAGAGGAAGACTTTCTCTAGGAGGCCCTGTTAAGGCTTTTCTGGTGGTTAAGCATGTGGACTCTAGAGTTAGAATGTCTAGATGTGAATTCCAGCTCCATCACTTTACTGGCTATGTGACTTCTGTGCTAAATTACTTTACATAAAATGGATCATATGGGTATTATGAGAATTGGGTAAGGAAACCTATGTAAAGAAAAGGAGAGTGTTTGTCACAGAATAAGTTCAGTAAACATTAACCAGCACCGCCATCATCACCATCATCATTATTTGTCATGGCAAATTGGATGCTGTGTGAATGGGAAGGTGGAACTGTCCTCTGCCTCTGGTTGAAGAAAGGCATGAACAAGGTTCAGAACATACTGTACCAGCTTGAGAAAGGCAGTCGAGCAGTGGGCAGATGAGGTGATGAGGTTCTGAAGACAGGACCCACCTCACAATTTGGCAAAGGACAGGCGACAGCCTTCTGGAAGATGGTTTCAGTCCTACAGGCCAATAAGCATCTTCTGAGACCCTCGTGTGGCTGGAGCACTGCACTGGGCACTGTGGGGGATGCAGCAAAGAAGAGGAAGGGAATGAGAGGGGCCCTGAGCACCTGGGAAGCACCAGGCCTGGCACTGGGCATGATAACGTATTTAACCTTCACCACAAGCCTCATGAAGTTGCCATCACACCCATTTAATAGATGAGGAAGCTGATACGTGGGACTTGATGGAGCTTGTCCAGAATCACACAGTAAATTGTGGAGCTCAGACTCGGATCCGGACTGGGTGGAGATTCTGTTCTCTTGAACAACATCCATTCACCAAGGCTGATTCAGCAGAATTTCAAGACGTAGCCTGGAAAAGGCAAGGAGTCTTAGTAGAGTGGTATTTACCCTCCCTTTCCCATTAGCTGACTTTGTGGCTTTTGGCAAGTCACTTCATTGCCTGTCATCCTTTTTTTTTTAATAAGAGGGGAAAGGGTGTGAAGGGAAGCCACGTGTGCCAGGTACCATACTGAGTTTTTTCAATAGAACAACCAACTCATTATCTTTCCAACAATGTACAAGGTGGGTGATCTTATGGAAAACCGAGGCACAAAGAGAGATGAAGTTACTTGTCCCAAATCTCCCAACTTCCTGGGTGTGTGTGTCAACAATGTTTTTGTGGAGTAAAGTCCCAAGTCATTGTCACTCACCACACTGGGTATCTTTAAGACTTTTTTCAGCTCTTAATTTACTCAGTCTCATTGCTATAGAATTCCTTCAGAAAGCATTGCAAGGAAAATGGCAACTTGAATACCTAGCTATATATCCCTCTTTCCCGGCCTAAGAGAATGGAAATGGAGCCAAGTAGCCCCACTTAAAGCATAGGATCAGAGATCTTGGTTCTTCTGGCTGGGAACCCCTTTTTTACCCTCCTTCCCATCATAGCTGTGGGCTCCTAGCTTCCTCTATTTTGTGGGGAGGGAGCAATTTAAATGCTAATTTTGCATCCTTTCTTGCCTGTCAGTTCTTCTGTGTGTTCTGTCATTAACCAAAGCCCACCTAGCACAGAGAGCAGGGCCAGAGGTTGTTTGGGTCTAAATGAAAGTTGACACAACTTGGGGTTTATCTGCTTCAATGGGCAGCTCTCCAGGGAACGGAGTTTTTGGACTTGTAGAGGGAGTTTTCTGCTTCATAATGAGTGGCTTGCAGCCTGCCAGGTGATAGCAAGGGGTTAGCAATTGCTTTAGGGGTTATCTTGTTATCAAATAACAAGAGTGAGGACTGCATCTCAGACAGAGTTTTGCCTGCCTCACTAGAGCCATAATTAATGCAAACAGCTGAACTGCTCAGGGCTCTTCCATGTAATGGAGCAAAAGAGAGAACCGGGTCATTGTAAGGGCAGGTATCCCTCAGCATATGTCCATCCACATCTAGAGACTGGAAGCCCCGTGACTCCCAGACCTGGATCTGTATGGACAACTGTGTGGTACAGATATTGATATATCTTGGGCCTGGTGAAGAGAGAGAGCCCGTTTTAGCCTGGCCCCTCAAGTGTCATAAGGGTGCTCCAGGTGTGTGTGATTCAATTTCTGCCCAAGGAGCGGGAATCAATAGTGAGAAAAGGAACACATCACGAGCCAGTGAGGTGCTGCCAGTTGGGCCNGAATAGCAAATATCAGAGAGCACTGCAGGTAGCAAGGGAAAGAATATTCCCTGAAACTTGCATCTCAGTTAGGAATGTAATGTGCATACTAGGTTATGATGAAATGGTTTAGTACTAGGTTATGATGAAAATGAATTTCTTACTGTGGATTGTGGTGAAAAGGTTTGAAAACCACTGGCCTAATTCAGTGCTTCTCAGTCTTTCGTCACCTGGAGGGCCTCGAAAAGCAGAGTGCTAGACCCTGTCCCCTGAGTCCTGATTCAATAGATCGGGGCAGGGCCTAACAATTTGCTCACAAGCTTACAGGTGCTACTGACACTGCTAGTCCCCAGACCACATTTGAAAACCACTGGCCTAATTATTCCCATCCCATAGGTCACGGAGCTGAGATTCAGAGAGATAAAGTAACTCACCCATGGCCCACAGTTGGATTCAGACTCAATGTGTCTGACCCCAAAACTGTAAACTGTGCTACTGCTTGCTTTGTTTTTGGAAATAATTGGTCTTCAGTGAGTGGATCTGGCAAGAATTCCTCTCTGTGTGTGTATTTTGTGCATGTTTTGTATTTTCTCTTCAAGTCCCATATAAATTGCCTGAGATTGAAGAAATATGGCACTTGCATGACCAGCCCCATTATCATTTAGATGAGGACCTCACACCTGGAATAGGGGAGTGATTTTGAATAGCACAGGCTGGATGAGAAGCTAGGCAGCATCCTGACCCTTCACCAGTCTTTACAAGCCCACCCTACCTCCCTGTGTCGCCGCGTCCATGCCTGGGTCTCAGTTGGAGTCTTGACATGTGTGTGGCTTGGTTTCGTGAAGACCCTAAGGCCAGGAGAAATATTCCTCATATCAACTTTGTTTCCAGAAGAGCTCTAATAGAGGCCAAAATCTGCCACTTCCTAGGTTGAGTCCCTGAGTGTGGTGTTCCGAGGATACTTCTTTTCTTCTAAGTGTCACTGAGTTGAAAGAGCAATAGCTATGGGACTAGACAGAACTGAGTCCAATCCTGGGTGCATTACTCTGTGATCCGGAGCCACCTATTGAACTTTCTCCAGGTCTCGATTTGTTATCTTTTATATAGGGTTAAAAATACCTGTAACCTCATGGGAAGTTTTTGAAGATTAAGTAACATATCTGAAACACTTAGCATGGCACTTAGTATTTAACAAGTCCTCAAAAAGTAGTCTTCATCCCGCCACGCACAGGTACTTATTGAGCACCTACTGTGAGTCAGGCACTGTGCTATGGAAAGCTCCAGAGCTGAATACGGCCCTGCCCTCCCTTTAGGCAGCTCACAATCTATTGCTAAACTGGCACACTGGCCTCCACTCTTGAATCCCTTGCCTGTGGCAGACATGGTTCATTGATTGTTGCATCATTTCACGCTGAGCTCAATACACAACTTCAGCACCCTTCTCCACACAGCAGTTCAGGCGGTGCTGCCCAGCAGATGGAGTGGGTAGAAACCATTAACTTCTTTGCTTTCTCTCAACTAGTGCCCCCAAAAGACAATTACTGTGATGTGTGTAAATGCCACACAGGGGGAAAGAGGAGGTCCTCAAGAGCTGTACAGGGGTTGCTTAGTTCCCTTGGGAGAGCATGATGTGTGAGGCTTCTGGAAAGAGCTGAGCCTGAAGGACAAATGGGAGTTAATTAGGTTTGAAGGAGGCATGGTGATGAGGGGGACAAGAGAACAGCGTCCATGCATACTCGTATACATACTTACAAGAAAGACAGATGAGCCAATAGGCAGATCTCTCTCTCTCTCTCTCTCTCTCTCTCTCTCTCTCTCTAATCTCTATAGTTCTGGAAGCAAGTGGGAGCAAGGAGCATTTGGGGAACTGTAAGGAGAACCGAGCATGGGGAAGAGATGTTGTTGAGTCTGCAACAGTGAGGAGTGGTCTTCCAGCCATCCTGAAGTCAGGGACCATCAGGGTGCCCCTGGGACTGGGCAGGTGAGTATCCCCAAGTCCCTGTGAGGGAGCTGAGTGGCTGCTGCTATGCTGCATCCGGAGAGAAAGCTGAACTGATGTGGATTAACCTGGAGAAAAGAAGCCAACAGGCAAGAAATGTTCCTCCTCTGTGTGAATACCCCCTGAATCCAGTGAAAAGATTTAAGGGATAATGGAGGCATTTCTTTATTTCATACTGTAGTAATCCGGATCCCTTAGGATCAAGCACAGAACCTGATTAGTGCTGGGCCAAAGCAGCCCAGAGCACCCGTTTCCATCACAAGCTGACTGCAGGCTACACTCTAATGGGATTGTTTGTTAAAAAAAAAAAATGCTATTCCTGCTTTAAAAGAAATGTCCTCACTGAGCCAAGCTCTGTTGCTATTGTGAGGGGATGGGGGTTTGGAAAAATATTTAAGGCCCCACTCTTGGGGGTGATTTGCTTTGCATTTTGGCTGCAGAACTTTCTGGTTAATAAGCTATAGAATTGAGGGAGTAGATAGGAAGATGGATATAGGGAAATATCTCACTGGTTGGAGCCGAATGAGGCAAAGAGGCAGCACTCCCCTGAGAGAAGGTCTAGCATTCACACCTGGGTGACCTTCTCCTCTCTGGGCCTCAGTTTTTCCACCTGTAGAATGGAGAAGTTGGAGTCATGCTATCTAAATTTTCTTCTGTAATATTCCTTGTTTAGATAGCAATCGCCTGGGAGATTCGGTTCCTGTGGAGTTTGAATCAGCCAAGTTGCCAGGTTTTGTCTGTTTTCATCTGTCAGAGGGATGCACACTGTTAGCATGTCTCATCCAAATGTGCTACTGTAATCAGAAGCAAACTGGTGCAAGCAAGTTAGGCACCGCTGGCAGGTNCCTTCAGCAGACAAGACTTAGATTGTACCTACGGTGTACCAAGCACTGTTCTAAGTGCTTTATCTTTGTTAACCTAGTCAGTCCTTACAATGACCCTTCAAGATAGAATCTATGATCACTATTGATTTATAGATCAGGAAACCAAGTCACAGAAAGGTTAAAATGTTCAAGTCTTGCAGCTAGTAAGAGATGGAGTCAGGATTTGAACCCACAAAATCTGGCTCCTGCTCCCCTGTGTTTAACCAGTTCTCTAAACACTAGACGAATAGAGCCTGGAGTCTTCTCCTGGTGCACCGTGCTCCTTGGTCTATCACCCACCTTCCAGTCACACCTCCCGCCTCTGAGAGGCAGTCTTCCACAGTGATTATGCATGCCAATGCTGAAAAGGGTGAGTGCAGATTCAGATCCTAATTTAGCGTCGACTAGCTTTGGGACAGGGGGTGAGTTATTCAGGCAGAGAGCAGCTTGAGCAAGGACAGGGAGGCGTGAGTGTGTGAGCCCATGTGATGACACACAGTGCTTGGGGTGGTGGAGGAGAAGTGACAGGAGATGAGCCTGCAAGGTAGGTGTGGTCCTAATGCTCAGGGCTTTGAGGTCCCTCAGGAGACTGAATTCTAAAGCCAGGGAAGAGCTTTATTAATTCCAGCTTCCAGTTGTAAGGAGACTGCCTGCTGTAAGTCGTGAGAAAATTCAACCCAAACTAGCGTAAGCATAAAGTAAATGTATTGTTTATACCAGGGGTTGGCAAACTGAGCTCGCGAGCCACTCTTTTGGTGCGTACATGTGGGAATTTTTCTTATTTTAATAAAGATATAAGTAATACTATTACTTGTTATAATATTACTTTAAATTTTCCTTCTTTGTAAAACAATATTTATGGCTCGTGAATCATTTCTAAGTTGTTTTGAGGGACAGGATTGGCTCTTCCATCTCA
This sequence comes from Hipposideros armiger, assembly GCF_001890085.2. Classification (NCBI taxonomy): domain Eukaryota; kingdom Metazoa; phylum Chordata; class Mammalia; order Chiroptera; family Hipposideridae; genus Hipposideros; species Hipposideros armiger. The sequence goes on along the minus strand of NW_017731509.1, from coordinate 2,462,860 downwards.
AAAGTTTGACGACCCCTGATTTATACCATTGAATTGTCTGGAGGTAAAGGAATTTCAAGCCAGCATAGAACCTGGGGTGATGCGCCATGTCATTAAGAGTTTGTCTTTTTGCATCTCTCTGCTCATTGTCATATACAACCTGTGTGGCAAACTGGCAGTCAATGGCCCTGCACTTAAAATCCCCAAGCACAGAGAATGCTCTTGCCTGAACCCGAGTCCTGGGCTTAGCTCTGAGCCTGGGATTGGTTGGGCTCAGGTGACTTGCCTGTACCTGTCAATCACTGTGGCCTGGGGAGTGCGGTGCTGATTGGCCAGGCCTGGTCACAGCCTACCCAGGGTAGGCTGAGTGGAGGACAGTTACCTCTGTTACCAGGAGAAGGGCACATGATAGCAGCAACTACTATAGACATCGCCACAGAGCCGTGTTCAAGTAAAGGAGTGGTGTAATCAGGCAGTGTTGCAGAAAAAAATGCTTCCGTGGTAGTATGGAAGATGGACTGGATCAGGAGACGTGGGGAGTGTCCACTTGTGCTTGAAAAGTGGCATTGGGTATAAACATTGAAAAGACCGTTTGGATCCAGACTGAGGATATCCTGAAGTGAGGCTAAGGGATTTAGGCTTTATTCTCTAGGTACTCAGGAGCCATAGAATGTTTGTGAGCAAGAGAGCACCATAGCCTGAGCTGTGCTTTAGGACAATTAATACTGCAGTGACCTACAGGGGAGATTGGGAGTGAGGAGGAGATGCCCTTCCAAGGTTCTAACGAGCATGGTGTTAACAGAGAAAACAAGATGTTTAGATTCAGGAAATAGGGTGAAAGTCTGGCTCTTCCACTTTTAAATTGCATGATCCTGAGCAAGAGACTAAACTTTTCTTTAGTTTTCTCATCTGGAAAATGGGATCATGCTCTTGAGCTGAAAGGAATATTGTGATTTAGAGAAGTTCTGTAAAGCCCCTAGCATGGAGTAGTGCGCACGGTCAGTATACAACAAAACTAGTTTCTTTTCTTTTCCCTTCCTCTTCTGGTGATCCAGGGGCCAGAATCTGCCGAAGAGTTTGGGAAAGTCGGTGCTGACTTAGGAAATATGGGCCTGGACTTGGAAGCCAGCGGCCTGAGCCAAATCCAGTTCCCCTATTTGCCAGCTCTGTGACCCGTAACAACTTAGCTTCTCTGAGCCTCTTTCCTCTCCTGAAAAATTTCATTTACAGTCCTGCTTTTCCTAACAAATAAGGCTCAGCATGTTGCCTGCCTGGCCCATAATGGGTGATCCCCAAATAATAGTTATTAGANTTCCCTGAAATTGAGTGGGATGGTTGTTTTCAAAGCTTATCTGATAGGTTCTCCATCAGACTGTCCTGTGGACCCAAATAACCATTGACATTTGTACCTTGTTTCATGGTTTTCAAAGCACTTTCACTTGCCCTCACTTGAGGAGCTTGTGTGGGGTAGATGTTCAGAGCCTGGGCTCTAGAATCTGATAGAGTAAGTTCAAATCTCAGTTCTATCTTTCTAGCTGAGACACCAGGACAAAAGTGCTTAATCTCAGCTTCCTGATCTGTAAAGTGGAATAGTAATTCCTACCTCACAAAAGTGTGGAGAAAGATGAAATGAAATGGTGCGTTTAAAGCACTAATCTCAGGGTATAGCATTTAGTTAGCTGTTGTTATTATCATTATTAATAATCCTTATAACATGAGCTATAAGGTAATAATCTATGAATTATTAGACGAAATATTAAGTATCCCTGTCTTAGAATAAAAGCTTGCCTCATGGTCAGACACCATATCTCTTTTCAGTTATTAGAGTAAGCCACAGAAGGTCGATTTCTGGACCAACCAGGGGCTTGGGTTGATTTGTGAAAATGTCCCAAGAAGAGCACTTCTTCTGTCTTCCTTATCCTTGATGGTCCATGAACTGGTCCTTCTGCTGGATTCTTGCAGAGAGACATGAAAGGTTAGACACAATTCAGAACACACGAATCCATCCCATCCCATCTTTCTTCTCACCCTGGCACCCTGGTTTAGCCAGAGCTGTTGCCCATCACAGGTAATGAAAACTAGTTAAAGGCAGTCAGTATGGGCTGGGTGCACCTTCAGCGTCCCCTGCAGGCCTGGATGTCTCATTGCATGGCTTAGAATATAAGCACTATCCTCAGAGATGGCGGCCATCTCCTTCCTCCCCAGGAAGAGAGGTGACAGGGACACCCAGGGCCAGGAAGCCCTGGGAGTTCTGGATCTACTCCCCACCCCAAGTCCATTTTATACTGGGACCCTGGTACATGGTGCTCCTAGAGGAGGACATTTGCTATTTAGTTGGATAAATTTTTTCATGGGACATTTTGTTGGACATTGTGTTTTGTGCTTTGGTCTATGAGTATTAGTGATATGAACTTGAGTAAGTTGCCTCAGCTCTCTGACCCTCAGTTTCTTCACCTGTAAAATGAGACAACGATCCTTACTTCATAATATGAGTGTTAAATGTAACACTCTATGTAGAACATGCTGCATATTACCTAATAATATAGTAAGCTCTCGATAGATACCGTATGTTTTCTGTTTTGTTCACATAGTGATTAGTTGTATAAATAAAACCTTTTTGGCAATGAAATTAAGGTCTGTGAAGGAGAGAGAGAGGGGAACCAGATAGTCAATCTGCTCTCTAAGAGTGATGGCTGAGGAAATAGAGCTGTTTAGAGTGCAGTTATTTATTTGTAATATAAACTACCCAGGATTGTACACAGTGTGGGGTTATTTTTTTCAAACTGTGAAATGCAATTTGTGTAACATGATCTATGGATTATTAAATTCACTTAGCCTGGAGAAAGCCTGAAATCGAGCTATTATTTTTCCTTCTCTCCACCCCTTCTTCCCTGCCACAGCCTCTGGGCCTGATAAGGCATCCCGGACATTGCCCCCAGTTTGTGGAGCTGGACCCAGCCAGGTGGGCTCTGTGCTGAGGAAAGTCACATGCAGGGCTTTGTCCATGGTGGTGAAAGTGGAGTAGAGGGTTCTTGAGACAGTCCCCGAGAAAGGCTTTTGAGGAGTGTAGTGGCCTGGTTTGAAATGTGGCAGATGAGAAGTCACAGCCACAGATAGAATGTGTTGGTGCCAACCCCACAGGGAGGTCACTTGCTGCCCATCTGCCTCATCTTCCCAAGCACGGACTGTCCCCTCGGAGGCCTGATCCTCCTCTCTCTTGACTGAGAGCAAAGGGAGAATTGAGGTGGAGTGTGAGGCGGGGGAGGTGGGGGTAGCGGCATGAGGTGGGCGCTTCTTCATTATTACAGTCGGTTCCCATGTCTACCTTCCCCATCAGGCTGTGATTCCTGAGGGCAGAACTTGGCCATGGCAGTGCCTTCTGTGTCCCCAGTGCCTGGCACAAGGTCTGGCCCAGAGCAAGTCAGCGGTTGTGCTAAGAAAACAACTGTGGACTCCAGTGACTCCTCTTCCTTCTGCAATCTTCTCCCCAGGCCTGCCCTCAACCC
>NW_017731509.1:2445889-2452330 GCF_001890085.2 Hipposideros armiger | reverse complement strand
CTACAGTGGCACATAGTAGGTGTTCAGTAAACATTTTTTTGTAAGAACGATCACATTTGAGGCTGCTGTATGCTCTCATGGCATCCTGCAGATTTCATTCATTGTATTAGCCACATATGAAATTAAATGAATTGTGCATAATTGTTGGTGTGTCCCTCTCACTCTGCTGTGACGTCTACAAGGCAAGAACTGGTGCCAGACACAATGCCTGCCACTTAGGGCCTCAAGGAATATTTGTCGAATGAATAATTCAATGTAATCATAGCATCTCTATGAGTGGGCACTATTATTATTCCCATTTTACAGGATGTGAAACATTCCAAGAGGTGAGTAAGTTGTCTTAGGACCCCAGAGCTAGGAAGTGTAGGAGCTACAAAGAGACCAAGCCCTTCGGGACTATGTTAACTCCTCCCCCTTTGTACTGTTACTTTTACATAATATTATCTAAGAAAAATCACCTGTAGAATTCCAGGGTAATATCTGTGCTGGTGAAACAGTCCCCCTGGAATGGTTCCCAGGCTTGAGCGATGCACCAGAAGCCACTACATCAAAAGGCTGGGCTATTTGGGAGCCTGCCGGGTTGCCATGGTGTTTCAGCTACAGAAGGGAAGGCCTCCTCCTCCAGCTGTGGCTGGGGCCTGAGCATGCATATTCATGGTGGGGCCGACCTGCTGAGGGGAAAGGAAGGAGGCCACACCGCCAGGCAGGGTCGCTGCTCCTGCTGTTCAGGGTTTGAGTACCTGCTGTGGTGTCATCCAAGCACCAATGGCTCCCATCAGCTCTCCACAACCAGGTGAGGACTGAGCTCTGAAAACCATAATCAGAAGGCCCTGCTTTTCCAGGTAGAAAAAGGAAAGTGAAAGATGTGCATTTACAAGATACCTGATGACCAGTTTTTCCTGGGATATTCCCTAATGTGATCTGCAAGTCAGATAGCCATTTAAGAGCACCTACTATGTGCCAGGTGCCGTGCTAGATCTACAGGCACTATTGCATTTAATCCTCAGACACCTTCGTGAGATACCAATAATGACTACTAATAAGTGACATCTATTGTGTGAAACAACCCTGTAAGGTAGCTGCTATACAGATGTAATAAATGAGGCTTGGAGGGCCAATAAACACCTTGCCTGACCTCCCAAGTAGAAGTGTCAGAGGTGGGACTTGAACGCAGGTCTGTCTGACTCCAGAGCACATGCTCCCTGCCCCATCCCATCCCCTGCCCTTGGAGCAGTTGATCGTCCCTTCCTAGGACTTGATTCTGCTTTACAGGTGATGCCTTTTTTTACACAGGGTGATGGAGGGGAAATGAATCAGAGACAAATTCAAGGCCTTTCAGACTAGGAGTCCCCCTAGTTCCATTTTGTGTATGCCTTTTCTCTTGTCATCTCTCCAGGACTCAGCTCTTCTGTGAATTTCAGTTGAGTCAGGGAAGGGATCAGGTGGCTTATTAGGTCTTTTCATTTATTGAAAAGCATTTATTGAGCTTTTACTATGTACTAGACCCTGTTCGTAGCCCTGGGGATAGAGGGGTATGTGAAACAGACAACATCTCCACTCTGATAGTTAATATTCTAATGGGGAAAGAAAAAACTATAAGCAAAAATTAAATACGACAGAGGAAAGAAAACAACACCACTACTGTCATTTTCGGGAGTACTGATAAATGTCACGAAGAAACCCAAATCAAACGATGTGATAAAGCAGGGTAGGGTGGGTAGGCTGATGCAAATTGGGTGGTCAGGAAACTGTGTCTCTAGAAAGGTGACTTGGCAGCAAGAAGGAGCCAGTCGCGTCATGACCCGGGGCCAGGCAGAGGGAAGAGCAGGCGTGATGCTNGCGCCATTCAGCCGGCCCTAAGGAAGTCCTTTTAAAAGACTCATTTAAGACTCTGCATAGTTCCTGATCACCTGCCGTGTGCCAGGTGCCATCCTAGGGCCTGAGATATGAAGAAGCAGCTCAAAGGTTGGGGAAATGGCTACAAATAACTGAAATGAAAGGCCCATGCCCTTCCTGTCTTTCAAAAATGTTATCCCCTCCCCCTTGGACAGACTCCTTCCTCAGCACCCCCACCTCCTCTACCCCCCACAGTCTGGATGCGAAATGCTCCTCTTTCTTCTATAGTCCTGTATTTCCACTTTCACCGTAACAATGAAATATAGCAAACAATAAGAAAACAATGAGATAAATATAGTAGTTACTATATATAAAATCTTTTTCTATGTATTCACTCACTCCTCAGAACGACCTTGTGATAAAGGCACTTATTTTTCCCATTTTACAGATGTTAAAACTGAGGCACAGAAAAGTTAAGTAATTCGATGAATATCACATGAACACAAAGTCACATGGCTGGCATGTGCCCGAGCTGGGGTTTGATCCTACACACCTGACTCCAGAGATTGGGATCATAACTGACCGTACGTTGCTGGTATTCAGCTGTTTCCGGCTGTGAATTCCCCTCTAAATTTTAACAGCAGGCACCATGTCTATTTTGTTCCTTCTAGGTCCCCCGTGCTTAACACTGCCTGGCCCTTCATAGGTGCTCAAAATAAACACGTAGAGACTGATTGCAGAGAAAAGCAAAATAAAATCCTGGGCAACAGATATGGGGCCTGAGGATGGACAAGCCGCTTGGGATGGGAGGCCCCTAAGAAAGAGCTCATGTCCTTCAGGAGGGCGATGGTCTGAAACCTGGAAAAGTTCTGTAGGCCAGCGAGATTTAGATCAATTCAGGGAAACTGATGATTCATCTTAAACTGGATATTAGAAATGTGTTTGGAGGATCTCTGACCATGCTAACACTTTTTGGTATGTGGCTGCCTCTGCCAGACACCCTCTGAAGACTCCTGTGGGCTCCTAGACAATGTGTATCATCCCTGAGAAAACCTGCGGCTAATGTGCATGGCCTGGGAGTCAGCCCATCAGAATGGCCGGCCTGTCTATTGACCCCCATAGCTCCATCCAGGAAGCACCTCCCTCTTCAATCTGGCCCCAGGCAGGTGTCCTCCCTGCCTCCCCAGAGCATCCTGAGGGCTCCAGTTTTCTGTGGGACCTGTCATAGCCCTGTGTGCTCTAAAGAACGCAGAGATGGCTCCTCCCCTTCCACCATGCTGACTTGCTCTGAAAACACCCTGCAGTCATTTGAGATCTCCCCACTCTCCTCGCCTTGGCTTGAGGGGCTCCCAGGNGCCTGAGTGTTGGGATGGGGGAAAGAAGACCTTCTATGATGACAGTGAGGTCTGTTCAGGGAACTTAGAAGTCCATATAACTTTATACAATGGAGCTGCAGGGGTGAGTGGCAGTGTGGTAAGTATGGATTTTTTAAAAATCCCCTTCTGGGGCACACTGGGAGTTAGCCAGCATCTAATTTCCTTGCACAGCACATGATGATTTGACTTCTTGATAGCGGAGGGCCACTTGTAATCAGCAGCATTCAGAGCTGCAGTGTCACCTAATTTCCTTCCCCTTTCATTTCCCTCTTTCTCAGTGTCGAAAGACCAGCTTTTCTGAGTTGTGGAGTGCTGGAGGAAAACCATTTGGTAGCAAGAAAATGGCTTGATCCATCATTTTCTGGCCAGTGCCAGCCCAAGCAAATCACTGGTTCTAAGCCTTAATCTCATTTGTTATGTTCTGTAGCATAAATGGCAGAAAACTTTCCTAATCCTTTAATGGCTTATTCAAAACAGCACATAATTCAGAACCTTTGCTATTTCTCAGCTGACAAAATGCCCTATTAATAAAACTATCAGAAACTGGCACCTTCCTACTCTTGTTTTGACTTTTGAATTAATGTCTGGTTTCTGAGTTTTGAATTAATAAGATTTGCCTGTATAACCTATGCAACTGTGTCATTCACAACGAAGCATCTAGTTGGCTTATTCGGTTTGGTTTAGGGCAGGTTCATGATCACATACAGTTTCCACCAAGTGGCATTGATTCTCTTCTCTCAAGAACAGGGTCATGTGTGTGACGGGCCTGGGCTTAGTGTATCTGATGATTCCCTGTCTAGGCCACCTGAGCTCTGCAGGTGTCCACTTGTGGGTGATTGTTTGGGTTTATTGGGTGGGAGTGCAGGTCTGTAGCAATTTATGAATAAATTATAGACTTAGAATCAGAAAGGAGGGAAGGCTTCTGATAGGAGTGGCCACTTGGTAAATCACCGCCCAGTAGGGACTTCTCCACTTACCCTCCCGTAATAGTCAGGGATAAGGAGCATTAGCTCACCCCCAGTGACCACTACCCTGAACCATGGACGAAGCCGACAGGACAAAGGGACCTAGCTTTGCCCCTAATTCATATCTGCAGCCTTCTCTGTCTCCCTTGTTCTGGAATTGAGTCCCAAGGCTGTTGTTGTGCATTGTCTCTGCTTCCTCTCATTTCCCTGTCCCTCCCCCATTCTTTTCTTCTATGACTCACAGATATTCCTAGAGATCTCCTCTCCCTCAAGAGGCACAGAACCCATGACCCCATAGAAAGGGAAGAATATTCCCTCTGATGGACTTGTTCATCTACACCTGTCCCCAGGTGGTACATGCTCTCTCTCTTGCCCTCCCCCCTCGTCCCCTTCATGCCTTCTTCCTTTCAACAGGTGTCTATTGAGCACCTACTATTAGTTGGCTCTGTCCTGGGCTCTAAGCACACAGCAGTGGAGCTCACAGTCTGGAAGTGGAGAGAGAGAGAGATTAAACAACTAATTGTGCAAATACTAGACTAATTTCTAATGTGGCAAAGGAGGAGTGCAGGGTGCTAGAAGTGTAGGGTGCAGTGAGACTGGGCTGGGATCTGAAAGGCCCCAGCAAGGATGTTTCAGCTGAGATAAAGGATATGAGCTGGTATTTCCTGGACAGAAAGGAAGGGGAGAGGGGCAGAGTTCTAGAGAAGGGAACAGGTTCACACCCTGTTCAAAGTCCTTGAGGCAGGAAGAAGTTCAGGAAATTCAGGGACTTGGAAGTGGAAGAGGCTGGCTGGAGCCTAGAGACTGAGAGAGGAACGGCAGCAAAGACCAGGAAAGCGGGGTCCCGCAGGCCAGACCGAGGGCGGGGAGACCTTTATCCTAAAAGACAGGGGGCCGCTGAAGGAGCTGAGCAAGGAAGCGTCTTTCCCAGGAACTGGTCCCCTCTCTGTGGTATCAGTTCTCCCAGCCTCAGTACACAGATCAGTTGCCCTGTGACTTGTCACGCCTGTCTGGTCAGCTCTGTCAGGTGAAAAGAATAAAATCTGTACATGTGTGTACACGAAGCTAGTAGTTTCCTTCTCTTTCTTTCCCTTCTATTCTTTTCATCTGAGCAGACAACCCTCTAAAAACCAGTCCAAATAGAGGTAAATTTAAGGAAGTCCTTTTATTTATTTATTTGTTTGTTTGTTTATTTATTTTTAAAGCTTTTATTGGGGAATTGGGGGAGGGGAACAGACAAGTTGCTGTCCTTTTGTTCTTCAGNGTAAGTATTTTACAGTTAGGGAAACTGAGGTTTATCTCACTAGCAGTGGGGCTGCAATTCAAACCAACTGTCTGACTCCTCTACTCTTTCTAATATCTTAGAATTAGAAATGGTCTTTGTTCTAAGGGATATACCCAGGAGGTAATCAGTAGAGAGGAAATTAAATAGTGAGAGCTCTAGATGTGAGATCACCAACTGGTCCCTGTAATGTATGATGTTTTCTGGAGAGACACAGGGGTCCAGAAATACACACGAATGTGAGCTTCATTAAAATGCAGTTCACAGTTGAGAGTTCATTTAGTTGAATTCCTTGTTTCCATGCGAGAGAGATGATGATGATAATGTTGGTGCTGTGTGTGTTTTGTATTTTATTTAAATTTTTATGGTAACATGCAGATGGGAAGACAGGCAGCATTTATAGAAAGCCTTGTCGCTGTATTGGGTGATGAGCCAAAGTAATGGGTTAGACAGTTCATTCTGTCTGTATTGGTGGGATTTCTCCTCCTGTGACCTCACTGTGGAAAATCCATTTGCACCTGTCCACAATTTCTTGTTTCCTCCACCAAATGCCCCTATCATGCCTGTCCCTGAGATGTGGCTGGCGGCAACATGCTTGGGAGTAATTATTTCCAGTTCGGGGGTGAATGGCTTGCCCGTAGTTCCTCCTAGCTTTTGTTTTTGAAAGTCTGGGAACAAGGTATGAGATGTGCAGGTGCCAGAGCCAGCTGCTGCTCAGAGCAGATGAGCCTTTCTTGGAAATAGTCCCGGATAATAAATTGCTCGTGTGGTACAGAGAGATGCACCGGAAAATTGTCCATTCACTGTGCCCACTCTTTGACTCTTGAATGCACCGACCCACGCTTGCTTATTCTACAGCTCCACGTGGCTCAGGAATGAACCACACATGAAGGCTCTGAATGAGCCGTGGGCAGACCCAACAGAGTCTGTCAGTTGGGACAGAGAGGGGAAAGGGAGATATCCCGGGACATTTCACTGCATA
>NW_017731509.1:2439793-2445127 GCF_001890085.2 Hipposideros armiger | reverse complement strand
AGGTTGCTTGGCCAGCTGGATGGCGCTGAGTCTGGAGGGCTGCTATGAGTTGAGTCGTAGTTCATTTGGTGGCCCGGTCACTGTATTGGGTATAATTAACTGAGCTGAAAGGAAGCTAAAGAAACTTCTCTGACAGGGAGGTCAGGGAGGATGAACTCTGATGGGAAATTAATGATGAGAGTCTAGAAGCTCCACAAGAGGGCTTTGCCAGCATTGCTCTGGTAGCATATTAGTTAGTAGCTGGTCTTTACCTCCTGACAGTGCAAGCACTGAAGGGGCCTTTTTGGGGGATTGCTTCCTCTGGGTGTTTCAAAGAATACTCCACTGTTGGGTAATAATAATACTACTACTAATAATAATAGCAACAACAACTAAATTGTCATCAGCAACATGAACAGTTATTGAGCGCTTATGTGCCATTTGTGATATGCCAAGTGCTTTCCATGTATTCTCTCAGTAAACTGTCACATAACTCTCCCATCTATGCACCTGAGCTGTAATAGAGCTCAAGCCACGTACATAAGATTCAGAATCACTACTGATAGGACTGGGATTTGGACCTAACCTCCTACCTGTTATGACCTATTAGTAGGTCTTGCATAGAGAAAGAAGACTGAGGCTGGTGTAGTTCATGGGCAAAGATTGGCAAACTATGGCTCACCAGCTGTATTTTTAAATAAAGTTTTATTGGAACACAGTCACACATTTTTGTTTGCATGTTGTCCGTGGCTGCTTTCACACTAGAATAGTAGAGCTGAGCAGTTGCAACAGACTGTATGGTCCACCAAGCCTAAAATATTTAGTATCTGACCCTGTACAGAAAAAGGTTGCCAAACCTGACCTAAGGAACAAACTGAAACAGGTTTCTTTGCTGCACGACTTCTCAGACCCTTTAATCTGCTCACGCACATTGTGCCTTCAAGAGAAAGATATGGTCTGCAGCATATCCTCACGTATCCTCACTAGGGGACCCCCTTTTCATGAGTCATCCTTGAGGTAAGCTTTGGGGAACACGGCTGGAGTCTAACCCACTCAGTGGTCAGACAGGAAAAGTGATTGGCCCAAGGGCATACAGGTTGCATATGGTTGCACCTGAACTTGGTCTAACTCCAGGAGCTTCCCGAGGTGGTGTTCTGCCATTTTGCTGTTTGCCAGCTTCAGTAAGAGTGATGGGTGCAGTTCCAGGGGTTCCTTCTCCTGAGGGGGTCGCCAGTGGTGGCCAGAGCGGCCTTGTCTTCATTCAGCTGCCCATTTACAATGCTGTTCTACAACCCTGTCTTTATGGGGTCTGTTTGTTCTTCAAGTCCAAGAAGAGAAGCAAAAATCATCATGCGAATAATGAATGTCAGTTTTAATCAGCATTATCTGACATTATGAGAATTGAATTTCTACCTTTCACTGCATACATTAAATATGGGGCTTTATCTCCTCATGCAGAATCGATTTGCCATAATTCTCTCCTTTGGCCCTTGTCATGTAAATTGTGGCATTTCTCCCCCTTTGACTGCAGAAAGCATAATCTGCACAAGATTAGAGGTGAGAATCCAGCCTCCCCGACCAGCTGCTGCTGGGTGCTTTGTCTGTCTGTCCATCTTTACCCACGCATGCTTTCCCTCTCTAAATTCCCTCTTTGTGGCTGTTCATTGGGCAATCATGCCTTCTGCAGATGGAGCCTGGACAAGAGGGATAGAGGGATGATGGTGTGGGGGCTGGGGAGATGGCCTTCGTGAAAGTCTGGAGACCTTAGCCATGGGGGTTGCCAGCTGCTGCAGCGCCAATGGATGACTAGATAGTTTGTAGGAATGGATCTAAGAGTCATTTGCAATTCTTGGTCTACTATTGAATCGCATCACCAGTATTCTCAAGAGAGCTCCGCTCTGCAGGGAACCCTGGACAATCTCTGCCTCCCGGGCGTCTAGACTACGTGGATAAGGGCAGGTGATTTCTGGCTGGTAGAAGAGCCAAGAGTCAGATGGGGAACCTGGCCCTGTGAACTGTGGCTTGAAGACCAGCCCATGGTCTCTGGAGGAAGGAGCAAGTTTTTGGGAGAGCTGTCTTTGATGTGTCACTTAATGAGACCCCCAGTGAGGACATCTATACCATTGCTCTTGTAAAGCCCTTAGGCCTCACTTTTGTCTTGTAACTATTTCATGCTAAACATCTGGGCAGTGGTTCATAGATGGGATTCTAGAGAGAGAGACCTGGGTTCAAGTCCTGGTTCCTCCACTTCTTAATTGGGTGACCTTAACACCTCTAAACCTATGCTTTACCATCTGTAAAATCAGAATATTGGTAATAGCCATGTCCATGAGGTTGTTTGGAAGACTGAGTGAAATAATTCATGTGAATCACCCAGAGCAGTGCCTGGCATGCAGTACACGATCAGTACACAGAGACTGCTCATACAGTTAAGCTCTCCTTCTACGCCAGCTGCATCTTGAGACATACCTTGTAGGGGAGTGTATTATGTGGCACGTACACCAAGGTGCTTAAAGGCCATTGAATATCGACAGTGTGTCTCCGGGGTGGCCCACACAGGTAGTAAGGGGCAATAAGGACTCTGTCCCTTACTGAACCCCAGGTGCTTTTGTAGTAAATAGTCAAAGACAGGTGGCTTTCATATCATTCATAGCACATCCCTGAGTGTTACTGTCAAAGACAGAATCCCGGGCAAATAAACATGAGGCCTGGCTCAGGTGAGAAAGTCTTAATGCTGTCCATAGAGAAAGATAATAAAAAGAAAGAAAAATACAAATTGCATTTATAATTTTAAATTTATTATCCATTTGTTGAAAGCCTGCTATGTGGAAGCACTATGCCCAAAACTTTACATTTATTGTAATCGAAGTATATTTCATAATCACCCAAGAAAGCAAGTGACGTTATTATTCCCATTATAGAGATGGTGAAATTAAAAGCCATCTACATAGTCACTGAAAGGAGGAAGACCTCAGTTCCAGAATCAACTCCAAGGTGAATTTCCTCCAGGGGTCCTTTGCTACTCCTGTGTTTAGCCTCCAAATCCTATATTGAGCCTCCAGTGATAAGAATGTGTTGCTGAATTAGTCCCCTGTTACCTGAGCTCCTTCCGTCTAAGCTCAACTGTCCTGGACCACAGTGAACATTCCACAGGACCCCAGGGCAGTTTCCACGAGTCATGGCACAGCTGAAGCAGTGCTTGGGTGTGTTTAAATCCACTGTGAATGGAGATGGCGTGTTGACGCCTGGGGAAGGTCAGGCCTTAAGGGAGTTGGTGTGAGCCACTCAAATCAGGGCTGTTGACATGGGNGTTTTATCTTTTGATGGAGGTGGGGCTCACCCTGATCTGAAGAAGGGCTATGGAGGAGGGCATAAAGAAGGCTAACCATGTGGCCAGGCACTGTCTGTGGAAGCTCAGAGAAGGGAGAGGCCATGTGGGCAGGAGTCAACAGGGAAGCCTTTTGAGGGGAGGTGGGTCATGAAGCAAAGAAGACTTGGGGTGGGCGGAAGGAGCCCTGAGGGGAATGTTGAGCGGAGAGAAATTAGCATGTGCCGAGCCTCCCCTATGGACGGGCTGTATAGGCTTAGTGGTCAATCATGGAGGCTCTGGAGTCCGGCACACTCAAATTTCATTCCCAGCTCCACTGCTCACTTCCTGTGTGATCTTGGACAAGTTAGTTAACTCCTTTAAGTCTTTGTTTCTGTAAAAATAGAAAAAAAAAAAAAAGCCTAGGGCTGCATATTGGTTTCCTGGTGCTGCTGTAACCAAGGGCCACTAACTGGGTGACTTAAAACAATTGAAATGTATTGCTTCACGGTTCTGGGGACTAGAGGTCGAAATTCAAGGTGTTTGCAGGGTTATGACCCCTTCAAATCCTCTCAGGGGAGGATCCTTCTTTGTCTCTTCCAGTTTCTGTTAGTCCTAGGCCTTCCTTGATTTGTGACAGCATAACTCCAATTTCTGCCTCTGTCTTCTCCCTCTGTGTCTCTGTGTCTTTACCTGAAATTCTCCTCTGTGTCTCTCCTTTCTTATAAGGACACTCCTCTAATATGACTCATCTTAACTGATTACATCTGCAATGACCCTATTTCTAAATAAGGTCACATTCTGAGATATTGGGGATTAAGGCTTTAATGTATCTTTTGGGGGGACACAATTCAACTCATAACAAGTTGGTTAGGAGGATTAAATTGAAGTAAAAGTCACAGTCCAATGTCAGGCTATCGTAAATAACAAAAATTGGAAGCTGTTGTTATTATTGATATGTAGCCAAGCCCTTCTCTGCTGTTATTGCATTTTGAAGTAGCTATTTGTTCCCCGTTTTTTAAAGAGGAAATTGAGGCACAAAGAGGTTATATAAAATACAGATTGCATAATGCTTAAGTGCAGAGATTTTGGAGACAAAGAGCTGAGGTTTGAGTTTCCATGTTCTGTGTCTGTGACTTTGACCTGTATAATGGGGATAACTAAAGTTAACTCACGGATCATCGTGAATTCTCATGAGGGGTAAATGAGACAATTGGTGTAATGCTCCTAGCATATTGCCCTGGTGTATGGAAAGTACTCCAAAACTTGTAGTCATTTTGCCCAAGTGCAAAGCTGGGAGCAAACCCCAGAGAAGTACAACATCCAAGTCCTCACCCTTTCCAGGGAACCCACTGCCTTCCAAAGATTGGTGGCTGCTCTCCTGGCTCTAGTTCTGGCCCCAAGAACACTCATGTGTGAATGTGAGTCAGGAGTGAGTTGAGGCAAGCCCCCAGGGTGAGGCAGACGTGGTGGAGAAGCCATCTTTTCAGACCATGATCTGCAGGCTTTGCCATCAACTGCATAGGGTGGGGTAGAGGATAGCATGGGGCTTGAAAGATTGACCTCTGCCTTCCAGAGTGTGGTATTCTCTGCCTTTCCTGCTGGACTGGGCAGGAAATACCCACCATTTCTAGGGCCCTGCTCCACCGACCTTGCTAGCAAAGCCATCTGGTCAACCAGAGTCATCTCCCCGTGTGGTCAGTGTGTAGGTTCCTGTGTTCTCTCATTTCTAGCATTCCACTATGGCCTCTCATCTCACCTCACCAGGTGTACTTTCACTTGCTTGCAGGATCATGGCAGGCTTTTTCTTGGAAAATTTGGCAGTAATTGGAAAGGGAAGTTGAAAAGAAGGAGGAAAACCATTGAAACCCAAAAGTTATTTTTCTAATCTGGCTGCATTTATTTCTGACTGTTCTGCATTTTCTACCTGTTCTATATTTTCTGACTGGACTCCTTTCAGTTGATTTTTTTCTTGCTGTTTTGATTTTTTTTCCAGCTACGTAACTCTGGCCAGCTGTACTAAAGCCTCATGAGAGGCTCTCACTTTA
>NW_017731509.1:2431354-2438648 GCF_001890085.2 Hipposideros armiger | reverse complement strand
TCCACGTACTCATCTGTGAAGTGGAGATAGTAACACCCACCGTAGCAGGTGGCTGAGATGAGAAAACATTTACAGTGCCGTTAGTCAGTGCCTGGTTTATGGTCAATGCCCAACAAGTAGCAGCATTAATAATCAGCAAGAGCAATAACCATTTCTTGAGTGTTTACTCTGTGCCAGGCACGTGTTCTGTACTTTAGCACCGTCTATGGATTTAGTTCTCCCAGGTGGACAAGGCTCTCTTGCCGTCATGATGCCAGTGTGGGACCTGAGGGGTAGAGAGGTCCAGCGGGTCTCCATAGTCACACTGAGAGCAAAGAAGAGAGCTGACCCAGGACTCGATTCTTATAACTGCTCCTCGCTACTGCTTCTCAGTAGTGATTAGATCACCATCCTTCCTCCTGCTTAGGTGTTCACCTTTGATTTTCAACTAACAAAGCGTAAGCATGAAGAGGACACTGCTTATCCCAGTAAATGAATCTGGTAGGATTGCAGCCCTGCTGTGCCTGACTTGGGCTGCCCGAGCACCCACCTGGCGCTCAGAGAGCCGTCTCTGACACTGCCAGCTGCACTTGGCTCCTCTTCTCATAGATGCTGCCCTCAGATCCACCCTCCTGCTGAGGCCTTCACTGAACACCACAGTTAGACCCACCAGATTCCAGAGCATTCCAGATTGTTGAAATAAAAAATGGCAGTCAAGGGGTGAAGAGGGCTTTGCTTTTTAAACTTCATTATGAATTTCTCTCCACCTCCTAGATCTTGGTTCTGCTCCCGGCATTCTTGCTTTTTCATCTGTGAGTTATCAGGCAAGAGTCTTTTCATCTCTGGGTCTCAGTTTGTCCATCTATAGAATGGGGAAATAAGACTGTTCTCTCTAATACCTTTCAGCTCCAACATTTTCTAGCAGCTGAGGGTGCACAGAGGAATACTGGGCAATGGGGCCAGATGGCATAGTGAACAAGCACATGGATTCCAAAGCCAGGGTGCTGGTTCAGATCCCAGCTCCAACTTTTATCTGCTGTGTGACCTTGGCCCATTATTGAACCACATTGTGCCTCAGTCCCCTCATCTGTAAAGTGGAGATAATTAGAGTATTTACGTAACTTAAAGAGTTGGCCTGAGAATACATATATATGTATTTACATACATATATATGTATGTAAAGGGCTTAGAACAACACCTAAATATAGATGTGACCTGTAAATGCCAGCCATTAATATCATGAGTAATAAATACTATTGCTATTATTATTGAGCCTGGAGCCACATAGGGCTGGTTTGGAGCTTCACCCTGGCAGCCCAAGCACATTCATTAATCACTTTGGGTCCCAATTTCTTCATCTGTACTCAGACTTAGGTCTCATAGGTTGTCAGGAAGATTAAGTAGAATGATATCTGTAAGCACCTGGCTCATAGTAGGCCCTCAGAAAGCGTTGCTGCCTTTCTCCCTCAATGCTGCTTCTCCAAGGCCCTTGTTTCCTGGTTGGTTTAGGCAGTGCTGTTAATAAACTTGGCGGTGCCCGCTGGGAAGATGAAGCTTGCCTGAAGTTTCGATGATAAAACTATCATTTACTCAGCCAAGCCAGCCAAGCCTGATGCTGCTCACCCACCCATGTGGGATCTCCCAGCAGCTCAGTTGTGCAGCTCACAGAAGCACCACGATTACTAACTGGAGGCTCTCCAGGTCTGGATGAAGAGCCCACCCTTTGTGTTGCAGGCCAGTAGGCCCCATTTTCCAGATGAGCACGCAGAGGACCCATGGGAACCTTCCCTGAGCTCCCTAGAGAACAGCCAAGCTGGGTTGGAGCCAAGGTATTGGAATTTAGAGTTCTGGCTCAGACCCATGCTGCTTTTTTGGTCCTGATTCTCCCAGCTTTGGTTTTTTGTTTTGTTTTTTTTTTCTTTTTTTCTTGAGGTCAGAGCCAGCTGAAACCAGGAACTAATGTGGCTTAGTGGGGTCTATTTGGGCCTATCTCCTGCCAAGTTAAGCTTGCTTTGTTCTATGCATCCAACAGAATCCTTAACTGCTGCTAGAATCCTTGCAAATAAGTCAGAAATGGGCCCACGTTAGAGGGTGCAGATGGCTCAGTACGAAGTTGTTTTCATGAAACAAAAATGTTCACCTCTGTAGGTGGGGCTATAAATTGGCACAGGCGTGGGTGAAGGGGGAAAGGCCTGGTGATATTATACTATAGCTATTAAATGTATTTAAAAGTATGTACCCAGTGAACTGGTACATTAGTCAGTATATATTTCCAACTGTGTTTCAGAGAAACCCCAAATAAAATTGATCCAGATAGCACCCAAGTTAGCTTTTCTTTCTTGCAAAAATCTGAAGTGACCCCTTAATGGCTGAACCTAGAAATTGTTGTCATTTCTGCCGGGTCCTGTTGGTCAGAACTTCATCATGGGTACATAGCCCTGCAGGAGCCTGGAAAATAGGGCTGCTATTCTGGAAGGGGGTGCAGTGGATACTGAGCTGCATGGCCCAGGTCCCCTCTTCAGGGCTGACGTCCCTGTCCCCAGCTGGAAGTATCAGCAACTGACAGTAAGCAGTTGTGTCTCTCTTTGGTTATTGTCCAGAGGCACAGGGAACCAGCTCACTCAAGATTATACCCACTTCCAGAAGAAGGTCATTCTTGCCAATAATTGGCTTAAGCAGGCATAAAAAGTCCCATCCCCCTTGCCTCAACGTGGAACAGCTCTGAAGGGTCATTCCAGCGCCAGACGTCCCTGTAGGGGTCAGCTAGGGCCCTGATGAAAGGGCCCAGTTGTGCCTTGCCCACTTCCCTACAGCTGGCCCTTCCGAGAGAACTCCCCAGCGAGTCTTCTGCCTGCAGCTTTCTGCACCAGGGAGTTTCAGGGAACCCAGACTAAGAAGCTTGGATTCTGTCTCCTAGAAGAGGCAGAAGGATGCTGGGAACAGGTGATCCCTGTGACCTGCTGCAATCCCATTTCTCACACTGGTTCTGACAAAGTACTTGCCAAGGTGCCCCCAGGAAGCAGCGTGGGCCATCCCTACAGCGTGGTCGGTAAGAGTGAAAACAGTAAGCAGCTAAATGAACCATGGTGTGGCTGGACTATGGAGCACCTTAAAAAGACCGAGAAAGTTCTAGATTTGTTACAGTCTCTACTCTCCAAGAACTTACCGAGTGTAAAAAGTAAATTGTGGAAAGAGGTACAATATGATGACCATTTTATTAAAAGTGACAAACACTAGATAAATGTGTAGTCATAAAAATAGATAGTAGATAAATACTCAGAAAACCAGCGGACAGTTTCAAGGAAACTGACCGTACCGGTGGCCTTTGGGGATGGGAGGGGAGAGTTGGGATGTGTGAGTGTCGGATGGGATGAGACTGAGAAGGGTCATCTAAGGAGCTTTAAGCCTTTTCTGTACGGTTTTGTTAAAAGACTATATTAGAATACATTCATGGATTATTTGTTCAGTTAGAAATGTATATTAAAAAAGAGAAGTAGAAATCCAGTCTCCCTCATGAGAATCAAAATCAGAGTCATCTCCTGAAGACAGATGAAAAAAGCCAGCTTTGCTTTCAAAAGAGAATCCTTTATTTTCATTTCCAAGAGGTCCTGAGTCCTCATGCAAATTACTCTACCTCTCTAAACCTTAGTTTCCCCATCTGTGAAATGACAGTCACAAACCCCATCTCATAAGAGGGAAGGTGGAAATGAGGGCAAGTTCATGAAGCCCACTGCTGGCGTGTTGTGAAAAAGGGGTGGATGGACTTCAGGCTAGCCTCCTCAGCTTTTCGAGAAAACAGCCCGGCAGGGACTCAGGCTGGTCAAATGAAGAGTCAGTCTCAACCTGATCAGCCAGTGGCTCAGACAGCCTTCAGCTGGTGCCACAGGAAAGTGACCTACTCCTTGGTCACAGCCTGCTTCTGCGGGGGCCAAGAGGGACTATTCCAGAACACTCCAGGTATTCAGGGACTGGGCCTTGGTTTCTGGGATAGGAGCAGCAGTGTGTGTGTAGCTGTGAGGGTGTTTTCTATTATGTCAGAGGGTTTGGGTGCTTTTTCTGTCCTCCTCTTTCTCAGAATGAAGAGGACAAAGCCTGCCTTTCAGTGAAGCCCAGCAGACCAGAAAGGCTTTGAAATCATGAAATGCAAATACTGGCTGCTTTGCAACTGCATGGAAGGCGGGGCTGCTGAATTGAATTAACATGGCCCATAAATACAGAGGTTAAAAAAATGGGAAACCAAGTGTTCAGAGGCTTTTGTCCAGAGGAAAAATAATCACAGGACCATGGCCTATTTTGTTTGGATTACAGGACGGGCTGATATCACATTAGCGCAAACCTGACAATATTTATGTTGAAAACAGCTGTTTGCAGAGCACTGTTGTCCCAATTTATCTCTGTGGGGAAGCCCTCAGAGCAAAGCAAGCCGGGCAGGGAAACCTCTGCCTCCTGCCCACCCGCCTGGTTCTGCCCACGATGGTCAGTCAGAGAGTGCTAGTGTTTGCCCATCTGTAGAGAGGAGACGGGGAAGGAAGGAGAAGGATCTAGCACAACCGGGGCCCACAGACAAAATTCAGCCTGCAAAAAAATTGGTTTTTTTAGGAGCTGTACCATACAAATCTATCTTGCTTCTCTTGAGACATCAAAGGAACCAACAACATTCGACCTGCACACGCACGCGGCAGTAGTCGCAGGAGCCAGAAGTGGCTGGTCCTTTAGCCAGAGAATTCCCGTGAGCCTCAATCCCTGCCACTCCCTTTTGCTGCCCAACCCTGAGGCTGAATGTCAGTTGTCGTGAAGAGCATATCGCTCTTATGCAACGGTTTATCTTATAGTTAAAAAATATTTCTCCAAACCCATTGCATATCAAAAATGTAAGGTAATGTGAGCTCGATCGTCCCGAGGCTTTTTTCTGATCGCCAGCCTGCTTTACTCCTATGGGTGCTTGCGCTGCCCATCACTGGGCTGCTGCTGAAACTGATGGGCCTGGATACTGGTTTCAGCTCTTCCTCAACCAGCCCCTCTGCCCCGCCACGTTGGGTCCCAGGGTACTCATACACGTATGTAAAAAGAAAGGGCATTGTCTCCTAAACTGTGTCCCAAGTAACATTAACTGTATGGGACACGAGGAGGGTTCCATGATCCGGTACATGAGGAAGCACTATGTTAGACAAAAGTAAGTCAGCCCCCTTATGCAGGCCTTTCCAGAACCCTTAATGCATGGACATGTCTCTCTTTCCCAAATGAATTTACTAGGGTGGGCTGCTTTCATGGAGCATCTTGGGGTGCTGGTGTTCTCTGGCTTAGATCTGGGGAAGTGAAGGACGATGCCCCAGGTCGAACCTCTGCCCCCCCCCCGCAGTCCTCAGCGGGATTCCAGGCATCTTGCTAGCACCAGGAGGCCTAGTAACTGCCCCCTTGCTGTGTAGCTTCCTCCTGTCCTCCCCCCAGTTTGCTTCATCTCTCCACCACCACCCCCGCACTTGAGCACCAGGGAAAGCTTTTAAAGGCGCAGAATTATCACTCCCCGCCAATCATATAATGTCCCCAGGGCGCCCTGTGCCCCCAAACTGGGTCACAGGAAGGTAAATGTGGTCAGCCTTCGGTCAAGCAAAACGATCATTTGAATAAGGATATCAAAACACTTTTCAAGGTGAATCAGGCACTCTGACAGCCCTTCATCCGTGTTGGCAGATGAACACTGATGAGGGTACTGCTAAGAAAAAAATTGCAAACTCTGTAAAAGCTGTCATGTTTATGGCCCTGTTATGTCAGACTTGGCTGTTCTCTGTCCCCTGCAATGTTTGCTCGCCGCTCGCACCACGCCAAAAACTCCTAGAGAGCAAGGAGCTGCATCGATTTTATTTGCATTACTTATTATTATCTTATGCATTCAAACAGTTAATCAAGGGTGATTTATTGAGTGGGGTTGCTGCCCCCTTAAGTATAGGTTCCCACCTTAGAATAATAAATAACAAAGTGCCCACCGTGTGGCAGAGTGGAACATTGCAGACTTTGCAGTCAGATGAAACTGCAAAGTACTATGGCCTTGGTCACATCGTTAATCTCTAAGTCCTAGTTTTCCTTATCTGTAAAGTGGTGACCACACTGGGAAACTCACAGCCTTTTGGGGGTTCCCAGCATAGAGCCTGGCACATAGCAGGCTACAGGAAGTTGCTGTTATTGTGATGCCTGAAGGTTGACTAGGGGCTTCCTGGCCTCTCCCTGAGCTAGGTTAGGCCAGGATGGAGACCATCTGCATTTTATAAAGGAGGAAACAGAAGCTCAGAGAGGTTGAGGGTCTTGCTGAGGTTTCTCGGCCAAGAAGAGGGGATCCAGGATTTCAAGTTTAGGCCTTGGGTTCTACTCCCGAGGTGGCTTCCAGCACAGCACCAGGTCTCCTGTGACAGTGCTTTGCCAAATACAAACACCATTCAACACAAAGTCTAATGTGTTGCTATCATAACAAATTCAGCATTCATGGCTATGAGCAAGGATCTTTCCTAGAAAGATGCCCTAGTGTCCTCAAAGAGCCCTTGTAAGGATAATCTCTGTCCATTAAAAAGAGTTTCATTGGTTAGAAAATGGTCAAGACCAATTAGAGAAAGTATATGGGTGTCTGGGGAGAGAGGCAGGGCTCGGGAGCATGAGCTCCCTCTGGAAGGCGTGATGGAGGTGGGATGCACGTGGGGGCAGTAGGAGGGAAGGGCAGAGGAAACTGCACTGCAGGAGCAAAGCTCTGCATCAGCAAAGCAAAGGGGCATCTGGGCATTTCGGGTGACTGGACAGGCAGATCCAGAGCCAGGTGCCTGCAAGAATCGCTGATGGAGGGCTTCCAATGTGAGGATGGGAGCGTAGGAGGTGGGGGCTTGCAGGAGACTTCTGCAAGTACAGTGGAGAGAAGATAGGGCCCAATCTAAGCTTTGACCAGTGAAGATGAAAGCCACGGTCCTGCCTGCTGCCCAAGCTTCTAGCTGTTTGTGTGCATGTACACACACACTCACGTGTATATGCACATACGCATGCACACACACTTGCATGCACTCATACATGCAGGCACACGTATGCCAGCTTCTCATCCTCATTTCCTGTACCTGCTGGCTTCCACAAACATTCCCAGGCATCCCTGCTCCTCTGTCCCAAGGTGAGGTCCCTTTACTTGTCAGGTCAGAAATTCTGATGCAAATACAATGTCTACTTTGGAAAGCAGGCTTTCCCTGTAATGAGATAATTAAAAAGGAGGCTTTGCCAGGCATCTGAGGAACTGTTTTTCATTACAGGAGACAGGTGCACATTTTTAGCATAGTTCCCAGCTTCC
>NW_017731509.1:2418298-2427989 GCF_001890085.2 Hipposideros armiger | reverse complement strand
CCCACAGGATGCCCAGGGGAAACTGCGGCCCATTTGGTGTCGCATCCTATACTTGAGAAAACTCTCAGGATTTGGGTGGATTTGCCTTACTCAGGGGGACTCTGGGCTTAACAACCAAAGGCCAGGCCAGGCATACCACCTGGGCAAGCTGTTCTGCCTCGCTGGGCCTCTTCATCTGGAAAATGCCCAGAGGAAGTGCCGCCTGCAGCTTCAGAGAAGCCGGGGAAAGAAACATCGTGTGGTGTCACTAAGTGATATCAGACATGGCACTGCCCCCTTCCCTACCTCAGTTTCTCCACGTGTAAAACAGAGAGTTGGGTCAGCACGATGACTTCAGCAAACCGTAACTTCAGGGTTTTAGGCTCTGCTGCCTTCCTCCACCTTAGTGATTTTGCTTCCTGTGCCCATTGATACAAAATAACAAAAAGCTACTCTAAATACAGTGATGCTGTAACCAACGTTATTTGTCACAATAGTATTTCCATGCATGTGAGAATTTGTCATCCCTTTTACTGATTCAATCTGCAGGCGTTGCTGGGCGGGGAATGACTGTGGGGAGAGGGTGTTCTCCTTGAGAACAAGTAAGGCGGGCCATTCTGGATCAGAGGTGAAGAAAAGGTCAGAGTGGGGACAGTGGAGTCAGAGAGTCTTGGGTTCACATCCCAGGGCTGCTCCTTCTCTGCTGTGTGCTACGTCTCCATCTCCGAAGTGAGGACCGTAACACTTACCCTGCAGTGTTGTTAGAAGAATTAAATTAGGTCATGTACGGAACATCCGTAGCATCTGGTTAGTGCTCAGTAGTGGCACCTAATAATAACTCTGATAAACAAATATTCATCTTTGCATCATTGTTAACATACTAATATACAAAGAGCTGCCGTTTATTGGGTGTTTATCAAATGCAACACCTGGGTCAAACTCTTGGTGCTGTATTTGAGATGCCACCGAGCTATAGGACGTCCAGTCTGGAGGGTGGCTCTGCCTCTCCTCATCTCCGTGGGGTAGAGCGGACAGTTTTTCTCCCCCAAGATGTTTTGGGTCACTTGGACAGGCCAGGCTTTTAGAGGATGTCGTGGGTGTCTGCCATGCAGCCAATGCTGATTTGGGCCCAGAGTCCAGCACCTCTTCCGCTCTCCAAGGGTCTGCAGGGAGGGTGGTGTCCAAAAGGCTCCTCTGCCCCAACAGGAGATGTAGTAAGACTGTCCCAGCCCGAGGGAGGGTCCCTGGGGCTGTGACGATCGAAGGCCCACATCCTTTCCCAGAGACGGCACCGTAGTTGAAGCCTCACCTGCACACCCTCCAAACCCTGAGACTCAGCAGTGGTATCTTAAGCCGTATAGGGGTGGGCAGGGGAGGAAGAGGGGAATCTGTAGTCCAAACATCTTGGTGTCTTTCTACCTCTGCTGTCACTTCTAATAATATGTCTCTGAAAATAAAGGAGCACTCTGCACTGTGACACAGAAAAGGCAGATATTCTGGTTTCAGACAGAGTTGATTTAAGCAACTCATATCATTCCCCTACATCTTGGTTCTTCATCCGTGAAATGGGGGTCACAGTCTCTGCCTTGCAGGGGACACTTTGTGAGGCAAAGCCATGGCCTGGATGTCAGGAGCTAAAATGAAATGCACAAAATAGGTGTTCAGTACGTGACAGAGAGTCATCTGGGCTTGATTCTCAGCTCTGTCCTTGCGGATCAGAGATGACATGGAAACTATCTTGTTGAGTGCTGGGATATACTAGGTGCTGGATACATGTTAACTGTTGTGATTATAATGTTTCTTAGGAAGATAGTTTTCTTTCCCCAATTCATGCTTGACTTCTAGGCCCACAGTTTTCCCACTGCCTCTTGAGAGGGTACTGCTATGGGATCCACAGGGAGGCTGAAACATACATTTTTTTTCCCCCTTCCATAGTCCCAGAACTCTAATATTTTGCTAGGCACATATTCCCACCCTGCTAAACACTATATTTTCCAGCTTCCCTTGTAGCTAATTGTGGACATATTATTAAGTTTACTGAGTTATATATCAGCAGATGCTTAAAGAGAGGGGTCACATCCTTCTTTGTTACATCCTCCATCGGCTACCTGTAATTTGGGTGTGAGGGCTGTAGCTCTCGCAGCCATCTTGGACTATGAGGATAAAAACCAGAGGGAAGAAACAGGGTAAACGGGGAGGAGCCTGACCACTTCATGTGCACCATATAAGATCTGTCTATTTCCAGACTTCTCTTTGCAAGAATAACCTCTGTCTCATTCAGACCACTGCTATTTTGACTTGCTCTTTTATATTTAGCACAACCTCATCCCACTGGATGCAGATAGAAAGACTTTTCTTTCCATTAAGTTAAAAACCTTGTGTTCCAGGACTTTTTCCAGAGGGAATAATCAGACACTGCTTAAAGTCACAGGGTCAAAGATATTCAGTAATATTTTTTTTAATTGTCATTGGAAAATGATGGGTACAACCTACATTTCCACCATTAGAGGAGAGGTTAGATGTCCCGCGGCACATAGAGCAGTGGTTGAGAGTTCCGGATGTGAAGTGTGAAGGTTTAGAGAGGCCTGGACCTAAGTCTCACCTCAGCCCCGACCAGCTCTGTGACTGAAGTCACTTCTACTTCACCCCTCTGTGCCGTCATTTCCTTATGTACCCAGCAGGCCGATGATAACAGTACAGGCCTATAATGTTGTTATAAGGATACAATAAAATGAGGCATGCAAAGCACTTGGCATGGTGCCTAGCTCGGTGTAATCACTGAGTGAAAGCTAGCAGTCCTCCTCGCCTCCTCTCCCCTCCCCTCTGTTCTCCTCCACCGCCCTCTCCCCCTCCCCCATTCTCTTTCTCCTCCAATGGGATACTCTCCTGGAATTAAAGGTATCGGTACCACCATCACTATTGCTAACACAATAAGGATGATCAAAAGATATTTTAGTGGGAATACAAAAGCACAGTGCACACATATTTATGCACAGCGTGATCCCATAAGTATGTACGTCTCCATAGAAAAGTCAGGAGGGACACACACCAGCAGTGCTCATCTCTAAGATGTGGGTGTTAGTGATTTACTTTCTTCTTTAAGCCCCTCAGTAATGTGTACATTATGGCAATGGACGTGGAACACTGTCATAATTTATGATTAAACATGACTTGTTATTTCCCTGTTATAAAAAAGGCTAGGTAGGTATCTCTGAGCTCCCCCAAGCCTTCGAGGAGCTGGTTCCATAGGGAGCTTGGGAACAGGAGTCCCCCCAGCTGGCGGACTCAGCTTTCTCGGACCAGACGGAGCCTTTAGGGTGAGGCAGGTGGCAAGAGAGGTTGGAGAGACAGGTCTCCATTTCGAGTTACCTGGGAGAGCTGCTACACTCGCCACCATCTCCCCATAGCATTCCCTTCCAACATCTTTTCTGATCTGGAGGAAGGGCCCCTGGACGTAATGAATGCCAGCCCAGAGAGTAGAGTTCAATTTTCTATTCTTAGTGAGGAAGGAAAGTTATTTTGCCTCATAAGGGGGGAAGGGCAGGAAAGAGAGCAAGACATTAGCCTAGTAGCTGCATATGCTTTGCTAATGTGCTGTGTATTTTGCAAATCCTCTTAGCGGGGAATTGTTTTATCTCCCCTCTAGCTGGGTCTGCAGCTGTGGTGCTGACAGACGCTGGCCTGGCCCCTGCAGACCAGGCTGAGCTCTGCAGAGCGGAGGCCTCAGGGACACAGTCCCCCCACAGATGAGCTGCTGACTCAGGTGCTGTGGTACGTAAGCTCCAGCTTTGACTGTCCTAGAGAAGGAGCAGTCCTCTTTGGAACAGATGACAAGGTAGCTGAGAGAGATAGGAGGGGCCCAGGTAGGTTATTGTGGGCAGGAGCACCCATCGGGGGGGGGCTTCCTGTTACAGTTATTCATTTAATTGCCCAGGGCCTCAGGTCAGAACCTCCGGTTCTCTATAGCCCTGGCTTAGAAGTGACAATACTTTGGCTCATCGATTCTTATTCTTCCTAGGCCCCAAACCTTTCTCCTTTGAGCTACACATTTACTAGGACTTACTATACATTTAATAAACATGTGCTCTTTGCCAAGCAAAGTTGATGAGTCATTTAATCTTAATACCTCCCTATAAAGTTGTCCCCATTTTACAGATGAGCGAAGTGAGGCTCAGAGAGTTGATATCGCATAGATCGTAAGTAGCTGAGGCAGGGTTTCAGCCTAGAGGTGTCTGGTTGCAAAGCTTATGCCCTAAACACAGAAGCACTCAAGTGCAGTTCACCCATCAGAGTCACCCGTGAGGTTTGTTAATTATACGGATACCAGGGCCCCACTGATTAAGCTTCCTGAATCACTGCAGGCTGTTTTCAGGTGATTCTGATGTGCAGCCTGGTTGAAAACTACTGAAAGCCCCAGAATCCTGAGTGCCCTTGCCCTGCACTTGGCCCACTGCTTCCTATGGGAGCGGGGTTGCTGGGCAAACAGCCCATGGCAGCTGTGTCTGTGGGGGACGTGGCTTGGCTGGTGTTGGATGCCCCACCATCCTCTTCCCAATCCCCCTCTCCCACTCTGGTTAGCCTCCTGCAGACCCCAACTGACCCCTGGTCTACTGTGGTACTGGGGTTCCTGACCAGGACTACTGTACCCCATTCTTCCCACTGCCCTACTGGGCCTTATCTCTGTCCCTCAGAGGAGAGTCCCCAGAACAGATCAGGGGCCACCTGACAGAACTAGGCCTACTTGGAACAGGCAGGCCTGCTAGGGCCCCAGTCTCCAGAGGCCTCGCGGTAACTCTATGGCTGAACAGTTGGGAGGGAAACACTTGTCAGACCCTCAGGCCACAACGTGAACTCAGCTAGCTGTCTGCTCAGCCTGTAATAGCTGCGTTCCCTTGGGAAAGCTGTTTTCTATGTGTTTGTTCTTTCCTTATCTCACCTTGGCTGTTTCCTTCATTTAATTCAGCAAACGAGCACCAGGCTCTCGGTTAGGAGGAGCTGAGCAGCCAGAGGGAAGCGGCGTCCAGATGCACAGGCCCAAATGAGGAAGGCAGGCTATAAACAGACCACCATAGTGTGCTGTGTTTCCTCTGAGAGATGGAAGTAAACTGGCTGTGAGAGCACAGAGGGGCCCACAATTGAGACTGGCAAAGGGAAAGCTTTCTGGATGAGGTGACACTGGCTGGTGACTTAGAGATTGTTAAATATATCGAATAACACCACTAGGTAGCAGAACATATAGGAGTACTTAAACATGAACAAGCTGTCATTCATTTCTTCATTCAGCAAGCTGTCATTCATTTATTCATTCCTGCTGAGGAAGGAGCCATGTTCCAGGAACAACTATATCTCTGTCCTCATAGAGCTTAAATGCATGAATGGGAGACAGATGATGAACAAACAAACCAAAATATCTATATCTATATCTATATCTATATCTATATCTATATCATCTATATCTATATCGTCTATATCTATGGTGTATGTGTTGGTAATAAGACTTATAGAGAAAACAATAAACCTGGGGAGAAGAGGCAGTGCTGGGGGAGAGGAAGTGGCAGATGTTGCTATCAAGGCTTCTCTGATAAGGTGATGCTTAAGCAGAGGTGAGTGAGGGCCCGTGAGACAGAGGGGAGGAGAGAGGAGAAAACGGAGGGGTGGGTCTACTGTTGGATTTAGAGGTTACATTGTCCCACCCCTCACATAACACAGTGGCTACAGCTGAGGCCCAAAGACAGAGGGGGCTTTTAGGAATCGAAAAGCTAAAAAGAAGGAATTTCTCCACAAACTAGGGTTTAGAGACAGACTGGGGACTATGGCGTTGGGTGAAAATTAGACTCACTGTGGGATTATTTTTTTCAAATAAAATACTGACACATTCTCAGTATTTTGATGATTTTAATAGAGAGCCTTCAAAACGTTGAAAAATTTGTGTTTAGATCTGTGATTAGTAATCTGTTGCTATGTAATACATTACCCCAAAATGTAGTGGCTTAAAGCTATAAACATTTATTGCTTCACAGTTTCCGAGGGCCAGGCATCTGGGAGCCGCTTAGCTGTGGCTCTGGCTCAGGGCCACTTAGAAGGTTACAGTCAAGATGCCAGCCAGGGCTGCTTTCATCTGAAGGCTCGACTGTGGCTGGAGGCTCCACTTCTAAGATGATTAACTCACCTGCCTAGCATGTGAGTGCTGGTGGTTGGAGTTCCTAGTCAGGTGGACCTCTCCACAGGGCTTCTTGAATGTCCTGACAACATGGCTGTTGACTCCCCCCAAAGCAAGTGACTCAAGAAAGAACAAAGCAGAAGCCCCAATATATTTTATGATCTAACCTCAGAAGCCACAACGTCAACATCCTATGTGTTACACAGGTCAGTCCTGTTCAGTGTGGGAGAGGACTACCCCAGGGCGTGGATACCAGGAGGCAAGGATTACTGGGCGCCATGTTGGAGACATAATAGGCAACTAATGAAAAGTCTGTCTTAAAATTGACATGAAATTTGCATTATTCCAGGACATTTGTGATAAATGATCACTAAGAAAAAAAAACATCTAGTTGACTATTATTATTTAAGGCCAGGTCGGCTTCCAGTGACAAAGGAGGGGGCCCAGGGTTTGAGTTTATCCACACCTGGGATTAACACAGAAATTCGCTGGTTGTGCTTAGAGACATTACTTAATCTTCCTGTGCCTCAGATTCCTCACCTGTAAAGTGGAGAGGAATAATAGCCACCTTGCTGGTTGCTGTTAGACCAAAGGTGAATGGTACCCATCCCAGCGGGCAGCCATTCCACAGTGTAAACTTAACAGGGCTGAATCCTGGTGTAACCAGATATTGGCCATTTGACTTTCAGAACATTTCTTCACTTCTCTGTGCTTCTCTTTTTGCTTCTGTAAAATGACAATAATAGTAATCTCTGCTTCCCAGAGTTGTTACAAGGATGGAATCAGTTAGTTTTCACAAAGTGCTTAGCACTGTGCCTGGCACATTGTGAGTGCTGTATTAATATTTGTGAAATAAAACATAATCTTGTTACATAGTAGGTGTTTAATAATGGGTAGCTTTCTCCCCTCCATCCAGGCTTTTTCCCCATGACAGAGATCGAAGGTACCAGAACATACTGGGAAAAATGGTTCATTCCCCTGATAAGTGGGCACCTTTAGACTGTGGGTGGGAACCTCCCTGGAGTGGTCTAATGCATTTGCTAGTCCTTGGCTTTTCACAGCCTCAGATTACCCAAGCTCCCTTCCTATTTTTAAATTTTGTCCTTTTCCTCAATTAGACAAACAGCTGCAACCCCTGGCCCTAGGGTCTCTGTGGCTCTGAGCATTCGGGAGTCATTAATCATGAGGTGGGAGTGAATGAATTTTGCTAACTAAAGGGTGAGCTTGCCACCTGAACTCATGACCTGAAAGCCACAGAGAGAAAATGCAATTCCCTTTCAGAATGTCTCCATTAGCTCAGCTCTTGCTCCCAAACATCAATTGGCACTAAGCCTTTCATGAAGCCTTTTCTGCTCAAGTGCCATGTTGAGTTGGGGCTTGCCAGGTTTGGAGCAGCAAGCAACAGAAGGGAACTTGGAACAGCTGACAATAAAAACAGTCACGAATGTCTAGAGCTTCCTTATTCTGAGCCAGATACCATCAGAGCTCATTTAGTGCTCATGACCCTCCTGAGGTCATTTTGTCATCATCCTAATTTCACAGGTAAGGCAACTGAGGCACCAAGAACATGCACTGGGGAAGCGATAGAGCCAGGATTCAAACGCAGGCAGCCTGGCTTCAGAGCCCAGGCTCCAACACCCCATATGTAGCCCAGAAAGCTCCAGTGTCTCCAGGCTGACCCCATTCACCATGTGGCTCCTCTGGAGAAGAGGACAACAGATCTAGACAGCGCCACTGATGGCCCACCCATGGCCTGGGTCAAATCATTGCACTTCTCCCTGCCTCATTTTCCTCAGCTCTAGGACCAGGTCCCCAAAATTCCTCCCAGTTCCCAGTGGGGAGGGCACAGGCTTTAGGAAGCAGACTTATGTTTGAACCCTGGCTCCTTTGGTCAGGTCCCCTAAGTAACCTCTCTGAGCCTCAGCGCCCCTTTCTTTAAACAGAGGATGATTAATCCAACTCTAGACAGGGGCAGTTAGAACTAAATGAGAAAATACATACATTGTGTTGACATACAGAAGGGACTCAATAAATGTTTTCTCCTTGTTCCCACTCACCCCCATAAATACTATGGAAGTTTACTTAGTTAAAAAAAAATCACAAATCTATTTATTTATGCCACAAACACTTACTCCTACCTGTTCATCCCCATATTTATCCTGTTATATTCCTTCATCGATCCATCTGGCTGTCCATCCATCCCCCTATCCATCTGTTCACTTATGTACACATTCACTTACTCAAAAATTGATTGAGCTACTACTGTCTGCTGTGTTCCAAAGATGGAAAGCTGTGTGCCATAGATGGAAAGCAAAGGCCCTTGCTCTCAAGTGCTCATAATCTGGGTTTAGCATACGCTGTTGAGTGTCACGTCACTATCAGATGTACAAAGCTTTGCTCAGGCAGATTTAATTCACTAGGTTGACAGCTCTGTTATTAAAGTAGCTTTCCCCCAAGGTTTTTCCTCATTTACCAGCAAAGGTACTGTGGTTAAACCATTAGCTTAACCTCTCATCATGTTCAAATCTGTTTTGTTGAAATAAATCCACAGTCAACGACGTCTGTCTGTAGCTCATTCATTTTATGTGAGCCACACAGCCCAGCCAACCTGCTCAGACCACCTCTGGGTTGTTATTTCTTAGAGGGCAGAGCCAGTACCCTAGGCAGACCCATCTGCCTTTGCCACCTGGGTAGGGTGATTTCTGCAGGAGTGCTAACCTCATCTAATTGGCCTAAATGGTGAGCAATTAATGACGTGGAACATCTTTGAAGGCACTATAAATAAAAGGCTGGGAACCTAAGATTGAAGTGAACCAGAGGTTACAGTAATGATGATGAATTGTTTCTCCTAGAGGGTTTTTGTTGTTGCTTTTTTTTAAGAAAATGAGCTAGTTAGCATCTCTCAACCATGATGACCCCACACCAGGGTAAAGGTGGAAGAGGGTGGGGATTCTGTTTGCAGTTGGTGATGTCTGATAGATGCTGGGAGGGAGAAGTGTCATGAGTCATTTCTAAGGAGATATGAACAGTGCCTGGCACATTGTAGCCACTTACATATCTACTAAATCAATGGAGGAATGCTCTCCAGGGTGGAGTAGACTGAATCTGGGGTTTTGGAGTGAGATGCATCTTGGTATTTTGAACTTGGGCATGCAGATAGCTTAACCTTGCTCAGTCTTGGTTTCACTATCTGTTAAATAGGGATGAACATGGTGCTCACCTTTCAGGGCTACTGCGTGGAGTAAATGAGATAACTCTAATGTTCACAGCTGTATCTCCAGTGACTGGCCTGGGTCTGGCTCTTCTTTTGCCCCTTAAGAACTCATCTTAGGCATTTTATTAGAATGTAAATTTCCTGCATAAGATAGGTTATGTTTATCTCCATAATCTAGATGGATTTCTGGCTTATAGTAGGTGCTTAATAAATATCAAATAACACTGTCCCAATTTTCTTTGCTCTTCTTCTCTATGGTAGAATATCAATGGCCTCAATTTCTCCTCCGCCCCTGCCCCCATCTCTCTCTCTCTCTCTCTCTCTCTCTCTCTCTCTCT
>NW_017731509.1:2414160-2418263 GCF_001890085.2 Hipposideros armiger | reverse complement strand
CACACACACACACACACACACACACACACACACAGTATCTATGCCCTATGCCACATATCTGTGCATTTGTGCATTTCCTTTCACTAAAGAACAACTTACTTGGTTCTAAGGCTGGACATGTGACATGTTTTGGCCAATGGGAAGTTGCTCCTATTCCACTGCTGTGAGAAGATGCTCAGGCTAGGGGGAGGGTGAGAAGCATATACAGAAGAGTTGAGTCACCCAACAGTCATCTAACCACCAGTCATAAGAGTGAGCTGAGCCACAGCCAGCACTGCCCAGCCAAGCCCAGCCTAAATTACAGACCCACAGACTCATGAAATAAGTGCTTATTGTTTTCAGCAATAGACTTTTAGGGTACTTTGTTACATAGCATTATTGTGGCAATAAATAGCTGATGCAACCCTCCCAGATTAATATATGGGATGGATTTTTAAAAGTGGCCAGGAGAAATAATGAAGCACTTCTTGTCATTTTAAAATTTTTATTACCTCTGGGAAATATTTGGTCAGAAGGAAGCTGGCATTAATTGCTTAAATGATTTTAATCATTATGAATTAGGAAACCCCAGCCTTCCCTGCCAGGCTGTCTGTCTTGCATAGAGTGTAGTTAGCTGGAATCATATTAATGATATTAAAATCTTACCTGCACAGTTCACTTTAAGTCTTACAAAACTTTTAGATGCTTTGTCTAAATTAGTCTGATTCCCTCAGGAATACTATTTGTGATGTGAGGTGACTCAGGCAAGGTCACATTGGTGAGTGGTAGAGCAAACTCTTGAGTCAAGGTGTATTCTTTTCCTATGGCTGCTGTAACAAATTACCACAAACTTAGTGGCTTAAAACAACCCAAACTTATTATTCTACAGTTATGTAGGTTAGAAGCCTGACCAGGTTTCAAAATCAAGGTGACAGAAGGGCTGTGGTTTTTTTTCCTTTCTGGAGGATGTAGTGGCAAATCTGTTTCCTTGACTTTTCTGGCTTCTAGAGGCTGCCCATGTTCCTTGGTTTGTGACCCCCTTTCTCTATCTTCAAAGCCAGTGAACTTGTACCTTTCAGACAATTCATTTGTGGTCATATATCTCTGATGACAGTCAGGAAAGCTCCCCCACTTTTAAGGATTCATGTAGCTAGATTGAGCTCACTTGGAGAATCCAGAATTCTCTCCCCATGTCAAGGTCCTTCACCTTAGTCACACTCGCAAAGTCCCTTTTGTACATCAAGTAATGTATTTTCAGGTTCCAGCAACTAGGATGTGGACATCTTTGCAGGACCACTATGTTGCCTGTCATACAAAGGGTCATCTACATGTTCAGTAACTCGTCTCATCAGGATTTGGCAGGCTCTCTATCCCCCTCCCTAACTTCTTCTTCTTTTTTTCTTGGACAATGGATGCAGTAGCTCTAGTTCCACAACCCCACTGGTGGTAAAAATCTCAGCGTTTGGCCAAGCAGAGAGAAATGCTAAATGCACTTTCCCAGGCAGATCATGAGGCAGAGTTCCGTTTGAGGACTTTGAGTCCAAGATATTTTATATTCCTATAAAATCACTTATTGTTAGCCGCAGACATGTTTCTGATTAAAGTGGTCCAAAGGGTGTGTTCCTTCACCCTATTGCTTACTCATCTCTCTTAGTGTACAGAGACCAGAGTCTGTAGGAGAAATGGATTTATTTTATGGCAGGGTAGCAGCAGCAGAAATTGCTTCATGCAAATGAAGCTTGGCAGTGTGACTTCATGAATAAGGAATGAGCCGGCGCCTCCTCTCCCCACAGGCGATGTTGCGCACTGGGAAATTAATTGTGGCATTCATTGGGTGGCCCTGGCTTCTCTGTCAGGGTTTCAGGCAGACACAAAAATGCTTCTCTTCACCCAAGTGGATGTAAAGCATTCATGTCCTTTATAGCTGTGCTCCATGTTGTAAGTGAGCAATTGGTGGGTCTTAAGTTTCCTGGAAGCTCCTGGAGACATTTTCAGAACTTAAGAACGATAATGGAAGCCAAGATGGCACTGAGCCACTGAGTGGCCATGAGTTGAGATCATCTCTGAGTTGACCTGAGATGCTCTGGCTCTTTTGAATAATATGCCTCAGTGGTTAAGCATGTGGTCTCAGGAGCCAGACTATCTGGGTTCAAATCCCTGCTCTGCTGCTCTCTAGCGACAGGACCTTTGGCAAGTCACTTAATCATTCTGTGCCTCAGTTTCCCTACCTATAGATTAGAGATTATAATAGCACTTACCTCATAGGGTTGTTGTGAGGATTCAACATTAAATGGGCATAAAGCACTTAGAATAGAGCCAAAGAACTCCACTGACACCAGGCTATAGGAGTGCCGGATGATATTACTTTAGCGAAAATTACAGTGAATGGTGAGTGCTGTTTGTTGCTGATAGTTCTAAGCGTTTATAGTGTCTCTGCAGGAGACCTCGCAGCTTGCCACATAGGACTTCTCAGCAAGGAGAGACTGTCGTGCAGCAGTCCATGGAGAGAGGAAGGAGAGGGAGTGGATGTGCCCAACCCCCTCTCAAGAACTTCGATTTCCCATTGATCAGTGTGCCCAATGGGGTGTTAACTCTTCTTCCCTTCAAGATTGTACCTCCGGCCCTGCCAGCTGCCTCCCAGGATGTCACTTCCCAAACCAGGCTGGATATTATCTCATCCAAATCTGGAAGAGGTCAGAGGAGCCAGAAACTCTGGGCATGCGGCTGGGAAAGGCCCGCAGTCCTAGGACTTGTGAGAGGTCTGCTACACACAACAGAACCACCTGGGCCCAAGTGAGACCCAGCAGCAGCCTTTGAGAAGGGCCTTTGGGACGGGTCATAAGATTTGTGTCCCAAATAATGTGTACTCTGGGGAACGGCACTGAATCTCTCTGAGCCTCAGTGTCCTCAACTGTGAAATAGGGCTGATAGTACCTACCCGCCTTCCAGATCAGAAATAATATCGATTCTGGTTGAGTGTGGTGCCCGGCACCTAGCAGAGCAGCCATTATTTGTAGGGTAATGAGTGACTCAGTTCTGGTGACATTGTCACGGCTGTATTACCTAGGGGAAGACCATTGGCTTTGAGTTAGAGTGCTAGGTGGATTGGCAGACCTGAGAAGGAAGCAAAAAGGGAGAAAAAAAAAAAAAGCCATCCAGGAAGGACATGAGGGAAGTACCTGTCCATCACTCCCTCCCCACATGGGACCTGCTGTGTCATTTGTGGGGCTCACTGCAAAATGCTCATGTGGGGCTCCTTGTTCAGAGGTTATTAAGAATTTCAGGATGGCATCAGCAGAGTATTAAACCCAGCATGGGGCCCTTCTCGGTGCAAGGCCCTATGCTATACAGGTCATGTGCCCATGACACCAGCCTGTCCCCGCACGTACACACTGCCAGAGTGAAGCATGTGCTGCTGTGCGCCAGAGCCTGGCAGTGTTTCCTTTTTCCTAGCAACCTCTCTGCCTGCCTGTGCCCCAGTTGTTGAGGGCTGGGAAGCATCCAAGGATGGGGAGGGATTTTGGAGCTGATTGAAAAGACCCCTACCTGAGCCCAGACGGTGTCATCGGCAAGTCAAAGTGTAACATAGAGATTAAGGGCAAATATAGAACGTATATGTACATATAAATTTTTTTCTGTTGACACAATTCTATGTACTTACAGGAGTGTTGCCATGGTGATTGGCAGGGCCAGCTGTTGTTTCATTTCCCCCCAAAGAATTGTATGGTAATGATGGTCCCCCGGAGAGTTCTCCTGGGGCAAGGAATGATACTAAAAATCTGCAGTGAACAGGTAGTGTATGGGACCTCATTCTCATTAGTCGTAATTAAGAGGATTTTACAGCGCTTTGATGAGAAGTGGCTAATTTGGGATAGAAATGTAGAGAGTGAACTGCTTTTGGAGACTGGGTTTGAATTCTCTGTCACTTAATAGCTGTGTCACTTAATTCCTCTGAGCCTCAATTTCCTCATTTAGAAAATGGGGATCACAATACCAAACTTGGCTGAGCATTCAAAATAAAGTATACGAGGGCCGGCCGAGTGGCGCGATGGTTAAGAACTCGCTTGGGATGCCAGAGGGCCCCGGTTCGGATCCCACATATGAGGGCCAGTGACACTGCCCTC
>NW_017731509.1:2401807-2413782 GCF_001890085.2 Hipposideros armiger | reverse complement strand
ACCTAGGAGACATGTCAACCTACTGCCATGTAAAAAAAAAAAAAAATAAAAAAAAAAAAAAAAAAAAAAAGAGACCTAGGAGACATGTCAACCTACTGCCATGTAAAGACTTTAAAAAATAATAATAATAAATAAAAAAATAAATAAAGTATACGAAATATCAGCTCAGTTTCTGAAACATTGGTCATGGGTACTACAGGGTTGATATGATGATATTAATGAAATAATAATGATAACGATAATAATAACAAAGCTTCTATTTATTGAGAGCTTTTACCTATATGTCCTGATGTTTTTGTGCATTATCTCATTTAATCTTTAAAACAATCCTATCAAGAAAGTAAAGTATTGTCCTCATTTTATAGATGAGGACACAGAGAGGTTAAGAGACTTGCCTGAGGGTACACAGCTAGTAAATGACGATTCAAACTTGGTCAGTCTAATGCCTGAGCCCAAGCTCTTACCCAGTATACACAATACCCTGGGATGGGAATTAATGACGACATGAAGTCTGAATAAATGCTGAGAGATATGCAGTCTTCTAGATTTCAAGTTGGTTCTAAAAGGTTGGTCCTGGGTGAAATGAATATATTTCCTTCTATCATAAAGGCAGTCGTGGGGCGAGAGTGGGGGAGGGGACTGTTTTAATAAGCACATACTGGTGGGGGCTGCTGTGTGGACCAGCCTTGCTTAACCCCAAGGGTCAAAGTTCTCTACCTAGGACTATGCCACCGATTCCTCTAGAGTTGCAGCAACTCCTATCCTGATCTGATCCATGGGTCAGGATCAGGGCTGGCATCAGAGGACGGACTGACTCCCTCTCCAATGGTCCTTCCTCCCCAGGGCTCTGGGGTTGCTGACTTTGTCCTCCCCCAAACTAAACAAAAACAAATCAGCATATGAGCACAAAAGCAGCCCCTTGGACTTCTCTCTAATCTTGTTTGGTTCCTTCTCTCCTGACAAGTATGGTAAGTAGCTTCTCTCCCCAGGACCTTTGCACATGTCACTCTCTCTTCTGGGGCTCTTTTCCTAGCTCTCACTCCCAGCCTCACTCATTGTTGGACAAGTTTCTACTCATCCTTCACATGCGAGTGTAACTGTTCCACAAGGGGGGTCTTCCTTCAGGTCTGCAGGGCAGTCTTCAGGGCAGACTACCCTCCCGCCCCAGACTCTGTGAAGTTCCCCTGTTATACACTCCTACAGCTACCTGTCTGCCTTTTGTATCACTTACCAGGATTTTAAATAAATAATTAGGAGTACAGTGATTTGTTTAAGTTCTTTCTCCTCTTAATAACTGTTTTATTTACCACTGTATCCCCAAATGTTTATAATAATGGCTGACTCTGAATTTGTTGAATAAATGGGTGAATGAATAAAACCCCCAAAGTCCCACCATCGGCATGGGGGAGAAAGCTTTTGCCTTGAGAACTTCATGGCTTTCTCGGCTTCCTCAATATGTGGGAGGTTGACTGCGGTCCTGCGAAGTGTTCAGGAGATAGCCAACGAAACAGAATCATCACATAGCAGGGCAGTGCGAGAAGGGAAGGAAGAAGGCAACGTGACGAAGCATAGATTACGTTTCAGGGCCCGTATTTCTCACTTAGTCCTCAAAACCCCTGCAATGTAGGGGCAATGATGTGCACCTGACAAATGAGGCAACAAGAAAGAGAAAAAGGATAGAGCATTAATTAGGGCAAGTTAGCCCTTGCTCTAGGCCCCATGCTCTCTTCTATAAAATGAGGGGGGTGGGGAGGGGACGTGGCTGAGACAACCCTTATGATCCCTTTCGACACAATCCTTCTCCAGCTGTTTTGACGCCCTGTTGTTCGTCCTGGTGTGTTCATGTGTGTACAAGGGCGCAGAAGCAGCTGGGACAGAAACCCTCTCATCAGCACGAGTGCAGGGCTTCCAGCTCTCAGAGGAGCACCCAGCCTTGGATGATTACATCCTAGAGTTTGGACAGGAGTGTCCTTGTGTGTGCACCCTGGGAAGGCTGGAGTGTCTTCTTCAGCCTTTACACCATGCCACAGGAAGGATTATAATGGGATTAGCTACAAATGCATGTAAGATTTCACTGAATCGGACTCGTATTCCCAGCACTGATAGTTGGGATATTTATTCAACCCAGGATCACGGGATGCTTTTCCCAGCTTTTTCCTGTGGTGCCATGATAAATGGTAATGCAATCAGCAGAAGGAAAATAGGAAGATAACCAGTTGCCCCACCTTCTCTTTGCTTGTTCTTTGGGTTTCATCAATGTTTACCCCCCCGAAGCCACACATTCGCTGTGTCTAGAACTCTAAGGAAGAAATGAAATTTTATCCTGGGAGCTGGGCAGTTGAGCCCCTGACGTTGGCTGGAATTGCTTTAATCTTGTCCAAAACATCCTGCCAGAGAGAAATGGTATGGGCTGGACCCTGCAGGCAGGGACCCACCCCCGAGAATGGGTCTGGTGACATTTTCTCATTCCTGAGGGTGTTCTTCCTCTGGCCATTACCATTTCCCAGGAGGAATTATCTAGTGGTTTTAGTTCTTTGACTTTTGCAGGTATAAACAGACGGTTAGATGGCATTGGAAAACCAGAGGCTATTTTACAAGATGGAAAAATACCAGAAGGACCTTTTCAATGGAAAACAGGGACCTAGAGAGTGTATACAGGGGGAGAACGTGAGAGGAAGATACTCAGGACCTGCTGCTGATCTGTGAGGGGATGAGGAAAACCTTTTTAAGAAGCACTAGTGACATAGCTCTATGCGCCAGGCACTGGTTTGAGTGCATTATGTGTATAAATTCATGGACCCTCAGAGCTACGCTATTTTTGTGTCCATTTTAAACATGAGGAAACTGAGGCACAGACAGGTGGTAGAGCCTGGCCTTAACTGAGGTGGGAACTGGTGCTCTTCACTCATAGGCTTCACCTCCTCTCTGATAACAGCAATCATAATTACAACCATGGTAAGACCGATAGAGGTGACTACAGTTATTGCTGACCATGAGCCGGGCTCATCATAGGTTTGATTGAGAAAAATCTCTCTACGCATTAGAGTCTCTCTTTCTTGGTCATTTTCTGTATAGTAGATCAAATGTCTTAGTGATACTGTATTATATCTTCTCTTTTTAATTCATGCTCTCTTCTGAAATATACAAATGCTCCCAGAGCTACTAGAACAACTGATAAGGCAAAGGTCACGCTAAGGGCGATGTAGCCAGACGGGGGTCCCCACACTGCCTCTTCACAGAAACGGATACAGGTTGTATTGCAGGGTGGTGGTGTGAAAATTGATTGTGGTGATGGCTGCACAACTCTGTGAATATACTAGAAACCACTGAATTATGCAATTTAAGTAGGTGAATTGTATGAGAATGATGTATCAATAGAATTGCCCCCCAAAAAAACAAATAAGTAAAAGTGAGGAAGGCATTTGGTGGCACGGAGCAGGGGGGACCAGTGCATAAGAAATGTCAAGCTGGGAGTGGGAGATTTTTCATGTGGCCTCTCCGGTCCCTAAAGCCACTGGAGGCACACACTGTTGACTTCTCACTGAACAATTGTTTCTCTGCCAGTCTCCGCCACCCTTCTGTTCAGGCCTGGGAGGTGACGCTGGAGGGAAGGGACAGAATGAGTAAACCGCTGCCCTCATCACCCAGGTCTCAATGCCCTGCTGCTGATTCTGTTGGGCCTGTGCCCCTGCCGGGGCCGTGAACATCTCTGTAGCTTCTCCTCAGCCCCAGGCCCTGCCATCTGGCGTGGACACCAGCCTTTCCCTCCTGAACCAGGGCCCTTTACACATGCAGCCCAGACTGGAAAACAAAGTCCTGTCCAAAAACTTCATTTGCCAAATGGGAATGGGCGTAGCCAGTTAACAGCACATTCTGGGCTCTGATGTCCAGAATTCTGCACACTGTCCTCTGGGTTCCCTGCCTAATGAATTTTGTACCCCAACCCAGCCTTTGGCATTGCTCTGCCTGGACAGGTTCCAAGGGAAACAGATAAACTCTGTTTCCCTTGCCATCAGGAAACTACCCTGTTCCCTAGGGAGCGCTCTACTCAGCAGGTTCTGTGGGCCCCTCAGGTGCTCTTCCCAAGGGGCGGGAAGGAGGTGGGGGTGTCTGGTCAATGCTGAGAGCCGGGGGCTCCAGGGAGGGGTGGGTGGCAGTTTAAAGGCTCCTCTGACTTTGTCTTCAGGGAAGACAGCTCCTTTCATTTTCTGTAACTGAAATCCATAGCTGGCAGCTTCCTTTCTCAGGCAGCCCGTGAGCACAGAGGCTGGGACTTAATTAGAAATGGAAGCAAGAGACAGTCTGAGGAGGGTATTGAGCTATGAGAAGTGGCACAGAGGTGCCGACTGCCAAGTGGCCCAAGTGTCTGGGGTGCCAGAGAGAAGGGCCATGTGGAGGGAGGGGGAAAAGGGAAAAACAGAGTCCCATCCCCTGATGGTAGGCTAAAATCACAGAAGGTAACTGTGATGCATTCACATCGTATTTTAAGTTCTTAGAAGGAAAGCTCAATTTATTAGAATTGGGGAAAATGGGTAATTTGAATTTTAGATAACTCAGAGTTAGCCAGAAACCAGTTTCTTTGTTTCAAGTTTTGCAGAAAAAAAAAGTTTGGAAACACCTCGGTCTCCTTCTCCAGCGCTGGAGGTGGTTTTCCAGCTGCGTGCCTCAGGACCGATGTCTCACGTATTTCCTCACAGGCATGCCACCAAATTTTGATTAGATCCACACGTGAAGCTCATTTTTGCAATAACAGAACACACGTGCTGTTTACACTGGTTTGAGTGATGCTATGAAGAGGGGATGCAACCTGCTATGGATACAAAGTAAAAAATTAATTCTTACAATTGACCTGAAAGATGTGAGAACTTCGCTTCAAAAATACATAGGAAAGCACAGAAATGCACATTGAATAGCTCTCCTCACACGGAGACTGAGGCTGGGGCGGGGGAGGCCAGCACTGTGCGACTTCCATGGGTGCATTTACAGACCCTGCATGACAAGTGCGATAACCGGGCACTTTTATAGAAAGGGTGAGACTTAGTTCTGCTGCAGCAGCAACCGAGTGATTATCGCTGACTCATTTCACGGTGTCTCATGTCTTTTTATCCCTTCTAAGTGTGTCATGTTTTGGTGTTTGAAGGGGTGTTAGTCTCAACCCAGAAAAGATGAGACCCAATGGTGTCGAAGAGGAAGTGGAATGTGTAATGGCGCTAATCACTGCAGTGGCTGTTTGCATGGAAAACTGTGCCATGGGGGCCAGCATGCCCTAGGGAAGGCCTTCTGGTTGTCCAGGCAGATCCCAGAACGGTGACACCTGCGGTGGCTGCCATGTTCCTGTCATTGAGCAGCAGCAACAGGGTGTCTCCACGGAAGGAATGACTTGATCAGAAGCCACTGCACAGTGATGCCTGACACATTGTATATGTCCCCAACCCCCAGTGCTCCCATTTTTTTTTCCTTTTGTAGCCAACTGTTAAAGGTTGAATTGCATCCTTCAAAAAGATACTATGTTAAAGTCCCAGTATCTCAGAATGCAGTCTTATTTGGAAATAGGGTGGTTGTAGATGTAATTAGTTAAGATGAGGTCATATTGGAGTAGAACGGGCTCTTCATCCAGTATGACTTGTGTCCTTGTATGAAGAGAGAGGCACACACACAGGGAGGAGAACGCCATGTGATGATGGAGGCAGAGATCGGAGTGATGTGGCCATAAGCCAAGGAATGCCAGGTATTGCCAACAACAACCAGAAGCTGGGAAAGGCCAGGGAGGGCTCTCCCCAGAGTCCCAGAGGGAGCACCGCCCTGCTGACACCTTGTATTTCCGGCCTCCAGAAGCGGGAGACAATGAGTGTCTGTTGTTTTAAGCCACCCAGTTTGTGACACTTTGTTAAGACAGCCCTAGCATACTAATACAACTTCCACCCTGCCCCACCATTTCAGCCTGACCTATGTTTGTTCTTTCATAAATGCTAACACCTACACCAAGGTTAACATCCAGGCTAGCAGGCCTGAGGGCCTTCTGACTACGCACGATACTTTTGCCTCCCTCTGGTCCAGCCCATATTGTGTTTGCTTATAGGGTGCCTATAGCAGGAAGGTCTTAATTTGCCCATTTTCAAGGGTGTGACTGTGTCCTCAGAACCAGAACAACAATTCAGTTCACCCAGGGTTTAACTTACATTCTCTCATCAGATCCTCTTAACAACGCTTTAGCATTGCTGTCCTTCTGATATTTTTACAGACACTTTAGGTGAAACTATTTGTCTTCTCCGCAGCCCAGTTCTCCCCGTCAGGCCACAAGAATCCTTCAGGTTTGGCTCGTTCCTACACAGCCCAGAAGCTGCTGATGGAACCATAGTCCACTTTCTCTTAATCTCAGAGACCAGCTCACTAGCCTTTTCATCCCTGATATTAGATTTGAAGGTGGGTTGGACATTTAACCCTAGGAGGTGCTCCCTAAATCAATTATGCATTTACTGCCTGGGAGGAAATCACGGAGGAGAGGATTCTGGGTAGGAGGTCAGGCTGCCCAGACAAACCCCCACCTCCCAGGCTGGTAACGCATCTCCAGTGGCCACTCCAGGCTCTCTGAAAGCCTCCCCCCAGTAGCTGCTCCTTTTATGAGGTGAAGCTTTGGACTCAGGAGTTCAACCAGAGGAGGTGGCTGTGGCCCAGGCAGGCTCAGGCTGTGTGCTGGGCTGAGACAAGGCACCGAGGAGAAATGTTGGGGGCTCTGAACTGTTTAATTCTTCTCATCCACCTTCCATTTTAAAATGGGTCAAGGCTACTGGGGAGTTTAGAAACCTAGGCTCTCCACTTCAAAGTAAACTCGTAACTTGGTAAAGTAAAAAAAAACCCCAAAAAACAATAATAGTTAAGAGTATGGGCTTTGGGGTTTTAGTACCAGCTTTGAATGTGACCAGCCATGTGATTCTGGGCAAATTACATCACTTTTGTGAGTTTCAGTTGCCTCGGCTATAGAATGGTGTAGACTTTGGGAGATGGGAAATGCCTAACCTGAGATAGCTAGGGTGAAGAGTAAATATTATCGCATTTATAAAGCACATTACACAGTGTCTGGCACACGGGAGAAAATGAAGGCTGGCGTTATTATTCCGGGGAACTCACCATGCCTCCCTGGGTCCCTCCTTCTTCATCTGTGAAATGGGAGTTTGCGGGACTGAGAGCTCACACATTCTATGCCAGAGAGGGAACCTGCAGCCTCTCCCTCCTCTTCACCAATCATACATTGCCTCTGCTTCTGTCTTTTCCCCCATTACTTCATTTTTTGACGTAGCAATGTTCCCTAATCATGAAAATGTATTATTTTAATTTTAGGAAATATAAACAAACATAGACAAAGAAACATAAAACCTTTGTAACTTTGGAACCTGGAGAACATTTTTGAGTCTAATTTTCCAGTATGCACGTATCCTTTTTTTGGCCGTACAAATTCATGTGCAGTTTTCCCAGGGAATTATTGATTGCTCCTCAGCATCCCCTTAAAGAGCTGCGTGGCGACAGTTCAGAGCGGGAATCTTGAAAATTAGTCTATAAAATTTATAGTGTTGGACATTAAATTAATTTTCAGTTTCTTCATGATACAAATAACATGGTGCTAGGAGGTTATTGCAGTAATTCAGGAAGCGATGCTGGAGGCATGGGCCAGGTGTAAACGAGGGAGTGGCGAGAAGGGGATCAGTCCAAGAA
Source organism: Hipposideros armiger (assembly GCF_001890085.2). Lineage (NCBI taxonomy): Eukaryota > Metazoa > Chordata > Mammalia > Chiroptera > Hipposideridae > Hipposideros > Hipposideros armiger. Next base: position 2,406,072 of record NW_017731509.1, on the reverse strand, counting down.
GCAGCTGACTGGGATGTGTTCCGAAGGCAGAGCCAGCAGGAGGCGCCGCTCGATTGGATGGGGCATGTGAGGAAAAGGAAGGGATCAAGGATGACTTCAAGGAGTTCAGCACGAGCAACTAGAAGCATCGACTTGCCATCGACTGAGATGGGCATTTGGAGAAGAATAGTAGGAGTTTGGTTTTAAAACATTAAGTTGGAAATTTCTTTTAGACATCCAAGTAAAGATGTCAGATAGGCAGGGATATATATGAGTATGGAATTCAGGGACGCTGTCCTGGCTGGAGATACAAAGTAGGGTATTATCAATATGTGTGCATGGATTTAAAGACATGAGATCATGTGAGATCTCTCAGGGACCCCAGGTCCCTAAGGAAGCTGCAGAACGCAGACTAGTTGTCCCCAAATCAGTGGGGACCTTTTGTCTTTTTGCTGCAGGGAAGAGGTGACATGTGCCCCTCTTTCTCTTAAGCCAACAGTGTGGTATCACAGCTTGAGCCCCACAATACCAAATGAGCTTCTACCTTCGCTGACGACTCCCCCCAAAGTCTAGAATTGCTATCCTTGCTAACAACACTTTGGGCAGAGACCACACAAGCTCCGTCAGCTGTGGATAGAAGAGGCCACCCTGGGAACTCTTTTGAGGCTGATTTACTTTCAGCCTATAGGCTTGTGCTAATTTGCACAGCTGGGTTAATCCTTCTCCATAACTCATCTCCATGTTGGAAGCAAAATGAGCCATGTCTACGTTCACTGTTGTGTCTTCCTTGAGCTGATGTCATAAGGCAATGGGTAGAGGGGGTAGGAGAAGATGGTGGAATCTGCTTGCAGTTTGGGCTGGCTCCATTTTGTTCCCTCTTACCTCTGGTTCAACAACCTGTGCAGGTAGATAGCAGGAGAAATGGGTGGGGACTGAAATAAAATTGAATGGCCCCTACTGGCCTGCCGCTTTCACCAGGAAGAGCACCTGAGGCTCAGAGAGGGTGGGCGACTGACCAAGGTCAACATCTCCAATGCCCCAAGCATACCTGTTAACAGTGAGGTGTAGTGGATAAAGGCTGGGAATTTCAGTGGACAAAGAAGAAAGATACAGCGATAGGTGAAGTTATCGGCAAAGTTTAAAAGGTGAAATTGCAAGTGGGTTTTTGCAGAAGAGAGTGAATTTGGGTTGGTGGGACAATGAAAGAAGGACTCATTTGCTAATTCCCTGGCTTTGGCCCCCACAGTCCACTTTCTCTGTTGCCCGTCGTTGTTATACCATCATGCCAGACCTGTGTCTTGCATTAAGAAACTCATAGCCACCCTAGTGCAAGCCTGGAGGGGCTCCGCGTGTGAGCGTGCCCTGGCCTGGGGGCTCCTCTGTAGAATCTCTTCCCTGATTGTCTGGTTTTGTCTGGTTTTGACTGTCTGGTTTTGATGCTGAGCACTCACGTGTCCTTGGGCAAATCACCAAATTTCTTCAAGCTTCAGTGTCTTCATCTTTTAAATGGGGATGACAATACCTCCTTGCAGAACAGTTGAGAGGATGAAGTAAAACAATGCCCACAAATTGCCCATCAGTATCTGGCTCTTAGTTGAGTCTCCTGCACTCCACACTCACATCTGTCTTGTCAGTAAGTGACTGAGTTATTTTCAGCTCTGAAAGGAAGAGATGGTTGAGCACCAAAGGCTGGCAAGTCATTCCAGAATTCGAGGTCAAGTCCACAGAAGTGGATGCGGCTCTTGACCAGGCTTATCCAGATGTTGCACCAGGAACCAGTGACACGCCAAACAGCTGGAGTAGGGAGCTAAAAGAGTGGTTCTTAACTGGGGTTCTGTGGCCCCCACCCTAGTGTGCCCAGCACCCTTCACGGGTGAGAAAACCAATTCAAATAAACAAGGTGGTAGAGCCAGGATTTGAATCCCAACCATAGCTCTAGAAACTCCACCAATAACTGGCACACCCGACAGCCTCCTACCATATAACAGAGCCCGAGCCCTCCATAAATATTGGATGAATGAGTGAAGCCATGCAGGAATGACTCCCTTTCAGTTCTGGCATTCAGGAAGGGTTCCCCTGGCTGCACCTGCTTTAGCGTGTGATCCAGCCCAGCCAGTCAGTGCACCGGTTTATCCCTCCCGTCTCGTTTAACCAGACCCAGCCAGGGCATGAGAGTTCGCTGAGGATCAGACCTGGAGGAGAATGTCCTTCAGCAAATAGCTCCTCGGAGGAAATGAGGCATACTGCACAAACACCAGAGGAGTGAGTGATGATTCCACAGACGCCGGCTGGGTCTCTCGGGGAGGCGCCGTGCCCTCTCTGGGGATGCTGAGGCTGGAATCTGATGTGCTTTTGATTCTTCAGCTGCAGCGCAAACCTGCTAATTAGGGTTGTGTTTATTCAGGCTACATAAAGCAGATTCGATGAACTGAGCGGGACAGAAGCGTTTGGAGGGAATCGCTCTTTTTCTCTGGCTGAGACTTTCTTCAGCTCTTCTCTGTGGGCCCAGAGCCCTGAGGTCCTTTCTTGGCCGGATCAAAGGAGGCAGAGGGTTTCTGGCAGGGCGCCCAGGCTCCTCCATGCTTAGGCAGCCCCTGGCTTCTGGGACCACGGGAAGGATGTGGCTGTCTCTAACCCTCTTATATGTGATGTGCCTGCAAACAAACGTGGGGGCATTTTACTGAACTATGGCGTAGAACCAACACCAGCGCATTTTTAAGCAAGTATAGCCATCTGTAGACGCATCCCAAAATGCTGCTGAAATCTAGGAAAGCATAAAGAATTTACCAGTGCGGAAGGGAAGAAGCCACAGGATGCCTACCCCATGGCAAAGTCCTCCCCATGGCTCATGGCCCCTCCAACCCTGATTGTCTGCCCACCTGTCCAGCTCTATCCCCACCCTTGCACCTCACCGTGCTCCAGACACACAGTCTGCTTTCCGTTCCTGTGACACTTCCTTCCAGCCTCAGGGTCCTTGCAAACAGCATTCCCTCCTCTTCTCTCCTTCTTCCTTTCTCCTCTTTTGGGGCCCCCTTCCCCTACTTCACCCTGTCTTTGGAGCCTCTAAGCACAGGCCTCTTGCAGAGAACACTAGCTCCCCAGCTACATCAAAGACAGCCTGGATGTCAGGTAGGAAGGGCAGGAGAGCCCAGGAGTGTGTCTCCAGGTGTCTCTGGGTACCAGGTGCTCTGCTGATTTCTGTCCCAGTCTGACACTCACAGGAGGCAGGGGCATGGGCCTTGGGAGAACAGAGGCCACTGCCAGCTGCTTCTGCTGTTTCATTACTCATCTGCTAATTGTGGCAAATGGGGATTTTACAGCTCCCTTGGCCCTCATTGTGAGCTGTGGCAATGCCTTGGCAGAGGGGCAAGAAGGCCATCCTGGGAAAGAATCCCTTCAAGCAGCCTATGGGCCTGCCCAGCTGTTCACTGGGGGCCCTTCAAGGCTGGGTCTGGGTCCTACAGCCATTTGGTGATGAGGCAGGGAGAGTTGTTTGGTCCCACAGACGCTAAACTGAACCCCACTTCTTCCATGTCCTAGTGAAGTCCTCAGCTTGGATCATTCACATTGGGTGCTCATTAGTTACCACTGGGCTCAAAAGAGTGGCAGCATCATGTGTGGCTGCTGGCTGAGGAGGGTGTGAGGGCCAAGGAAAGAGATAAGATTTCCTTCTGGAGACCATGGGCCCCGAGGCCAGTCCCCAGGCCCTGGGTGGCCATGGGAAGTGGGCAATTAGCCAGGGCAGCAGGGAGCAGGGCTCTGAAAAACACAGGTTCTGGAGCCTGACAAGCAGGAGCTGGCTGACCTGATGACAGGCTATTTAGTCTCTGAGCCTCAGTTTCCTCACCTGTAACATGGGAGAGTAACACTTGCCTCTCTGGGTGGAGGGGAAGATGAAATTAGATAATGTACCTAAGTGAGTAGCAATAGAGGATCACTCCAAGAACCAGTTGTCAGGGAGGGAGCAGATTCTCACAGCTTGCCCAGCACACAATTCCACTGTTGGCTTACCTTGCGTGTTAGTAGGGCTGCCTGATGAGCCCCGAAACCCCTCTGCAGCTCTGCAATAATAACCAATAATCAGAGCTGCCATCACTGAGCGCTTATTGAAGACCAGGGCTTAAAGTAAATATCTCTGATCTTTACAACCACCCTGAAAGTATGTCCTCCATGATCCATTTTCCAGATGAGAATGCAATCATCAGGGAGGATAAGCAACTTGCCCAAGGTCACTTAGGGAGATGCAAACCCAGGACTGCCCCTCTGCCTGGCTTGGGACCAGGGGT
>NW_017731509.1:2389980-2395311 GCF_001890085.2 Hipposideros armiger | reverse complement strand
CAGGGACATTTTTTTCTTTTCCTCTTGCAAGACTGTTTTATTGAAATATAAAGATAACCAGAGGAAATTTCAATGGGAAAAATATTTTTCCTATAACCCCATCACCTATCGTCATTTCCCTTCCAGGCTTTTTTGCATGAGCATATATTTTACGCATAATTCTAACCTTAGTATAAATGTAACTTTTTTTGTGTTTTTAAAATTCAGAATGTTCATTTTCTTTCTCTATTAGAACTCAGATAAGCCTTTGTTAGTTTGTGTAACCAAGAGACCCAAAAACCAGTGGGTTAAACAAAACAGAAGCTTATTCTTTGTTCACATGAGAGTCCAGAGATAAGTTTCTGTCTCTACAACTACTGCTATTGCTGTTATTACTCTTACCATACTGCTCCGAGCACTGCACCTCCACTACTGCTATTAGCTAACTTTCACTGTGTACTACAGTATACCAGGTAATGTGCTCTGAGCTTCATATGTAATCCTTTTAATCCTGACATGATCCTTAGGAGGCTTATTGGACCCTTTTAAGATGAGGAAAAGCCATTCTCCCAAGGTCCCTTAGCCAGCACGTGGCAGAGCCAGGGTACAACGTTAGATGCTTTTTCTCAAATCATGTGTAACACAGTCACCAAGACTGCAAGGTCCAGAAACAGAATCCAGGCCAGAGAAACCTGGCCATAGACACCTGGCTGGCTTTGCCGACTGGTTTAAAAGGACCAAGGGGAGAAAGGCATATCCATCAGGGTTTCTGATTACAGGAAACAGAAAACACTCCTACTGCGGTAAGGAAACAGATTCACTGACAGGATTTGAGGTAGCTTGTGGATGTGCCGAGAAGGCTGGAGACCAAGGCTTAGGAACAGGCAGGCAGGCGGGATGCCAGGACCCAGCCAGGTGCCTGCCAAAGTTGAACCAGTCTGCCGAGGATGCCACAGCTGCTCCACCTCGTCGGCTCCCATGGCAGCCTGGCCACAGCCACTGTCCCAGCTGCCACAGTCACCCACGGACACCGGACATGGTGTCTGCTGCCTCTGCCATGCCAGCAGGACGCTCCTCCTGGTTCCTGATTTCTGGGTACTCGAATCACGCACAACTCTTGGGATAAACAGAGCAACTTTATTTTTGTCTCTCACTGAAATTTTTCTCCCGCCCCCAAGTGAAAGCTCAGAGAAGTCCCATGACTTTTCTGCTTGCTCACTGTTAGTAATTGCTTTATGCCAGCTAAAGCCACAAAACAGTCTCAGTTCCATAATTAGAATACCCAGTCCTGTGTATTAACTCCGACTCTGCATTTGATTTAGAAATGAATCTTCTCACCTCTCCTCCCAAGGCCAGGTTCAGGGCCAGCCTTGTCTGGGGAGTGGCTGGGATCAGGCTCTCCCCTTTCTGAGTTTTTCTTTACCCTCAGTGCCCTGACTCCACGCTCCAGGATTGCGCAAAGACAAGAAGGGGGAAGTAGGAAAGGGAAGTTCTTACCACCCGGGTGTGTTGGAACAGCTGGCTCTGCAGCAGAGCTCTTTCACACTCTCTCAGAGACCCCAGTATCCCTGGGGGCTCTCTTCTGCATTGACCTTGACCTGGCTGATTGGACTTGATCCTGAGGTCACCGCTGGCTTGGCAGCCCCCTAGGAAGCCTGAAGCTTTCTTTCTGCTGAGGCCCCATCACTTCTCCGGGCCAGCTTTTCCTTCATTGGGAGCCCATGTCCAGAAAACGCCATTTTTATACCCATGCACCTTAGGAATAAGGCAGCAGGAACTCTTCTTCGTTCCAACTTGTCCCCTGTGGCAAGAATTTCTCTGGAAGTCCCAGGTCCCTCAGATTCATGCCCTGTTACTCACAGCTGGGGAGGGAGGGTTGTTTCATCCTGCGTGGGACAGCCTCTCCAGTGAACGCACTTCAAGCTCCCTGCGTATTAAAAGGGATTTCTCTAGGCTTGAGGTAGTCACCCTGCCACCCTCCTGTCCTCAGCAGCTCTCTCCAAACCCAGCACTTTGAATTTATCAGACACTGACCATGAACTTTTGCAACTTGATCCCTCACTCCATTTTGCAAAGTATATGATATCTTTTTGTCTGTCTTAGGCTCTTGGCTGAATGTACTCTTACGCTGGCTTCTGATTCTCCATCTGGGGTGGTCCCTTCTGAGTGGTGGAGCCCGTCTCCCACCAGAACTCCTATGATGGGGAATTCCACAGGCNAGGGAGTTGCTGTGTTATTCTGCAGGAGTGGAGAAAGTGCTGTCTCAGCTGTCATTTCATGTCTGGGCTTAAAACCTTCCCCTGTAGTTCCCCAGTGTTAACAAGATTAAGGCCACGTGCTGAGCTGGCGCTCCATGTACTGGCCCCAGCCTACCTCTGGAGCCTTACTAATAGTTATTATTGTTATGGGGAATAATGATGACAGTTGATTAAAATAATCATACGTGTTTGAAGACTCACAAGGCGCAAGGCCATGTCCTAAGCACTTTATTTGCATTATCGCACTGAATTCTAAAGACAACTGCAGGAAGTAGGTGTTGGGCCTATTTTCCAGTGAGGAAACTGGGGGCAGGAGAGGGTAAGTCGCTTGTCTATGGGCTGTCGGATTCTGAGGCTCAAGCCTGGTCACTCTGTGAGACTATCACTTATACACCCAAGGTGTCTTCTTCACACAAACCCTTTCCTCCTGACCAGCCTCCTCTGTGACTGCCACACGTTTCCCTGCCCCCGCCCCACATGCCTGCCCGGGCTGTTCCTTCCACCAGGAAGGCTTTGGGGAGCAGAATGGGTAATGAGTAGGGCGCAGGCTCTGAAGTCAGGCACACCGGGGGTCGCGGAAACTCGGCTGTATCACTTCCCAACTGCCAAACTGTTTAAGCCCCCTGGGCCTCAGTTTCCTTACCTTGAAAATGGGAGGATGGCATGGCCTCGTTGGTTTGATGAGTCAATCTACACAAAGCACCTGGCTCACCTGTCCAAGTTCTGCCTGAAATAGTAGGCCCAGCTCTGGCTTCCTCAGCACCGAGACCTCTGGCTAGCCCAGTCTGTTGACGTTTCTTCGTCTTCCAAACCGCTCTGTGCCACCGCCTGGGTCCTTGGCTCATCATACCCCTTGAGGGCAGGCCCCCATGGACCTCGTCCCACCCTTGCACAGTGCAAGAGCTGCGTCAAGGTTTGCAGAGTGATTGCTCTTCAGACTCCTCTCACCTGCACTGTCTGCCTCTCCGGCATCCTCACCCTACACCCCCGCGTCTTCGCCCTCACTCCCGAGGCCTTACCATACCCAGCTCCCTGTGCTTCCTCAGACGTCAGCGCTCTCTCTTGCCTTCTAGTCCCTAATGCCTGTAATGCCTCCTCCATTCTTCCCCCGGGGAACTCCTGCTCCATTTGAAAGGTTTGGCTCCTGCATTCCCTCTGCCTCCAGGAAGCCTTTCCAGACACAGCAGGTTGGTTAGATAACCCCTTCTCTCTGTTTCCCCAGCCCCTAGGCTGACCTCTGTCCTAGCACTTGTCACAATGTATGTCCAGTATTTGTCCAGCTGTCTATCTCCCCTGCTAAGCTGTGATCCCCCTGGGGGGGCAGGGACTGTGTCATTATCATTGAAACTGTCCACCATCAAGTCAGCGGTTGTTGAGGGGATAGATGGACGAATGGATGAATGTGTGTTGGATGAGAAATTCTCAGCACTTGCTATTTGAAGCATCTGCCCACGGGGTTATGTACTGTCTGTGCCCGTGATGTTACTCGGCCGCCTTTATCTTTGCGTCCTGGAGACTATGCCAGGCTGTTAGGGGACAGGACCCAGTACTGAGGAACTGTGTCTAAATCTGCATGTGCATTTCATGCCTCCAATTCAAACCTTGTTCATTAGCACAGCAATTAACAGCAGTGCCTAATGACAGATGGTCCGGCTGCGTGCCTGAACCCCTGGCTCCACGGCGGGCTTGGAGTGGGGCAGGCACGTCTGGCGAGGTTGATGTTTTCATTGATCTAGCAAGTCCAAACTCCCAGGGCTGTGGGCTGTGGGCTGTGGGCTGTGGATACAGTGAGCTGACGTCAGTGCAGGCACTGGTGGGGGCTGGGACTAAAAGAGCCAGGTCTTGGAACCGGCACTCGGAAAGGTTAGGGGAGCTGTCCTGCTTCCATTCTAATTCTGAGATTTTTTTTTTTTTTTTAAGATCTGAGTTTCCTATAGGGAAGCCCCAGCGCACTCCTCCCAAATTTTCTTAAGCCACATAAGCTCTAGGGAATTCTCCAGGAGATGATGTCCCTTTCCTACTAATTCCTTATTAGCTTCTGGGCGCTTTACAATTATTATTTAGAATAATGATGACCAGGCCCCTCAGCCTTAGCCAACACTTAAAGAGTTTAGTATTTAGAACTGTGTAAGACCATTGTTTGTGTAAACACTGTCATATTTAAGTGAGTTTGGAGAATTTTTTTTTCCTGTTAATTCCTGATTTGAATTGTCTCATGGGTTATTACCCTGTGAATTATATTCATTTCTCCCTAAAAGAAATGCCAAATTGGCACTCTAATGGCTATCTGGGTCATAAATTCAAGCCACCAGGCAGCATCTTAAACCAGAATGGATTTCACAGAGCTCGAGTCCATCAGAGCTAGAAAGGAGCTTCTTGTCCAATTCCACCATTGAGAGATGGCCCAACCGGGGCCCAGAGAGGTGCACGGATTTGCCTGTGGACACCCAGCAAGCCAGTGGCTGAGCAGGAACCTCTTCCCTACATATTTCGGATCACCATAAACGTTCAGGCTTTGCCATGTGCCAACTGCAAACCACTCTCGCAGAAATTCTTTAAGTGGTGTGGGATATGCCTCCTTCATGGCCTGTCAACAAACTCAGTCTGAGTGAAATAGAAGAGAGGGTGCAGGCTGAGGAAGCGAGACCTGTGGTCTGTTAGTCATGCAGAAATCACACATTTTGTTTTGAGAGGTATTGACAAGGACCCACACTGGAGAAGAATGTTAGCGGAGGCTGAGAAGTCCCCATGGTAGGAGACATGGTAGGAGACCTTTTGTGATGTGGGCTCTTCTCTTAGATGGAGGGCAGGACAAAGTGGGGAAATAGCCTTGTTCCCAATGAAATGCTGGAAGGAGAAACATGCACGCCACCGGGTAATAGCCCCGCCCCATCCTTCAGGTCTTGGTAACTCATCAACTGGTCCCACCTCTCCTGGTAATGCTCCCCACCTCCCTGTCAGGGGACGCCAAGGTTTAGGAGGGCATTGGACTGTCATTCCCCTGGAAGAAGGGTTCATTCTCTCTCAGCGATTATGCTGAGACTGTCCACGGCCCCATTCCCATGTTGTCACTGGGGCAGACCTGTGCCGCCAT
>NW_017731509.1:2383399-2385893 GCF_001890085.2 Hipposideros armiger | reverse complement strand
TTGTGACTGGCAATCTTGTTGGGGTGTCATCTGTATCCCCAAGGTCCCCGAATAAGGAAAAATAGATTTTAGTTAATAAATCTGTTAGCTCTTGTGAAGCCTGTGGCCATTCTGCCCTTCACAGGTGGCCGTCAGTTGTCTGGGCCCAGAATAGGTTTGCAAAGAATCATTAGGCTTACTGGCCTGGGGGATATTAGGAAGTCACAGGCTTTCAAGTAATCTGAAGCAAGGGTGGGGGATTTCTGTGAACAATCTACTGTTTAGGATTTAGAAACTGATTTACAAAACAATCAAGAAGCAGGGGGTAGGAGAATTCTGTGATTCAGGCTAGGAGCAATCTTTAGCCTAGGATTCACAAACTGATGAGAAAAGTAATTCAAGCCAAGAGCTAAGGAACTAAGAAACCAGGGAGGAGACTTAACATTTTTATACTTAACATTTCTATAGGAAAGAAAACTTAAAAGTCTGGGTGAGGGGGGAGCGGGGCGAGGATGGGCTACTCAGTTGGTCCACAACACGTCCACTGTGTGTAGCTGAAGGAAGGCAGGCCGGGATGGGGGAGCTCAGTGCAGCGCCCTGGGCGTCAGGAGGTAGGGAGTAAGCTCTGCGTTTAGGGGAGAAGCCGGGTCAGATGGCCATAATGCTGGTTAATATTTGCCTAGAATTTACCATGTGCTCAGTGTGTGCACCAGAAATGCTCCTAACAACCATATGAAATAGATGTGGTCATTATCTCCTCTTTGCTCATGAGGACACTGAGGCTAAGAGGGGTTACATGCCTCCCCAAGGTCACACTGCTGATATATGACAGGACAAGGACCGGAATCTGAGCCTGCCTGCCCGCAGTGCACACGCACCTCTGTTCTGAGCTCTTGCTCTGAGCTCACCCCCCTCCCCCACTAAAATGTGCCAGGGTTTGGGGGACAAGCCTCAGAGCTGGGTGGCTAAATCCAGAGGTTGGAACAACAATAGTAACAAATGACAACAAAGGAGCTCCTGCGAAGTGGGCACTCTGCAGGTATTTATGCACATTTACTCATGTAATCCTCACAATGACCCTAGAATGTGTTATTACTACCATTATGCAGAGGAGACGCAGACTCAAGAAAGTTGAAATCAACCTGCAAGTCACACAGCCAGGAAGTGTAGAGTCAGAATTTGAACCCAGGGTTGTCTGACTTCAGTGCTCCCTCCAAAGCATCATTCTGTGGGAAATAACTCACTCAATAAATATTTATGGAGCACCTACCATATGCCAGGCACTGTCCTAGAAGGTAAGGATTAGGTACTAAACAAGAGAGACAAAGTGTTGCCTTCATGGGACTGGCATTCTGGTGGAGGAAACAGACAATAAACATGTATCATTTCAGCNTACTCTTTAGAAGACATGGGATTTACTGTGCAGCATCTTTCCAGCTCTTTACCCCCCAACTGCTTACCTGGTCACCTTATCCTCCTGGGGACAGTGAGCAGAAAGCATGGACACCGGTGGGGGGAATTAATGAGGCAGCAGGATGAGCCCTGGCTTTGGAGCCCAGGCAGAGCTGGAGTGAGCCTGGCTCTGCCACTTGCTAGCTGTAAGACCACAGACGAGTCTTCCAAATTCTCCCTCAGCTTAAATCCTTGCAAGTGACTTAAAGCAAAGGAATGGGAATGTGAATCAAAACACCTGCCTCATCGAAATGCTGCGGGACGACTTGGGTCCCCATGGGTAGAACACCCAGTACAGCTTAGACTGTAGTAAAAGTTAGATCTTCCCCCTCTCTCCCTGCTTTCAGCACAGGAGGCAGTCAGGCCAATTTGGAGTTGAGCAGTTGCCGAGTTCAAAGAGCCTCTCTCTCCTGTGAAGCCGCTCTGAGCCTTGTGCTTCTCATCCATCTACTCATTTGTTTCTTGTGTCCCAACTGCATGCTAGAGCCCTTCATGCCAAGTGGGCGTTTATCATTGGGAGTTCACAGGAGGCCAAGCCACTACCCAGACCTACTGGCAACTGCTCTAAGGTTTCATAAGGTAGGCAGATGTATGTCTCAATGCTGCCTCCAGGGAGCTTGGTTTGGGCATGGCAGCCAACTGAATTATTCACTGCACGTGGGCTCTATCTCCATCTCTTTCCCTCAGAGCCTCTTTTTTTTTTTGGTTTGAAGACTGACATGTGTGCTGACTGTGGCCTCCTGAAACAGATGCCCTTCCTGTAGGACATCTGCACCACCAGCATGTGGATGGAAGGTCAGGGGAAGAAGGTTCTAGCTGGTGGGACCCCCTTTGAAGTGGGGGTTCTGCCTGGAGGTCTCACGTACGTGAGGGGCTGACGTGGAGTTATTGAGAGTTGGTTTCTCTTCAGACAATTTAGGCTTCGAATGAATAGGCCAAAGAAGGACAGCAGTGGTGCCTTTTTTATTTCTCTTTTTTTTTTCCTTGAGGGTACTAAACATTTGGGGGAAATTATCTAATAGTTTCAACCTTTTTTAAGCAAAAGAGCTCTTTTGTTGTTTCT
>NW_017731509.1:2371624-2381710 GCF_001890085.2 Hipposideros armiger | reverse complement strand
TTTTCTTTCATCTTCCCTTTGCTAGAGGCCCTTTACTAAGGAAGAAAGGGGGGCTGAGAGGCTGGGAGAGAAGGAGGACCCCACCCCACACATTCTCCGTAGCTCCAAGGCTCACCCATCCTCTCTTTCAGAGTAGTCGCAGTAATAATAATGATAATAGTAGCAATCACAGTGAAGGAACTGTTATACTTCCACTACAAGGAATGGGCTAGCTTTTTGAGATCTCTCTGGACTCCAACTCCCTGCTAATTAAAACAAAGCAATTGTAGTCTGGATAGTAAATGTTCAATGTCTAGATCTTGGTGGGGGGTGCTACAAGAAATGTTTGATGGATAGATAAGGTGAGGTAAATATGAGCCTCATCTCTGATTTACAGATGGGGAAGTCCAACCTCCAAAGGTTAAACAGCCTGCTGCAAACCACCTAGCTACTGAGGAGTGGGGTAGCGTTCAGACTCAGGGAGCCCGGCTCCGCGGCTACCATCTTCCTCTCTGAGTATCGATGTTCACAGGGTGAGATTAGTCATGACGTCCGTTATCAGCCCATTTCATTGTTGTGCGTTATTGACAATTTCACGGCAATCAGTAATGGGTATCTCTAAGAGTCATGCACAGATGAACAAAACAGAAAGAAAGAAAAGGGTATAACAGTAAAACGAAATCCTGACACAGCAAAGATGTGAGTAGTTACAGGGAAATTTGATGAAGGGGGAATTCAGTTACTGCCTTCACTCCCAACAGCAAACATTTCTGCAGCACGTGCCGTGTGCCAGGTCTAGTTCTAAGTGACATGGCTGAGGCCCTAGGAGGTAGGACCACTTCTTGTATCCATTTTGCAGGTGCAGCCACTGAGGTAGCGAGATGTCAAGTCATTGGCCCAAGGCCACGCTGGTAGTTAGTGAAAGACGTGGGGATTTGTGAGCCATGTTGTCTAGGTCTGTAATCTGCCTTCCTAACCAAAGAGCGTGCCTTCCACCGATATCCTGCCAACCATGAGTCATAGAAACTTTCAAAGCGTTCTGAAGGTGAGTGTTTAAACATATAAGCCCCTCAACAATAAGATAAGTTGTGTTCAGTAGCGGTGACTGATGGCCTGCGGACCCCCCTTTTGATCTGAGCCAGGGTTGCAGAGAAGGAAGATGAGACTGCATCTCTGTCACATTACTGCTTCCTAGACTGAGAAGAGCCCCTAAGCAGGTGAATGTCTCAGCCTTTGGGACCAAAAGTCATTCTCCTTTTCTGAATGGGACAGGACATTAAAGAGGAACATTTCCAGTTGTAGTGGAGTTTTGGCTGAGGCTTCCAAGCTAAGGCTTGGTGTCTGTACTTTCTATAGACAGGGGCTGGGCCGCCCTCATCACACTGGTGCTGACACCAGTGTGACACCAGTCATAGGGCTCCTACTTCTAGGGTGAATAAAGGAAGCCTGGGGGTGGGTAAGAAGGAGGGGGTCCTTCTAGAACCACTCAGAGACCAAAACTGCCTTCAAGAAGGGAGACTGGCTTCTTATTCCCAGAGGGATGTTTGCCGGTCCTCATATAAACTCACGGTGTCCGTCTCCTTCACTTGTGCTATCTCTTGGGATTGAAGGACAAGTGCCCCCAAGAGCTTGGGGACTCACCTGATGGCGAGAGACACTGACTCGAAGCAGATGCCCCTGACTGCAGAGCAAGGAGGGCTGGCACTATGAGAGAACCACCTTTCTGCCAACAGTGTGGCCGGCGGACAGCAAATGGTAGCCAAGCTGAGCCATCTTGAAAGGATCCCACCCCAGAGGCCTTCCTGCCAGGAAACAGGGACTCCAGCAACAGAATTACATGGGAGTGCTGTGCTAGAATACAGGCTCAAGGAGGAGGAGGAGGAGTGAGAGGTTCCCCCACAGGGGCTCCCCAAGTCATGAATGATACAATGCAGAGGCCCCGGTGAGCACTGCCCAAGAACCCAAACTGCCCCCCTGAGCATTAGGTTATCTGCCCACCAAGGGCACCATGAGCCAGGTGACAATAACATTAGTTATGTCGGAGTCTGCTCTTTCCCTATAGCCTCCTACCTCCTTCTCTCAGCTCTGGAGGGATCAGAAACAGGAGAACAAGTGTGTGTGTGGGGGGGTATGCAGCAAGGAAAGAAAAAGGGGAGGGGTCCGTCCTCGTCCTGTCTCTGCTATCTGTGCCCCACAGCTCACATCTCGGCCAGGGAGAGAGGACACACATGGAGTTGGAACAGAGTCGAGTTTTGATTGAGATTGCATTGGACTCTTTATTTCATGAAAATTAGATTGTTTTAATACCTGAAGGCAATCAGAAAAGCTCTGAGACCTACTTGAGATATTATCTAGGGGTGAGGAAGGGAAATTTGACAGGGCAATATCCAAAGGAGGAGAGGAATACAGCTATTCCTGATGCTCATTTAATAAACTGGCCACATGAAGAACACGGCTGAGAGACCCCGGATTTCCTTCCAGAGCTCCTTAATGCCCCCTCTCTTCTGATAAGGAAAGAGAAGGGAAACAGGATGCACATTTATTAAGCACTGACTGTATGCCAGCACTGTTAGAACCCTCGGACCTAAAACGTCACTAAATCCTCCCAACGAGCCCATGAGTTTCGGATTAACAATTTCTCTCTCACAGACGAGGAAGCTGAGACCCACAGAAGTCAAGCCACTTGCCCACGGGCCGGCACACAGGGAATCTGGAGCAGAGATTAGAACTCACTAGACCTTGAGCTGCACAAAGGCACGAGCTGCCTTTCAGGGCCTGGCACAGTAGGCGCTCGGTCAATATTTGCTTAAATGAGTGGCCGGCCAAGCCCTGCTTTTCCCACTGGCCCAATGGCTGCCCTCTGACACTGATACCAGCCCAGTACCCTCTCTTTCTTTCTGCAGCTTATACAATAAAGCATGTAGGTTAGCAGGCTGATGTATAACTATGATCCGTTCCCAGGCTGTAAATTCCATGAGGGGGACCGCGTGTTCTCTTCCACAGGGACACTCTTAAAGTCACCCCATGAGAAGGCGGTCGGAGGCCTGGCTGAGCCTCAGAGAGGTCAAGAGACATACCTCAAGTCACCCAGCATGTCCGCCCCATAGAGCTGTGAGCCCACCACGTGCTCGTCTCACTCACCCCCACCCCCACCCTCCTGCCAGGTGCGTGCACTCTCAGCTCCCTCTGCGTTATGTTGCAGAACAGTACTCGCTAAGCTGACGGTGGCTCCACACCACGTGGTTCAGAATAGTAGCTTGAGCAGATGTCTTGTCAAAACAGAATAAGAAACTGTGAAGAAATAGTCTGTGAAACCCAGCCACGTCCTGCTTCCTCTCATTTCTGGGGTAAAATAGCGGTGGGGAAAAAATGTTTTTTAGTTCTGTCAGAATAGTGCATTTCACTCGTGAAGCATGCGTGAGTTCTAGAATTGTCATCCCAGGTCAGATCCGTTCTCCTTCTTTGGTCACCCTTTCCTTCCTCTTTTTTTCTGCACCCCCACAGTCTGGCCTCTCTCCCTCTCATCTGTCTCCCCACCTCTCATGTCCTTTCCAAAGGTCACCCCCATCTGCCTGACTCTGCAGCTCTGGGTTCCTGGGCTTCTGAGCCCTGCACATTCGTCCCCCTTCCCTTTGTCTAAGGAGCAGAGGGGAGGCTGGTGAATTATTGATGAGGGACTGCCCTCTGTGGAGGCCCAGGGCTGAGCCTGGGGTGGCCTGGGCCCCTGAGAAAGGCAGACTGCACAGTTTGGGAGCCTTGGTGGGGTGCAGATGGCAGGAGAGGGGGAGCACTTATGGCCTATCATTTGCCTCTTTGCCCCACCTGGGGCTGGGAAGAGCAAGAGCTGGGGTAACTGGGGATCCAAGACAGATGGAACCGGGAGTCGGGAGGCGTGTGTGTGCAGCATCCGCGGGAATTCACAGTGTATAGTCGGATTGTTCAGCCTCCTCACTCTGCTCCTCGTCAGCTTCTCTCAGTCAATTCGCAGACACCCAGAGTCAGCACCGTCATGGCTGGGGGGCCGCAGAGCCAGTGCCTGCCTTGTTGGGCCCTGGGCTGCAGCACTCAGGAGCACCCCCCCACCCCTACCCACTCCCATTCCACCCAGAGCAGGACGGAATCCCCCTCGCAGAATCCCATTGGGGTTAAAGAACACGAGAAGCACAAGAAGCAGCTCCGTTTGTCACAAGGCAACGGAACAGCATTAAGTGGAACCGCTTTGTGGCATGAAGGACAGGCAGAACTGTGCATTATTTGCTGTCACAGATATTATAGGCATTTTTGAGAGAAAGTGGAGAAAAAAGTATTTCAGCCCTGTAGTCTGAAAGAGCAAACCCCACATTCATTGGCTGGCGTGCCGTGAGGATTTTCTGCCTTCATGTAGCTTTCTCTGAGCGGCTGTTTCCTGGGCAGCAATTCTATCCATGGAAGAATTTGCTTACTCCTTTAGTGTTAACATTGCATTGCAAATTGTGTGTGTGTGTGTGTGTGTNTTTTAGCAAGAGCGCTCAGGAGTAGCGTAGAGGGTCGCTTGGCAGTGGCCCTGGGGAGAGCAGGTGAGACAGGGACCAGGGAGAACAATTAGGAGGCACTGGAATGAAAAGGGAGGTAGAAGAGTGGGGACCTGGCATATCCACCGTGGCGAACTGCAGTGGCAGGAGATGTGGCCACACTTTGCCCCTCAAAGTAAGGATGCAGGGGCTAGAGGAGGAGCCCCCAAACCTGACAGGTAATGGAGACCTAGATAAGGACCAGGCAGAGACTACGGCTCTGCCTGACCTGGGTTTGTGCATTAGCTCATAACGCCTGTACCCTGGAAGAGGCAGCCAGCTATGCACTTCAGACAGCCCTCGTGGTGAGAAAGGGTGGCTTGCCATTTGTATCGGGTGATATACTTGTAATTAAAATGGTAATCATTTGAGCATTCCTTAAAGTTTTACTTTGGGAATTTGCCTTCTTGCCAGCTCTGCCCTAATTAGCATTCTCTTTATCCCTTATTAATAAATTCTATCTGCATAGTTTCATCTGCCTCCTTTGATCAGAGTCTCATCATTCCTGAGCCAAATTCCCTGTTGACATTTAGGGTGCAGTGGGCCCAACCAGGCTTGAATTGGGGTTTGAGAATTAGATTTCTCAGTAACTCCCAGCAACATGGGGTCCATCTTCCTGCTATCCGGCTGAGCCACAGACAAGAATACAATATATATAGTATATGTGCTTCCTAAGGTCAAGCGTATGGAAGTCCTTGGGGGCAGACCTTTTGAGGACGTCCCTAGAATTAGGCAGACAGGCCCAAGGCAGTGACCACAGATACATTAGGACTCAGTCCCATTACTAAGAAAACAGAAGCAGAAAAGCCAGTGGGCTGGCTCATAAGGTTTCAATCCCAGGCTCAGAATGAATTGGCATATTATTCCGCCATAAAAATAAAAAAAAGAAGAAAATCCTGTTACTTGCAACACCATGGATAAACCGTGAGGGCATTATGTAAAGTGAAATAAGTCAGATAGAGAAAGACAAACACTGTATGATCTCACCTATATGTGGAATCTAAAAAAAGCTAACTCATAGAAAAAGAGAACAGATTGGTAGTTGCCAGGGGTGAAGAGTGGGGGTGGGACAAGTGGGTGAGGATGGTCAGAGGGCACAAACTTCTTGTTATAAGATGAGTAAGTTCTGGGGATCCAATGTACGGCGTGGTGACTATAGTTAACAATACTGTATTATGTATATGAAAGTTGCTAACCGAGTAGATTTTGGAAGTTCTCACCACACATACACACAAATTTTAACCATGTGAAGTGATNCAAATGAAAGCTGAGCTGCTCCAAATGGGTTGGGGGAAAAGTCCCTTCCCATGCCCACCCCCACCCCCCACTGGGCATTTCCATCAGGTGCTTCCAGGAAACCCTAGAATTCCACGAGCTCTGTTTTAAAATCAAGGCAAATAATTTGTTAGGCAACCACACCAAACTGTGTCCAAACAGGCATGGGAAACAGATAGATGTTTTCTTGACAAGAAAGCACATCCCCCTTTGGTCTTGACTGGGCGTCTCTAACGAAGCCTGACTGATTTTGAAGAGCAGATGACAGGGGAGGCTGAACCCCCAGCTCAGAGACTTCCTTCTCTTTCAAGCCTGGCTGTTTTGCAACTGAGGCTGTGCTGAGGGTACCACTGCCTGACCGGCGGGGGTCCGGCTGCCGTGACTAATGGAGGCCCTGTGGTGGGCCGTGCTGGGGCCCCTGGCTGTGAGGCCTGGATGGCAAAGGCTGAGCCGCTGGGGGGGTAGGCAGGAAAACAGCCTGGCAGCTGGGCAGTGGAGCCGGCTGGACTGCCTCTTCTCAGAATCCCCAGCTTGCCAAAACCACCTGCAGGGTGGGGCGACTTCATGGAGAATGGAGAGTTGTGTACAGAAGGAGGGGCTGGTTACCGTGGTAACCACCCTCTGTTGACCAAACTCCAGTGCTAATCATCCCCCTCCCTCCCCATCCCCCCCACCCCCTGGGCTTCTCGGAGGTGTTTTCTATTATTTAGTTTGGGGGGATGTAGAAAAGATTATATGTCCCAGGTTTTGCACTTGCTCTGTCTTTTTAAAGTTTCTCTGAAGTAAATGTAACCATTGTAGGCTCTTTGTCTCCATTCCTCTCCTCCATAGGGGAAGCTACCTTCCTAACATGTAGCCTCTTCTAGCCCCCAGGCGCAAACATCTCCCCACCTACACAAGGAGGGGTCTCTCCGATCCTTACAGCCATGCAACTTCTGACCCATTTTTAGATCAGGGTCGGGGAGAACATCAGTTGAAGTTCAGGACATAGTCAATACCTAGATTCTGGAAGCTCAGCTGTGGCTTTTGTACCTTTTGAGTGGCAGGTGAAGAAATAGGGACTGTGTCGTACATGCTGCCATGGGGGCTTCTGACGCTGACATGGGGGCAGCCCTGTGTATCCACTTCCAACTGGGGTCTCCCCAGCCCTGCAGGTGGGCACTGCTGCTGCTTGAAGGCTAATGACCCTACTGTCACTTTGAAGGCCAACTCTCCAGGTTGGAGAGCAGTTGTTAATTAAGGTAGCGGGGCTGTGAAGCCATCTGCAGGGCCCAGCGGAGGGCCAGAAGCAGGCCCAGCAGATGGAGAGCTTGAAAGACGCTGGAAACATTTTAGTTCCTCTCACCCACCCCCCAAATGTAATGCCAAATAAAAACGGTACTTCACCATGAAATGCAAAACTGCTGACACTAAAATAGCTTCTGATTTTTCTAATTGCGAACTCTGGCGAAGTCATTGAAGCTGTTCCCCCCCCCCCCCCCCCATTTTCCTTCTCAGTCTCCCCTTGGTCCATGTGCCTGAAGAGCCTTCTCGCTCTGCACACTGGGAAATCAGGCACTGAGNCTATTGATTCAAACTGAGAGTCACAGCATGGGAGTGACAGGCGGGGTCTCAGAGGTCAGCAAGGCCCACCGTAGACCTCGTATGGGAATCCCTTTCTCCCACCCTTGACAGATGGTGTTTTAGCCTCTGGTTGAGCACTGCCACAGACAGGGAGCTCACTCCCTCTCTGTGCAGACCTATCTGCCGTTGGCCAACTTGCAGTATGTTTGACCCCATATGGCGCTAATAATAGGTACCCTTTAAGGAACGCTCACCACCTGCCAGACCCTATGCTAGGCATTTTATATGCATGTTTTATTCAATCTTCATACGAATCCTCTAGAGTAGATAACTTTGTTATCCTTGTTTTGCAGAAGGCGTAAAACAACTTACAGAGGGTTAAGGAACTTGTTGGGTCCCAAAGGCAGAAAGTAATGGAGCTGAATTCAAAAAGGGTCACTCAGAGCATAGGCTCTTAAACACTTTGCTCTGTCACCTTGAGTAAGAAGAGCTAATGTTCACTGAGTGTTTACTAGGAGCCAGGCTCTGTGGTGAGGTGTTCCAGATAATCCCATCTCACTTCATTGTGACAC
Organism: Hipposideros armiger; assembly: GCF_001890085.2. NCBI lineage: Eukaryota > Metazoa > Chordata > Mammalia > Chiroptera > Hipposideridae > Hipposideros > Hipposideros armiger. The sequence goes on along the minus strand of NW_017731509.1, from coordinate 2,373,771 downwards.
GCTGGGAAGTATTACAGGTCCACGAATGCCGTCGTTTCATTCAGTGTCCTTCATGAGATGCCTTAGGAACTTAACTCTTGTTGATATCAGCTAGCCTACAGTAAAACTGGTTTTGTTATACATCGTTTTACTTAAAGTTGCAGAACCTAACGGTGATGTTGAGTGAGGACTTACTGTGGTTCTTATTATGTCCATTTTAGAGATAAGGACCAAAGTGATCAGAGGCTGTGTGATCCAGTGAATGTCACCAGCAGTCCTCTGACTCTAATCAAGGTCTTTTGGCCTAAAGTGCACACTCCATCAAAGTTATAGTGCTGCCATTCTAAAGATGAAGACATTGAGACACAGGAAATTCAGGAGTTTGTCCAAGGTCTTGAGCTAGAAGTTGCAGGGTCGAGAGGTTGGTTGGCCTGTCTCAGAGCTTGAGTCTTCCTTGATCTCCTGCGCACCTCTAACTCCGCCCCTTCCTGGTGCCTCTCCTGCCACCTGGTTCCTAGAGGACAAGTCAGTCCCTCTGATGAGGGGTGAACTCACCTCCCTGTCCTCCCAATAGCTTTAATAAGCTTTTCATGTAGCTGATCAAATGTAGGTCTAATCACCTAAGTTTGAGAACCACCCAACTAGAGAAAGCTTATGGTCTCTTCCAAATTCTGAAGTTCTAAGAGTTCCATCATCCATCCTTGGTCACCTTCAGAAGAGGGTCATGGGAAGCAATGTAGATTTGAAAGTCATAAAGACCTGGGTTCAAATCCTTGCTCTGTGTGACTTAACGGAAATTGATTACATCCCAGAGTCTCAGTGTCCTTGTCTGTAGGATGGAGATAAAAATGACTACCTAGTATGGTAGTCAATCCGACAACCAATCCAGGAAGACTTGGCTTCCTCCTGGAAGTACGTTCTAAATGTATCTCTGAAGTTCCAGGAACCATGGCTTGAGCTGTTGGTGATGTGTGTTGCCAACCAACGTAATCACAATCATTGCTATTGTTGATGACATGTCATTGTGCTTGTCATGTGTACTTGGCACACTCCCACCTTGATTACTTTTCCTTTATCCTTATAGCAAACCTCGCCTAATCCCACTCATCCAGTCTCTCCAGCTTGTCCTCCTCCTTTGAGAAAGGTTTCATCTCATGTAGGAGTTAAAATCCACGGACTTCAGAGTCAGGTGTTTTGCCATTTTGGGCTGTGTGATCTTGTCTAAGTTAGTTAACCTGGCTGAATATGGCTTCCCTTGTCTATAAAAAGGGAATGAAAATACCTGCCTCCCCCACTCTAGGGTAATTCAGTGTTAAATGAGATTCTCATTTCAGGTGTCCCAACGTTTTTCCTCCCTCTATTCCTTGCCCTCTCCTGTCTCAGTTTGGCCAACTCTGAGGCTGACCTCTTAGCAGCACCAAGTGCTATTTGTCTCCTCTGCATCCTCTTGTATTTCCAGGTTCATTCTCTGAGTTCGTATGATCTATCAAGTATTATAATGGACACAAGCGTACTTTATAGCCTTATAAAAAGTGTTGTTCCAATGTAAACTGCTTTTTTTTTTTGCTTTTCCAGGCCAAAGCTTGTGAATGTACTTAGCAATATGATTTGCACTGTAGTCATTCATTCAAATAATATTTATTGAGCATCGTGTAGGTGTGTGGTGCTTAATATTGTCCCTGGCACAATAAACGTTTGATTGCTGAAATAATGATTGAATGAATAGAGGAATAGATTAGTGTTTCTTCAAGGTAGCAGTGACAGAAGCAGAGCTGGCTGCCACCTAAACCAGGTGATTTAAGGAATGTGAGAAGAGGATGGACTTGGTTCCAGACTCTATGTCTGTAACTCTTGAGTTCTTTCTATAATACCAAGAGTCTCCAATACAAGCAGAATGTGATCTGTGCTGTAAGCCAGCCAGCCACAGGTTTCAGGGGTAACAAACTTAGATGGAGGTCACCCTAAAGGCCAGGTTGAGCTACCTCATCCCCAAAGCTCACTGGTTCCGGGGCCCTGGTCAGGCAGAGTCTGAAACCCAGTTTTCATTTTCTTTTTTTTCTTTTTAAAGATTTTACTGGGGAATTGAGGGAGGGGAACAGCATTGGGGAATCAGGGAAGGGGAACAGACAAGTTGCTGTCGTTTTTGTTCTTCAGTCTAGTTGTGGAGG
>NW_017731509.1:2310989-2371619 GCF_001890085.2 Hipposideros armiger | reverse complement strand
ATTTTCCAAGTTCGGTACACTGAACTTCGTTAAGGTCAGTTAGAGCAATGGTCTTCAAACTAGGGGCACATGAAGACTTTTCCAGGGGGATGTGAATAGTGTGAAGGGAATTAGGTTCCAAATACTCATCTTGTTTTTCTACATTTTTCTGAAATTGATCTGCCCAAGAAGGAGATTTACCCAACAAGGATTCACAGAGGCTCTTCTCCCACTTGACAAAAAGGAGACCCCTTCTCTCATCCCAAATCTTACTAGGATATTTTGTACTGGGGTTTTGAACAATCTGGGGTGTGAAACAAAGTGATACATTGAAATATCAGTTTGGAGTAAGCCACCTTTAATGATTAACTAAGGTACCGTGACCATATAGGGCTCCTGGTTTTTTCCCTGAATTGTGTGTATTCCTGTTAGAGGCGAAGCTTGGCTCTGGAAATATGGTCTTGGGCTTGTGCTGGGATGCTCTGAGTCCCGAACAGACAGCACAGTATAGGCTGGTGATGCTGATCTTCTCTGCTTGGAATGTTTATTAGGACTACCATTGTTTTTTCAAGCTATGTTGGTAAAAACCCATGGGTAAAATTTATATGTGATCTCTTTCCAATTTAATGTGCTTTATTCCAGCACATCAAAGGTAGTTCAAACATTTTAAAAAATGCATCATGAAATCATTTATTCCAATTTTACCTAATCCTAATTTTATTTTATCTTACAAAATGTATACTATTTTGTACTTCCTATTAACACAATAAATTTATATATACTCAGGATGACAACTTTTAGATAATCAGTTCAACAACCTGCAAATGTTTGTTCAACGTTATTTTGGGGGGATGGAAGCAAAAAGGCTGAAGACCATTGAGACAATGCAGTCATTTGGAAAGTCATTATCAGTGCCATTTCAAGTTCTAATGTCATGGGCATTTTGAAGCCTTTTTGTTGCAGCCCAAATTTGATGTAATCATTCTACTCCCTGAAAAGTTATCAAGAAGCAGCCAGGCCACAAATGCTCAGGGTTGAATAGTTCTCTTGAAAGAGGCCTCACTGTGTTCAGCTGATAATCAAACCAATGGCTGCGCTGAGATAGGTCACCGAGGGGGACCCACTGCTCCCCCATTCCTTATCCAAGCCAGGACTCTGTTTCTTCTCTGATAGGAGCACATAATCCCATCAGCGCCAATGGGAGTTACGTGCCTGCTTTACTGGAGACAATAGGCCCTCTGAGAGGGACAATTGTTCCCAGCAACTGAGGGGGTAAACACGATTGCCTATTCCCAGCCGCCATCCACGAAGGGCCCAAAGGGCGCGGTTGAGCCCCCAAAGCTTTCTTTGTGAGGCCACAGAGCTGGAAGGACTCGGTCTGCTGCTTCTCCTTCACTGTCTGCCATCCCCCACCTTCAGTGGCGGCCCGTCCCCGGGGCTGCCACCAACATCCTCACCAAGGCTGGCTGCAGGAAGTCTTCCCAGCTTCTCTCCTTGCTCCTCACTCCTAAAAACAAGCCCACAGACCCTTCTCAATCTCATCCTTCACAATGAAACCCACAGTAAGCATGTACCATTTATTGAGCACTTATTATTTCCCTAGGCACTAAGCATTTTACATACATGCGTGCCTGTAGCTACACATTCTCATGGCAACTCTGCAGGGTGAATCTAATCGGCCCCATTAAATAAAGTAAAACAGAGTCTCAAATACGTCACACCCCTGGCAAGTTGCAGGACCCGGATTCAGACCCCTAGGGCTGATTACGTCTCTAAACCCCATTCTCCAAGTTACACTAGTATCTTGCAAAGTGTTTTCTTCAAGACACTCTGAGACAAAGCCTGGGAAATGCTGTACAATATCCCTCCACCACGTGCCCCAAACCCTTTCTTGGAGATTCCCAATGCACTTACATTTATTAAAAGTTCTGGGAAGTCCTGCAAGGAGGAAACTTAGCTTGCTAAACTCAGTTTTTTTTTCCACGTATTTATCCTTTTTTGCATGAAACAGATTCCACTTTATTAAACGCTCAATGATATTAGCACAATGGGGTGGGGGAAGGCTAGCTAGAGGAAGTTATGAATGTCACCGGCTCTTGCACTCTTAGCCCCGGAAGCCAGCAGTGGAGGCAGAGTGTTGACTATTGCTTTGAATTTGGGGGTGGCTGACAGGGGAACCATAGCCAAGCCCTCTTTTACAGGGCCCTGACAGCTGCACAAAGCCCTATCTTCCAAAATGTCATCTGCTTTCCCATGGCAGGGGAAAAAGACAAATTGTTCCAGAATACAGGGAAAGAGAGAGAGAAAGTGTTAAGACTGTTGCCCTGAGATGGGGCTGAGAAGTTCAGTGTGCAAGAGTTTTAATAGTGATGAAAGCTTTGGGTCCTGTGGTCCCGCTTGAGGACTGGCAGCCCATGGCCGAGTTCCCCTGTGAATCTGGCTTTCCCTGGGGCTCTCTACAGCAGCAGGCTGAGGCCAGGACTCAGCCACGGTGTCACCTCGCTCCTCCCCACACTGGGATGGGCTTCCATCTGAGGCCCCCCATCTCTTTGTTTCACTGGAGGGAAGGGGCAGAGCCTCAGGCGTCGGGCAGAGCATGAGGCCCAGGCTGACGTGGGACATGCCAAAATGGCATGTCATGGGGATTTGTGGGCCTCACTGGAGCCATTTCCTCCAGGGGGTCATTTTATTTAGTTCCAATTGGACCCTGTGATTGGTCTCAGCCATGGGCCACCTGGTGTCCTGGCTCCATATGGCAATGGCTAGGAACATGCCATTTTTCAATTGAAATATGCTTCTGCCTTACTGTGGATGAGTCAGTAATTGCCTTCGGCTGGAAAGGGGCTTTGATGTTTAAAACTAAGCCAGAAAGTAATTTCTCCTCTTCTGATTTNGAGAGAGAGAGAGAGAGAGAGAGAGAGAGAGAGAGAGAGAGATATCAAGAGAGAGAGAGATCCACTCAAGACAGTGGTATTAATGTGTAAGCAGAAATTCTTCTTGTCCACTGCATCCACGGAGTGAAAGAAGGCAAGTTTCAGCAGCCCTGACTCTGCCCTCAGCATAGCTGTGTAGTATGCTCTCCATGGACAAGTTTGTAGAGGAAAATATCACTTGATGGGGGGAGGCTGTCCTGTCCCTCAAGAAAACCCTTCTCGATGGACTCTTGAGAGGAGTAGCACGCTTGTAATGCGTGGCCCTGGCTCCCACACAGGAGACGCCTCAGCCAAAGCCTGTCTCTAAAAAGCCCAGTGGTTCCCGAAAACCTTTGCTGTTTCTCTAGAATGTGAGATATATAGGAGTTCAACACACTCTCTCCCCAGCTTGAATTGGAGCTCAGCGGCCAAGGGTGAATGTGCGGGCTCAGCTCCAGGGCTTGTCCAAATTCCTTGGGGAAGGAAGAAGAGATGCGAGGGCCTCATCCCTACTTCACTCTGTCCTCCCTCCTGGTGCCCCCCACCCAGGGCTCAGGGCCTTCAGAGCATCAATATACACACACAGAAACGCAGACAAAGTACACACACACACACACACACACACACACACACACACACACAGAGTCTGTTGCCCCCGCCCCCTCTCCCCACCCCGCCTACAGGGTGAGTGAGGGGAGATATTGGCCACCAGGATGTCAGATGCCCAGGAAACGGTGAGCTGGAGCTGCTGGTGGCCTCAGTCTGGTTTGAATTTCCATCTCCTGGCTTGTATTGTTTGTAACAAACGGATGTATTTAACAGAAGAGCACATTCAAATAGGCTTTGGCATTGCAAATTGGTTCCAGCCCTGGCCGCTGAAGAGCCGAAGGTCTGGCCACTCCATTTCTGGGGAGGCATGCCATAGCTGCTGGGCTCCAGGAGCAGAGCTGTTAGGAGGCAGGACCAGGCTCTCTGTGGGAGCCCAGGAAGTAATCAGAGGGTGGAGGTCCTCAGTGGGTGGCAAACCCTCCTGGGCTTTTAGCAGAGCGGTGCTGCCCTCTGCTGGCAAGCCTGGACAGTGCAGCTTCTCAGGCACATGCTGACAGGGTTAAGGGGCCTTAACACCTAGTAGAAAGGGAGGCTGGCTTCTGTCCCCCTGGCAATGAAAGAAGGGGACAGAGCCTGTGATCTAATTTCATACTGAAAGTCTGTGAGAGTTCTCTTTGTTTGGAAATACTGTGCTTTATTCCCAGGAGGTATTGTGGATCAGGGTAGCCAGAGGTTACTATAGATAGGTGAGTGCCTTCTACGGGCTTGGAAATGCTACAAAATTTACATATAGGTTTTTATTTTAGTCAGAAAACAGCTATAAGAAGTTAGGTTTTACGATTTTAATTTTACAGATGAATAACGTATGGCTCAGAGAAGTAGATAAATTGTCCTAAAGCCACACAGCTAGGAACCAGCCGTCAGGACTAAACTCAGGCTGTGTGATGCTAATGCCCACACTAGGGTCACCTGACAGTGTAGGGTTTCTTTCCAGTGTTAGAGTGAGGCCAGGGGAAATGCCTAACCCTCTAGGGGAGGCACCAGGCTTAAGGGCTGTGCTTCTCCCTCTAATAGAATAAATGTTTGCCTAGATGATGGGTTACCTTGAACCCAAAGCCAGTAAGAGGCAGCCTTGTGGGGTAGAAACACTACTCGTTCATCTTGGATTATCAGATTATCAACCTGGCTTTGAATTCCAGCTCTCATGTTTATAAGCCGTGTGACTCTCAAGTCCCTTTGGGATTCTGTTTTCTCATCTATAAAGTGAGGGGGTAGATGAGGATGAGCATTAGACGTTGTTGTCTTAGCCAGCAAGGATCTTTTTTTTTTTTTTTCAAATGGTTTTCTATCTCCTGGACACATTTGGAAAAAAAAAATCTCATCTTCCAATTTACATTGTCATAATTTATTCTTTCTCTCACTTTTGATTAAATAAAGTGATGTAACCGTCTTAGGCTGGGTTCCCTGAGAAAGGGATTCTGAGACCAGCTGGGTCTGGGGGAAGTTGGGGCTCTCTTGCAAGCCATCTGTGAGGGAGTGACGGAGGGAGCAGGAGGGGGCGACAGCAATGCATTCACAACAGAGGGCTCAGCCATTCCTCGGGCAGAGCTGCATGGGTGAGCTGCAGAACTGTCTCCATTGAGTGAGGAGGCCAGGCCTGTGTTACCCCCACATTGATCAGGCGAGGCAGCTCCCTTCAGCCAGTGCAGTTCCTGGGGAGGGATCTAAACCATGAACAGCAGCCAACACTCCCAGAGCTGGGGGCGTGAGGGCCTCTGCCCTGAAGGGGGATCTGGGCAGTGCACCACGGTATCCGCTACGATAACTGTGTGAGCAATAGACAGCTCTGACCTTCAGCCTGTAGAAGATGTACGTACAAGGCCTTACTGAGAGTGCTAATTTTTATTGGATGTTTTGGAAGTGAAATTTGCTCACAAGCCCACATTTTTGTCTTCTAAGATCCTAGAGGTCCAGGACTCTAGATTGAAAATGTGGTTCCTCCTTACTAGCGTTCTGTGAGGATGTGGTTTTATATCCTGGCAGCCCCAAGGAGATGCCACCACCAGGGAACAATGGTGGATTCCTCCAGCAGGCCTGCTTCTGTTCCCTTGGTGCCTTTGGGAGAATGAGCCTTCCTCTGGGCCCCCAACTTCAGCCAAAGTGCATGGCTTAGGAGCAGGGACTGCCAAGGGTTCAGCCCATGCTTATCACCTGGGGCCGGCACCCTTGAGCAGGGCATAGTCTGCACACTTGTCCATGGTGGCCCCATCCTCCCATTTGTCTTTTTCCTTCTCATCCCCACTTTCCCCCCTTTCAAAGCCCCCCCCCTCTCTCTCCCGTCCTCCCTCCCTCTCCTGACTGACTGACTGACTGACTGACAGTGCATTCACCTCCCCAGACTGCTGGGAATCTCGCCTAAAGAAATCTAAAATATGGGAGATCCTTCATGCAGGATGATGCTCATCTCAATGTTATTTGCAAAAGTGACAGATTCAAACCATCCTAAATGGCAAACTAGAGAGGAATGGTGAAGGATGGTGCATCAGTGAAACGGACTATTATGCTACCATTAAAAATCATGTGTGCAAGAAATATGCAAACATGTTTATGGTTAGTTAACAATGCAGGCTACAAAATTATATTATACAACTCGATTGCAACAATATGAAATAAGTAAACAGGTAAAGACTGGGAGAATCTGAGCAGTTCTTAGGCTTGGCTGGAGGGACCACAGCAGGGAGTCTAACCCTTTTTGTACAACAAACACTCTTTTTGGCCACTTCAGTGAGTATGGGCCCCTTCTCAGCATGTTTTTATTTTTTTATTTTTTTAAGATTTTATTGGGGAATTGGGGGGATGGGAACAGTGCTGGGGAATTGGGGGAAGGGGAACAGACAAGTGCTGTCGTTTTGTTCTTCAATCTAGTTGTGGAGGACGTTGCTTCACTGGCCCAAGTTGGCACCATCATTGCACTCTTCCCGGNGCCCCCACTTTTCAGCTGAGGAAAGTGGGACTCAGGAAGATTAAGTAACTTGCCCAAGGTATCTCACCTAATAAACGGCAGAGCCTCCCAAGGCCCCTTTCTTTTCACAGCACCTTGCCCGTCCTGCTGCTTAGATTCCATGTGCTATACCATTGAGGCTGACAGTTTCACTTTAATATTTCAGTGATGGGGCTTCAGAATTGGCCACCTGTCAGCAGCCACCCAGTGGCCTTTGTCTGTCCCTCTTGCTCCTAAGGGAATTCTGCATGTGGTTATCTTTACAATCCAACTCCAGACTGACTTTCCCTAGTTCTGGGCACAGGCTCACAGGTATATCTGATCTACTCCAAGTGCCTTTTAAAGTCAGACAGGCCTGGATTCAAGTCCTGGCTCTGCCACTTCCTGTGTAACCTCAGCAAGTTATTTAATTTTCCTAAGCTCTAGTTTCTATAGTCATAAGATGGAAATAAGGATAGCACCTGCCTCATAGGGTGTTGTGAGGATTGAGAGGTGAAATATAGTGAAGAAATAGACCTGGAGATCACATTTTCCAGGGCAAGTACCAAGGAACTTGGCAAGGTTGCAAGGCTGCTGAGGGAAAGAGAGGCCAGAACCCAGACTTGGATCCCTTATCTCACCCCGCCTTCTGCAACACCTGTGCTCTGCAGCAGGTGTGATGAGAAAGTGCCACACAGAAAGCAAGTCAGACCAGGAGAGTCTCCTACTTTGCTTTTTTGTTCCCATATCTTTAACTATCATTGACGTTGGAAGGGCTGTAGTGAGGTCCAATCACCCAGCCAAACAGTGACATCTCTAGAATGGCCTGGCCCCGATGGCGCTCATCCATCATTCAGCGTAACCATGACCTCTTCTGAGAGGCCTCCTATGACCAGTCAATCTTTGGAAGCTCACTGGTCACATCCTAGTACATTCCTCTGTTTTATTTTCTAATTATAACTTCCTAATTTATATTTTCATGCTTTCACGTCATCTTGCAAAACCATAGTGCAATATCACAACCAAGATAATGACATTGTCTATCTTTTAAAAAAATAGATTTCTTTCCACTAGAAATTAAGAGNCTCTACTCCCATCAAAACTTAGAAAACAAGCCAGCCTCTTCTTTTCTCCACTTATAAAATGAAGAGGTTAGATAGGGTGATCTCTAAGCCCTCTTCTGGTTCAGGTATTATGATAACAATAATAATACTACCTGTAGTACTTTGAGCATCTACTAGATGATTTCTATCATCATTAATCATCATAAACAACCATTCAAGGTAAGTATTATTATTCCCACTTCATAGATGAGGCAACTGAGACCAAGAAGAGGGCAGGCCACTCATAGTGGTGGAGCCAGGCTGCAGAGCAGGGTATTTACGGTCAAGAGCTTTGGATTCCACTGAGCCCCCTGCCTCCCTGCTAGGACTGATGTGTAATTCTTGAATTTAACTTAGTAGCATCATAGCCAGAGCCCAAGGGCAACCCCTTTCTACAATAAGACAATAGGGCTTCAGGGTGCTGCCCCATGTAAATGGAGAATGTAATTCATCTCAGGGGCTCCCATGCGCTCATGGAGATGGAGTGGCTTCAAGAAAGGTTAATAGGGGAGGCAACTGATATTGGGTGTGTGGGTAATTCATAATCTTGTGGACTTGGAGTAGTTGTCTACAGAGAGTGGTGCTGAATGGGGTTCCATTGACCAGGGAGGGGCTGGCAAAGGTGGTTCAGTCTTCTCTATTGTTGGGAGAAAGTTTCCTGAGCAGGAGTGGAGGAGGGGAGGGGACTTTGAGTGCATTTGAATGATGGCACAAAGCTGGCTCTTGGCCTAGGCCCAATCAGGGAGCTGATCGGAGTCACTTGCTGTCAGCATTTCAGCAGGCCTATAGTGTAGACCAGGGTTTCTTAGCCTCAGCAATAATGACATAAAGCTCTATGATGGGGGACTGATCTATGCATTGTAGGATCTTAAGCAGCATTCCTGTTCGCTACTCACTAGATGCTAGCTAGTATCAGCCCCCAGCCTCAGCTGAGACAACCAAAAACCATTGTAAATGTTCCCTGAGGGGAAAAATTGCACCCACCCACCCCCTTCCCCAAGGTTGAGAACCATTGGTATGAACAATTCTTTCACCCTCCTCCGAAGGTCATAAGCTGACCACTTCCACGCATGTCCTGGGGCCTTCCTGAGAATTCTGCTTTCTGTGGCACCTGACTGCAGGACTGGGTGAAAGGTGGACCTCACGGTAACCAGGTTCTCCCTGCCTTCAATAATTGTCCTCCTGGAACCTCTTCATGCAGAAACCTTCTCTGGGACAGGCGCTTTGTCTCACTACCCTGTCCCTGCTGGGCACATTTTTATCCTCAGGCATTCCAAATGTGTTCCCACCTCAGGACATTTGTACTTGCTATTCCCCCTTCCTGGGTGTCTTCTCATTCAAGTCTCTAGTCACATGGCGCCATCTTCTAGGGGCCTCCTTGATTGTCATTCCAGCTACTCCTTATTGCACCTGTCTGCTTCAGATCCTTCAGAGCATTTTCTACTCGTATGAACTTGTTCACTTATTTGCTTATTTGTTCCTTATTTGTCTCCCCCACTGGATTGTGAGCTCCTTAAATGCAGAGACCTGTTCTAGTCTGTTCCTTGCTATATCCACAGTGCAGACTGCAGTGCATGGCTAATTGATGGTTCAATGGCTTTGGTGAACACTTGTTGAAGACCTACTCTGTGCCAGGCACTGTGCTAGAGGCTGAGAATGCCATGGTGAATAGACAGTCCGTGCTTCCTAGGAACTTGGTGCCTCGCGGAAGGAGAGCACTGCAGGAGGCAAGGACAAGGAAGTATGGGAGCAAAGAAAGGGAGCAGGTAAACCTGCCTGGCGAGTGTGGANATCATTGCACTCTTCCCGGGTGAGGCAGATCAGCCGCCGGCTTCTGGACGGCTGCTCACTGCGGCTGCTGGCCGCTCACGCTGGCTGCTGGCTACATATGGTAGCCCATGGCAACCCACTGCCACAGGGGCTGCAGCCTACGCCGTCGCCGGCGACCCACGGCAGCCCAGCTCCAGGTCGAGCTGCTGTCCAGCATCTTAGCTGTAGAGCGCAGTGTCACTGGCCCTCATATGTGGGATCCGAACTGGGGCCCTCTGGTGTCCCAAGCCAGTTCTTAACCATCGCGCCACTCGGCCGGCCCTAAGGTCCACTTCTTGATGGGAGTGGTGACTTGCACGACAGTAACGGGAGGAATTATTGGTGACCATCTTTGCAAAAAATTCACAAGTACTTAAAACAGTGCCTGGCACAGAGGAAACCCTCTACAAATGGTAGGCTCTGTTGCAGCTGAGCAGACCACAGCTGAGAGACAGTATAGAGATTTTCCCAAGATCATACAGGTGGTCAGGGCAGAGCTGGAGTTTAAACCCGGGTCTTTCTGAATCACACTCAGTTGCTACATCATCACTATAATCTGTGTGCCCCTGGCCAAGTCAACTAACCTCTCTGAGCTTTGTTTTCCTCATATGATGTCAGGCGGATATAATAAAGACAACTACCTCATAGGATTGCTGTGCAGACTAAGGAAATGCTCAGGAAAGCATCTTATGCGTATAGCCTATGGCGCATCTGTGAGCAAGACTTATTTTGAAAGATTAATTTGAACGACATTCATTCAGAATTTGTCTCCTGCTGGTCGAGTTTGGACTCAGGCACAATTCAAGTTTGGCACTAGCAGTGACACTAAGGTGGCTAGGGGTGGATGACAGGAGAGGCCATATAGTGCTTCACCCACTAGCAATAGCCATTTCTGTCTCTGGGAAGCAGCCATTGATGTGAATGTTAATGACAAGGCACTTTTTTCTGCTCAGTAAGGAAACCCCCAAGAACCTCTTTATACGAAAGAAGAATCTGGACACAGGAAGCCTCTGACCTCTCCCTTCCCCAGGGCCAGTCTGGGCTCTGGACTGTCTCCTCTGGCGAGTCTCTAGGGCCCCCTTCTCAGCACACCATGCTGTGCCCTGAGTCCTCCTGCCCTCTGGAGGGCAGACAGACAGACAGCCCTCCAGCCCTGCCGGTTTACCTGTAGTCTCCACTTCTCAACTGTCCCCTGTTAGCCATTCCCCTCACGTGCTCTGCTCTAGCTGCAGGGACCAGAAGCTGTGCTTTTATTAAATTTGATCCTCATCAGAATTGCATTTGGTGGTTTTCCAAGCTATGACTTCCTAATTAGCTCTTTGTTGAAGCTCTTTTTCATTCCTTTGCTCAAAATTAGTGGTAAAATAGCCCCCTTTTCTTGATGGTTTGGCCTCCGCTGGTTATTGCCCCACTTAGAGGGGCAGAAAGAGAGAGAGAGAGAGAGAGAGAGAGAGAGAGAGAGTGAGTGAGAGAGTGCTTCCTGAGACATCTGATAACTAATTGCAAGCTTTAGGAAAAGCCTGAGACCCCATGTTATCAGCTCTGCAGACATCTGCTTCCACCTGCAGAAAAAGCAACTCTCCTTGGGCCAGGGTGGCTGAGAAGATGGGCTTTGGAGTCAAACTTTCTGGGCTCTGCTATTTGCCAGCTGTGTGATCTTGGGTACGTTAATCAGGTTCTCTGAATCTCATGTCTTCATCTTTATAATGAGAAAGACAAGTAAGTGCTTCAGAGGTTTGCTATGAGGCTCCAATGAGGTCATACCAATGAGGTATAAGCCGTATGATGAAGAATGACCTCAGTGACATCAACAGTTGTTATTATATTCTGAGGTTAAATGCGATATTGTATAAATGGATAGAAGTCTCTGATATGCTCTACAAATACTGGTTTTTATTACTATTAAGAATAATTAGCTGTAGGGCTTTGGGTAAGCCACTGTACCTTTCTGGATATCTGGACTAGATAATGGGTTGCAAATGCAGATGTTTTCAGGAGCCAGGGATATACTGGAAACAATTAAAGTGGGCCCAATAGAAAAAATGCTGTGTGAATAGGTATTATGGTTTAAAAAATGCATTGGGGGAGAAGGTCCAAAGTTACATACATTGGGGACATTCTGGGTTAAACAAAATTGAGCAGGTCTATTTATGCAGGACTTCTCAGAGCCTTTAAAATGCCACCTGCACCATGAATTTCTAAGGGAAGGAGAGCATCTGTGGGCAGGGTTTTCCAAACTCCGTGGACCCCAGACTCCCTTTTTTCCACTAAGACTACTGTTCTAGTGAATGCACTTTGCAAATTCTTGGGTTGATGACCTCAACCATTCCTTCTAATTCTGAAATTCAGCCTTCGATTTGCTGATAGATGATAAGAGACAGAAAGTGTGTTTTTTGCCCCCCCCCCCGCCTTCAGTTGTTGATTGAAGGGAAAAATGACAACTAATTCTATTCTTGTGACAGCATAGCTCAGCAGGTGAGCTGTCAGGGAAACACACCTGGATGTAGAGGCTCCCACCCAAGGTGATTGGTCATGAGACAGTAATGGGGGTGTTGAGTGGGAGGCCAGGGAAGGGGAGCAGGGAGCTCATCTGTTATTTGGGGAAAAACAGGAAATTGTCTGGACCTAGAATTTGTGGAGCCCAACCTTGGCATATAACATGTATGAGGTTCCGAAATCCAAGGGCTGCAGTAAAGGGCATTTGAGGCTGGCCTTTGCTTTCATCAGCTCTAATATAAGAAGAGAATTTCTCCCTCTCGGTGGAGGGAAACGGTAAAATCAGGGAACGTTTTATGAGCCCCTACTATTATCAGACATCCACAAATTACGTCATCATCTCATCAACCTGTTCAATTTAGATATATGTTGTGGGAGTCCCTGAGATCTTATTTAACTTGCCATGAACTCCAAATTCCATAGCCCGTGAATAGCTGAAGCCCTTCCAAAGATTTCTGCTTCTTATATGTCTTGGGCCCTGAGTTCCTTAAGTGGGACCACCACGCCACCTTCTTTGAACCCTCTTGGATCTCAGAGAGTTAAAGTGACTTGGCCACGATCCCACAGCCTAGCTTGTAAGTTTGGCTCAGTCAGGTTTGGCACAGAGCCCTGCCTAACCAAAGAGCCTTCTCCACTGTGCCAGGCTGCCATCCGTGGGGGAGGTTGCAGGGGGGCCCCTGGAGATGGGAACTGAGATTTCTGACATGTCTCCACTCCCATTTTCCCTTCCCTTCTGCCCTCGCCCTGGGTCTTGGGGACACCCCCATTCAGATATGCAGGCATCCAGCCGCTGATAGCCTTCTGCCTTAAATGAAACATTTAATCTTCCAACCATTTCCCTGACAGTGGTAATATTATACCCATTTTACAGATACCCTTATAGAAGTTAAATAAATAAAAATAACAAAACTGCCACGACAACTGACATTTATGGAGCTCTGTGCCAAAGTTATCCATGCTGTCTGGCGAGTCTTCATATCCCTGTATAGGAACTACAGCGCCTCCTTGTGGGGAGACTTATCATGATGGCAACCAAGTTATTCCCAACCCCAAGCTCAGATCCCTTCTTGGATGTTGGGAAGCCCTGCCAACAATCAGAGTGGCCCCTGGGGCCTCCGCACAGGACATTTCTGGGGTCCTAGGTGTCCTTTAGTGCTAGACAAAACCATTTTCTTTGAGACAGGGTCTGGGTCTTGACTCCACCTCTTTGATCCTTGCTGAGCTTTTTTTCTTTTATTTCAACTTTAAGTTTTGGTGACTCTGGAGCTTGGGTGGGGCTTAGGCACCAAATCAGAAAAAGGATAGAATTCTAAGATTCTGACTAGGAATTAGGCCTGTCCAGAGCTGGCTGATGGAACAAAACTTAGAATCCAGGAAGGACGGGACCCTGTAAAACAAAGTCCAACGCCTCATTTATAAAGAGGGGCAAGGAGGCCCAGAGCTGGAAAGGATTCAGCCAGCACCCTAGCCATAGTTCTGGGGCTGGCGTCCAGGCTGTAGTTCTCCTGGCCTATTGATCGGCTTCACTCAGAGCCAGCAAGACAACACTGCTTCAAAATCAAGTTTCTACTCAGAGCCAACCATATGCGTTGATGGTGGGAGTGGGGGGATGTCAAGAAATCTCAGGCCATCCATCTGCTCCCTGGTCATCAATCTAATCCTATGAGTTTTCCCTGGATCCTGAAATAATGCCATCCTTAAGATGTGGAGTATGCCCTGCTAAAAATGCCCTACCTACCTGGGGAAGGTATTCACGGCACGAACAACAAAGCCCTAATTAACTTATCACCTGGACCTTAACATCTTAGTATCGTCACATCTTAACATCAGCAGAAGTTGAACAGCAAAGTTTGATTGCAGTGAGAACTGACAGGAAGCTGAAAGAAGCACAAAGGTTTTTAATAGAGGCATGTAGACTTTTCAAAACATAGAGAAGCGCTCATATCCTCTTATTGCTCAGATGGATAAACCAAGACCAGGAGAAGTGACTTTTCCAATTGTCAGGGCAGGGCCCCACCCAGCTCTCTGTCACTTGCCCACTCTTCCCTCACCTCCGCCCTCCCCCAATGGGGCCCTGAGCTGGGGGCCAGGACTCTCGGGTCACAGCCCCATCATAGTCTGGGTAGATATGACAGAAAAACACTTGAGGTTGAAGGTGGAATTCAATCACTGTCCCCCTTTGACACAGAGGAACCTTTACAGACCAGAGTCAATTTTCTTGCCTGTACAACCATAAATTAAAATGACTACCTTGGCTGGTAGTTGAGCTCTGGGATAGGGACACTGCCCTTGTCCTGCAGTCTGTCTTGCAGTAGGATCATGGATCAACTGCTCAGAATTCACCAATGTGCTTGTTAAAATGCAGATTCCTGGGCTTTACCCAAGACCCACTGAATCCAAATCAAGGGGTACAAGGTCCTGGAACCTGCATTTTGTAATGCATCTCAGGTGATGTGCATGCACCCTGAAGTTGGAGAACCACCATTGCAATGGAACACGGGCCCTAGAGTCAGGCTGCCCTGGGTTTGAACCCCAGCTGTGCCAATTACCAAATGTATGACCTTCAGCACGCCTGAAGTTTGGGTTTCTTGTCTGTAACATGGGAGAATAATAATAGTAACTACCTCACAGGGTTATTGGGATATAAGGGAGGTAAAGTAGGTAAGGTGTTTGGCACCTTGCAAGTGCTTAAGGAATATTAGCTGCTACTATGATATCATTCTTTAGAGACAGTCCCTGTTTTCAGCTGTCCACATGGGGGCCCTGGGCACCCCAAGAGCCAGTCCCTGTCCCTGCCTGGCCTCTCCCTGGGTGGGGATGGGGGCATGCTGATGTAAGAAGTCTGGCCCACCCACAGTGGCTGCGGTCTTGATGGGTGCAGTAACAACAGCCACCTGCAGGGGGAGGCATATGCACATTCAGAGCGCTGCCTGAAGCCATCCTTGCGGCAGGGGGCTCTCCGCAGGGAAAGGGTTGAGGCTGAGATTAGCATATGTTCTTGAATCTTCCTCCTGCTGTGGAGAGGAATATCTGGGGGTGTTCACATGCAGGGTGCAGCTTTTCCTCTCATTGCTGGAGAAGTGAGAACCTGAGCTGGCTTGCTGCTGGGTCTCTCTCCTGAGGCCTCAGAAAGAGCCTCATTAGCTGTGGATTTTATTTTTGCCACCCAGTCTGGCTCTGGCAGGCCCTCCTCAGAGTGTTGGCTGTGGCGCCCTTTCTAAGGAGACTCTTGGCAGAGCTGTGACCCAGCCTCGTGTTCTTTTTCCATCTGAAGGAGCAGAACTGTGTAGGGTGGCTCACCATACTTAGCAAACTCCGTTCACCTCAGACTGGGGGTGAGGAGTGGGGTAAGGCACGCGGGCGTACAGTTCCCTTGCTGTCATTCCCTGTGAATCAAGGGATGAGGAAACCAATCCCCATTGCTTGAGCACCTACTTTGTGCTATTCTGTACCTCACTAGCATTCTGCGAAGGTAGAACCTGAGGCTCAGAGAGGTCGGGTGACTTGCCCAGAGCCACACAGCTAGTGAGCAAAGATAATAGCGCCATGTCCACCAATTGAGAGCCTAGTGCATTGCCAGTCTTGATGGTGGTCACATCACATACGCTGCATCCTACACTAACCAAGTTTATAAACCCCAGTGTCTGACCCTAAAGCCCATGCTTTCCCCTCAACTCCACACTACCTCCAAACCCTTCTACGGACTATTCTCCTGTTTCCCCAGCCTTTCATATTATTGAATTCCCATTCATCCCACAATGGAAAGTTCCTCTTCTCTGGTAATCCAATAGCACTTGGTAAGAGCTGCAAGAGTGGCCTCCCAATTTTAGATTTGCTTGGAATTTCTAGTCTTGAAAGCACAGATTCCTTGCTAAGCTCTGCCTCCTAGAAGCCCACGAGTCAGAACCTTGTGAACAGGGGCTGCACTCATCACCAGAGAAGCCCCCCCCCGCCCCCACACCCCGCCTTACCCACCCTTTTGTAGTTTTGGCCTAGGCTGATACTGGATTTATTTTAATTCCAGTGATAAGTGGACAATCCTTTTTTTCCCCAACAGAAATTAATACCAGTAAAATGACTACCTCAGTCCACTCACTACTTGGGACACACCACTAAAATAAACTGTATCTGTGTGCCCATGTGCGCACCCAGTGCTGTGTGCTTTTCAAAGTGTAGTTCAGCATACACAGTACTGTGAGGACGCTGTGGCTTTCTTCCTGGATGTCTCTCCATCTACTGAAAAAAATGCCAGCCTAGCATCTCATGGCAGCTGGAGGAAAAGAACTTGTGGCTTCATGTTCCCCCTTCTGGAGCACTGGGCTTGCTCCAGTCCACACTGGGGAATTATGAGATGGTTGGTCCGTGGTTACTTCGAGATACACTGCAGGACACCAGGCTGCCTCCCCATCTAAAGGCTAACCGCACTGACCCTTTCAATGTATAGTGTTACAGGCAGGAAAATGGACTCTGGTCTGTAAAGATCTCTGTGAATCAAGAGGGGGCCATGGCTGAACTCCACTATCAGTTTCAAGTTTACCCATAAACTTGAGGAGTTCTGTGAATACCATGTGGCTTTGTGGCAGCCACCCCTGTACTTGCGAGTCAGGGAGCCCAGGCAGCTTGTGACAAATGGTCTAGTCTTGGTACTGCTTGAGGACTCGGGTATTTCAGAGCTGCTGCTCATGTAGGAAGTTAATGTGACAGAGAGGAGAAAGCACAGGAGAAAGAGAATCCACATTTATTGAACAGCCAGGCCTTATCCTGGGCTCACTCTATCCTTACAGTCGCATCGTGAAGATATTTGTATAAGCTCCATCTACGTCTAGGACCCAGAGCACCTGAGACCAGGAGTGTTGCGGTAACTGGTCTATGGCCACCCAAGTAAATAGAAAGGTTCTGGGAGCAAACCCAGGCAGGTGGAACTCAAATCCAAGCGTTTTCACTCTGGCCTGTGAGAGAGAATTTCCCCGGTGTTACAGAGGCACCTTTATTTGCTTTTATGAAAAGGGGTCTACAAGTTTTGTTGCTGTCATTTATGCAGGGAGTGAGAACACCATTCTGGCGAGGCAAATCAACCTCAGACCAGAGACTGGACAACGGAAGGTTGTTTCTGTAATATTTATCCCTGCAGAGTAAATATTTCTGTCTCCATCATAGTCCAGATTTTCCCTGTTGACAGCTTCATAGATACTTCTCTTTTTCCTCTCTTGAACATTTAGCCATTGCCGGGGACAGGATGGCCAGGCACGACTGGTTCTTTTCACTTCTGACTGTGAACTCCTTGCAGCCAAAGGAAGACAGGCCAGTGAGTGCCCCACCCCAGGGTGAGGACTGGAGACTGGGCTGGGTCGGGGAAGCATCAGGTTGGGTCCCCAGAGGTGATCCCAGGGGAAGACTCACCCGCCGCAGAGCAAAGCTGGGACATTCTGCATGTGGTTTTGGACAAAGGACTATGGTTCCCTGAGGTTGTCTTGCAGACCTATTTCTATGTTCTCACATCCATTGCCTTCTCTCTTTTCTCACCAGCACCTCTCAGAGAAGTTGAATAACTTGCCCAAGTTCATGCAAGTTCAAGTGAGTTCTGGCTTTCTGTCTCCCAGGGGTGGGCCTACCCACTTCTCTGTCATGGTAAGACCCTTTGTGAGTGAGACCTACCCTTGTCCCCAGGCTCATCTCAGGCACCTCACTATGCCCCTTTGCACTCTGGCCATGCCATTTATCTGAGTCCCTCTAACATCCCACACTCTTCCTTGTCGTTAGGCCTTTGCACAGGCTGTTCCTGCTGCCTGCAACTCTTTTTCACTTTATCCTCTCTCTCTCAAAAAAAAAGTCTTCAGAACCTACTCACAGTCATGCTCAGCTTAAAGCTTCACTTTTTTGAGGGGTCTTCCTTCATTGATCCTGGCACACACCCTTGCTCACACCCTGCCCCCACCTCATGCCTGTTTAGGGGCTCCCTGCACCCCCTGTCCTAACATACCTCACACTGTAGTGTTACTTCTTATTTCATTTTTTTGTCTCCCCACCCACTGTGAGCTCTCTGAGGGCAGGAGCTTGTTCATTGCTGCAACCTCAGCAACCAGTTTAGTACCTGACTCATAGTAGGTGCTCAATAAACGCCCCGTGGGTGAAAATGTGAATGAGTGAGCATGAGAACAAGAACCTATGCCCATTTGCCTCTGTGGTTCCCTTGGCCTGGCCTGCCCTCCTTCACGTGTCAGCACACGTCACAGCACATTCTTCCTTCAAGCATCACTTCTCTGAAACCCAAGAGGCCACCGGGTCTATGTTTGGGGGCTGAAAGGACTCTGGGCTCAGCCAAGGACACCCTGTAAGAGAGGGTTGGTAGAAATGTACTCCTAGGCCGGGACCCCAGAGAGGAGCTCGGACATGGGCCAGACAGAGGCCGTGGAGTGGCTGGGAAGGCAGAGAGCATATGGAGCAGGCAGAGTTGGACAGAGGTGTGGGTGCACCCAGGGCCCCGCTCTGGATTGGGGATGTGAATCCTGGGTGCCTGAGTTGCAGGGATGGGTCTTTAACATGGCATCGCCAACTTGATCCAGAAGTCGGGAGCCTAATGGGATCTTTTATTGAACACTATGTGTCAGATTGTGCTAGGCCCTTCATATACTTGATCTCATTTACTTCTTACAAAAGCACCTCCCCTCCCCTCCCCTCCCCTCCCCCTCTGTCTCTCTCTCTTGCTCTCTCTCTCTCTCTCTCTCTCTCTCTNCTCTCTCTCTCTCTCTCTCTCTCTCTCTTTCTCTGTCTCTCTCTCTGTCTCTCCTTTAATATTTATGACTGAAGTATTATAATCAAAGAAAAACATTTTTAATAAATAAATAAGCAAGATGCCAAGGAGCTGTCCTATCCCCCTGCCCTTGCTCAGGCAGGTCTCTTAGCCTGGAATTCTCTCCCCTTTGCAGCATAATAAGAAATACATTTGATTTTGGTCCTCAACTCCTGGCACAAAGCTCCTAAAACCCATGGAATTTCCTGAGTGATAGGAGTGCCATTTGTTATTCCTAAGGAGACTCTTTTGAGCACAAGTGGGTTTATGCTAATCAGGTGACTTAGCGTGGGGTCCCTAGGTAGCCTCAGGATGGCGCTGGGCACAGGTGGTTAGAGGGCTGAACTTTCAGTGACGCTCACCAACCTGCAGGGGCAAGCAGTCTGCAGATTAAGTTCTATAAAAACTAGGGCTTGGGGATGTGGCACCCCAAGCATGCCATACTCCTTGCTCAGCCACTCCCCTCTGCAACGGAGACTGGAGTTCTGGGTCATCTGTTGCTCGAGTGCTCCATCTGCAACAGGTTTTTTCTTTAAGGTTTTGTATCTTTGACAAAAGACATTGACCCAAGTCAAAAGGTTCAACAGGAAGCTCTGACGCGTTCGTTTGGAGGAAGCAGCATGGCTGGTGGGAAAGCAGGGAGAGCTTGGACAGCCCAGAGCAATCCCTTTGGGCAAATAACAGCGACCACTTCCAAGTTTTGAGGTCGTTAGTGTGGTGGTCAGCACATCCGAGTGTAATTCTTATTGCTGATATTAATTAGTACAGTCACCTGGGGAAACCTATGTTAACATCTAAAGTGTGCTTGCCAAGGATAAGTTCCCAGGAACGGCAAACCACCAAACCAACAGAGACAACACAGTTCCTTTTGAAAAACTGGCCACAAATTGCGTTTTTACAAAGTCTAATTTTTTTTACTTCTTGTTTGAGACATGCTTGGTCTTTGACGTGTCGTGAGGGCTCTGACTGGACGTTTGAGCTCAGGAGGCACTGCCCTGTCTCTTGGGGGAGAAACTGCTGTTTGCTCAGCGTGGACCGTTCTCCCCGCCTCCCTCTCGACATCTCCATACACGCCCTTTCCCTCTCCTCAGAAGTTACCTTCTCTGTGGGGCTGTCCCTGGGCATCTATCCAAAATCCCAGCTACCCCTGCTCCCTCCACGCCCTGTGTTCCTACACAGCTTTCCCTTTCTCTTCCTAGCACATTATCTGACAGGCCATATTCTTCCTTTCTTTTTTTTAGTTGATTATCCTCTCTCCTTCTCCAGCCCTCCAGCTAGAAGGTAAGGGCTGCGAGGTCAGGGATGTGGGCTCTTTTGCTCACTGCCTTTTCTCCCGGGCCCACGACATGCCCAGTACAGAGCACGGGGCACTGTGAACGTTTATGATATGTTTGAGTTTATAGGCAGGAAGGAGGATTTGCTGGCGGGTTCGGAATAGAGAATTCACCTGGTACAGGTGTACTTTACTGAGAAAGCAGCCTTTACTGAGCTGTCCCTCAGGACCAGCCTTGGGCAGTGCTTGACATATGTCATTTCATTTCATCTTCACGGTAGCCATGTGGACGAGAAAGTTGGGACACAGATTAAGAAACCTATCTGTTACACAGCTTATGGGTCACAGAGCCTAAGGACCGCGCCCTCTCCTCCTGGTCCAAAAGCCATGTCTGTGCTCTCCCCGGTACCCCAGCCTGTGGGGGAGGCCTCCCTGGGTGGTTTCTGAGCTGGCTGCTTTGCAGGCCGGAAGGCCTGTCCCTCCTCACCTGCCTGTATGTGTAGGCGGCTCTTGGCATGTGCGCCCAGTCAGGAGGCCCAAGCAGCTTTCAGCACTTGGAGGTGGCAGGCTAATTAACGGCTCCATGAGTGGTCTGTGGATGAGCTGGGATTGTCTGAAAAGTCTGCCCAGAGCCATGGCCTGGAACACCCCTGGGACAGCGGGGTGCAGGGAGGGCCGAGACAGCCATCATGATCAAGTAAAGGGCATTTTCTATCAAAGGAGGATATCAGACATGAGTTAGAAAGATGGCGTCTGATCCTGGCTCTGCCATTCACTATTTGTGTCTAAGAGAGCAAGTTCACCGAACAGCCCTGAAGCCCCTGGTTACAATCTTTCAGCAGTAATCACGCCTTCCTCCCAGGCTTGTTGGCTGTGATGGATGAGACAATATATGCGGCATGCTTTCCCCCAGGTGCAAAATAGATGTTAGCTGTTTTATGTTTATTCATTATGGGCTATACAGTCTCCTCTTCCGTAAAATGAGAGTAAACACAGGCCTGGCACATGGAAGGGGCTGGATAAAGGTTAGTCCTCTTCCTCTCTCCCTTTCTTCAGCTCTGAGCTCCAGGCCTATGTTGTCCCTGGGGGTGTGACAGCCCTGCCCTTGCTCTGGGGGTTTTCTATGGGCTCGTGGCCAGTGAGTCATCTTCCCAGGGCAGCAGGGCTGGGGGCTGGTGTGGCCATTTGGGAACTATTGTGTTACAAGCCCCGTGCCTGCCTCCTTCTCCCCTTTTCTCCCTGCCTTCTCTTTTCCTTGCCCTCCCTTTCTCTTTTCTTCTTTCCTCTTCTTCAGTTCATTCTTACTGAATATTAGCACAGTGTAGGCACTGTGAATACAGCTGTGAGTAAGACAAGATCCCTGCTGTTATGGAACTAAGCTAGTTGAACTCAGGTGGGGAGAAAGAAAATAAACAAGTGTACAAGAAAAGAAAAGAAGCACTGTGAAAGCAAAAAATAGAATCATATAATAGGAGGTATGGAGGGGGTGGGACAATTACTTTGAATGGGGAGCCAAGAAAAGTCTCACTGAAGGGGCAGCATTTGAGCCAAGACTTGAAAGATCAGGATAGGTCAACTATGCTCACCATTGAGAAGGGGTTTCAGCTGCAAGAACAGTACGTGCAAGGGCCCTGAGGTGGGGTGGAGCTGAACCAGCGCCTCTGCACTTTTAGTGGGAATGGTGGGCCCCAAAATGAAACCTGAGCTCTGCTCAGGTGAGGTACTCAGGATTTATTTTCAAAGGTTGGCTGCACGTAAGTAAGATGCCGGGTGTACCTAGGATGTTTTTTCTGCAGTTGATTTGCTATAACTGGCATAGGTGAGCCACGCTCGTATTCCTCAGGACCCTTGCCAAATCCAGCCCTTCCCACAGATGCTGGTTTAAATTAAGGGGATTATTTGCTGAAGATGAGATTTGGCAGTGATTAATTCCAAATGGGACCTGTTTCTTAGCCCTCTTGATGGGCAAGCGAAAGAATGCTGGACTAGGCTGGCATCTAGCACAGGTGGGAGATGCCTGGTCCTGCCAGTACAGTGAGAAGCAAGTCAGACCCACCAGCCCTCCTCCTCAACCTGTCTGGCCCCCCGCTCAGCCGGGATGCCAAGCAGACCCACTGCTCTCCCATTTGGGGGCTCCATGCATGGGCCCACCTTGCCCCTGCCTCTTCCCCTCTGTGCATACTCTCCTGCTAACTCCCTCCCTTAGCCTGTCTTACCTTCTGTCCCCACAGGGGACTTCTGCTCATTATTCCAGGCTATGCTCAAATTCTGCCTTCTTTACAAGGACTTCTCAGGCACCCCCACCACCTCCCCCCTCGAGGGGGCGGGGGGAATAGCCTCTCTCTTTCCTTATTCTTCTAATTTCTCTTAAGCCATTTAAGGCATTGGCCACAGAGTATATTATGTTGCGGAGACTGAGTTCCAACCACAGTGTGAGCTCCTTGAGGGTGGGAGTCCAGGTGGGGCATCCCTGCAGCCCCAGAGCTCGCATGGTCTTCCCCTCATCATTCATCCAGCAAATGCTTGTTGAGGGCCTACTCTGTACCAGGCTTCATGAGAGGCTACGGGGAAACAGCTGTGGGTAAGACCTGTGCCCTGCTCCTAAGTTGCCCCTAGCCTGGCACAGGGACAGGCCATGATGAGCAGATGGGGCCTGGACCTTAATGAGGGGTGCCCTGTTGTGCCTGGGATGGTCCAGAAAGGTTTCTAAGAGGAAGTTACAACTAAGACATGTAGAATAAGGACATTGAGGCTCCGGGGAGTAAAATAGCGGGCCCAAGATCTCACATCTAGTATATGGCAGAGCGAGCTCTCAAATCCAGGCCTCATTTGTGGGGTGGGTTCCCCTCCATCTACACACCCCCAGGCTAGCCCACTCCTTCCCTGACCCTGCAGAGTGAGCAGGAAAAGGATCAGACCCTCGTGGCCAGAGCTAGGGCAGCCTGGCCACATTCTGCTGCAAAATCTCATTTCAAGCTACTTAAAACTTTGATGACTCAACATGTCCTTGGAATCACAATGACTGTCAGCAGAATCCGAGGCCAGTGAACAGACTTCCCCTCACAGGGTATTATAGGACCTGTAGGGCAGCTTTCTTCCAACTCATGGCTGCTTTTTTTTTTTTTCCTATTCCAAAAATAATGCATAGTAATTGTAGAACATGTGGGGAGAAAATACAAATCACCCATAATTCTACCACTCAGAAATAACCATTGTTAATATTTTGGTGTATTGAGGTAGTTATTTTGGGATATTATTTAGAAATTGTTACGATATATAATTACTGCTTATTCATTTATGCAAATGCATGCATATGATTAACTTGTATATATTTAGCTTCTAAAGACTTGCACACTCTAGTGCTTGGAAATCTCAAAGAAAGAGAGGAGCGGGAAAGGCCTAGCTTTTATTGAGAGCCTACTATGTGCCTGGCTGTAATTAACACTCTTCCTATTGATAATGCAAGAACCGAATGCATGTGATAAAACAAACACTATCTCATTTATCCTGATTAAGAGCCATTAGATGGTTATTGTTCTTATTTCCATTTTACAGGTAAAAAAATAAAACACGCACACACACACACACACACACACACACACACACACACACTGAGGCAAGAGCAGTAAATCCTGTCACCAAAAGCACAGAGCTAGGATGCAGTAGGCCTGAGACTACACACCTGCTCTGTCCTGCTTTCAGAATACATGTTTCTTTTACCCCAGCATGCAGTTCCCATGGCCTTATTAGAGCCCTCAGAGGAAAGCACACATATTGCTCTTAGACATGGTCAAGCAGAGATGGCCAGTGGCCGTCCACTGAGCACGTCCATCATTTTTTTATCAAGCACAAGGAGCAGGCCTAGTCCTGTACTCAGGATGCTCCTCTGGTTGCTGTGAGACCTCAACCCTCAGAGGAGGGAAGGGGCCACAGAGGATCAGCTAAGGGCTGTGGCAGTTACTGCATTTGAAAGAAAGAAATGGGGTCTGGGGTTGTGGAGTCCCCAGGAGACACCCCTACCTGCCTGGCTGCCATAAGCCTTCCCAAAGCAGATCCCTTGCCATGATGATAGCGGCCCAAGACCTGACCTTCAGCTTGTGGGGCTCAGAAGCTGACGCATACCAAATAAACTCCCAGAAACCATCTACACTCCAGACAGGAAGGCATTGATTTGCATGCGGAGTGTTGCAGGCTGGATTCTCCAAGATGCGATAGGGTAAGAGGTATAACCAGTTTCCCAGGAAGTCACACCTTGAAAAGAAAAGGGCCGGAAGTGAGTTTGTGCAAGGGAAGCCATCTAATTATGATGCAGTCAGGACAAAGCCTCCGCCAGCTCAGGAGAGAGCAAGTGCGTGAGCAGAGATTGCTCAGAGGGGTCCCACACTAGACAAAGAGGGAGCCTTGTTCTGCTACCCACAGCCACTGGCCAGGGCTGAACCTGAGAGGAGCATGCCTGAAAGTACCCCACACTCCTTATAGCTGGGCACCGGGTCCTTTTTTGAAGGAGGATTTGAGCCATACATCTCTGTCTATCATACAAGGAGAAATCTAACTGTGGAAGGACCTGGAAAGCTCACGTTGGTTTTATCAGTGAACTCACTCCCCATAGAACAGCAATGTGGGAGCCACATATGATCAGAAGGTGACTGGCTTAGCATGGAATCAGAGCACAGGGTTATACAACTGAAATTCTTAATGGCATCAGGCTAAGGTACCCGGACAGAGTGACAAGCTGACTGCTCTTCCTTTGGGCTTTTATTGTCATATGGATTAGTTTGCTAGGGCTGCCGTAACAAAAGACCAGAGACTTGAATGGCTTAAACAACAGAAATTTATTTTCTCTGGAGGCTGGAAGTCCAAGAAGAAGGTTCCAGCAGAGTTGATTTCCTGTGGGGCCTTTCTCCTTGGTTTGCAGATGGCCATCTCTTTACTCCGTGTTCACATTGGGGCCCCTGCTATCTCTCTGTGTGTCCTAATTTCTTCTTCTTATAAGGACATCAGTCAGATTGGCATAAGGCCCACACTAAACACCTCATTTGACTTAATTACCCATTTAAAACTCTATCTCCAAATACAATCACATCCTGAGAGTTAGGGCTTCAACATTTTGGGGGGACATAATTAGCCCATAACAATACTCAGCCCCTCTTTGGGGGAACGGAGTCAGTCTAATGTAACTGACCCAGACCCAAGCCTTGATGAGTCCATCCTGGGCAGAAATGGTTAACATGGGATAAACTTGAAGAATGAAGGACCTTCTATGTCATACTAAGGAAGTTGTATTTTTCTCTTGAAAGCCAGGGGAACTCTTGGTGGGGCAGTGGCATGATCAGATGTGTAGTTTTGAAAGATCACTCTGCCCATCGCTTAGTGAATAGACTGAAGGAGGCAGGACAGGAAGGAAGAAGGGTCATTATGAAGAGATGATCGTGCTAGTCCAGAGAAGAGATGATGAGGCCTGAACTGGTTTCCATGGGAACAAAGCAGAAAGGATGGCTTTCAGAAGCTTTTAAGATATATTCTTCTACAGTGTGGGAGCAACTGCAGAGGGGGGCAAAATTCAGATATCCATTATACTCACCAAAGAATAGGAACCTACATTGCAGGAATCACCTTTTTAACATCAAAAATACTTCCTCCAGATGGAATCTTGAATGGGAAATGCACATATGAACAGATTGCAAATAGAGATGTTTTGGCAAAAATCACTTCTCTGCCCACTGGGATGACCCATTGTCTCCCAGTGGACTCTGCCCCCTGCACAGGGTTCCTCTCCCCCTGCTCCTCCCTCCATTTGGGGGCAGACAAGCAGCTGGCACACTTTGGTATAACCCACCTCTAAACCAGCTGGTGAACACCTGCTGCCCCAAGCCCTCTATGTGCCCCCCTGTCCAGTAACCTCCACCCATCCAGCGCCTGCTCCCCAGACCGCCCCACTGTCCAGCAACCAACAGGGCACAACCATCCTGGCACAGGGAGGGGCTCTAGGACCCTGTTCTCCAGCACTGTGGCCAGCATCTGTGGGCTGTTTGGTCCCTTGCAATACCAATTATTAAATGTGTTGAGTATCACCAGCCCTTGTGTCTTGCATGCCAACCATTCCCAACTGCTGTGGACATTTTTCTCACAAACACCATGCTGTTTATGCCTTCTCGTGGAAATGCCTTCCCCTCCTCTCCGCCTGTCTAGCTCTTGCACATGCTTCAAAACTTGGCCCGTGTCACCTCCTCCTTGAGGCCTTCCCTGCTGGTCCCACAGCAGTGTTCATGGTTCAGTCTTGAACCTAGCTCTGTTGTGGTCCTTTTTGTGCTGAATGACATATATCCGTCTACCTTCCTGTCTTTTCCACCAGGCTGTGTGTTGCAAAAAGGGAAATGGAGCCTTTCTATCATTCCCTCTCTAGTACGCAGTGCCTGGCAGGCACATAGAGTTAGAAGGACTGTCTCTGAGGCCCAGGAAAGGTGTCCTGGGGCCCTACCTGGCTGTAGCAGAACAAGCAGTGCTGGTTCTCTATTTCTAAGGAGGTCTCTCCATTCTATGCAGAGTTTCCTAAAGAATTTAATACCTTAAAGTATCAAGGTATCCTGGGTTCCCAGGACAGTGCCCAACACACAGAATGCCCTCAACCCATGTTGATTGAGGCCAGATGACCTCAATAATGCCATTTTGGTAAATAGTATGCAGGCATTGTCACCACATCTCTATGACATTGGATCTAACACTACCTTTATCACGTGAGGAAACTGAGGCTCAGAGAGGTGTAGTGGCTTGTCCAAGGTCACTGTGTTAATAAGCGGCACATTTTGGTTAGCCTCTACCTTGCACTCGACTTGCTTCCTCCATGGAACTGCATTTCAGAGACATCCATCCTACACCAAGGGACTTGCCAGCTCACCCTCCTTCGCTGCCTTGAGGCCGGGTGACATAGCACAGGATTGGGACCACCGACAGAGAGGGAAGATTGGCCGTGTGGACATGGCTGCCTTGGCCTCTGGGCTCTGTCCCAGCTACTTCCGGGTTCCTCGGATGGTCACAGCCGGCTCACTTCTCCCTCCGTGTCCTTCACCACCTCTCTTTTTCACAGCTCTATTTCCTCTCTTGTCAACAGACCTCTCAACAAAATGTTTTCCATCATTGCTGGCTATTTTTGTCCCTTTATCAGAGTTATTTCCTTTGGTAAATAGCTTCCTGGCATGGGGTGGGCAGCCTAGCCCAGGCGCCAGGCAGCATCGCGGACAGGAGGTGTGGGGCAGGTGGGCATCTGGACGAAGGGGAAGAATTGAGCGACGTGGGCCCGGCCTGGCCATTAGGGACTGCATTTTGCTTTGACAGCAGCGGGCAGCAGCAGCAAGATGCTCATTCATTCCCTATTGCAATCGGTTAAAACCATTCTTTGAGAAGGCAGCATGCGTGGAGGGCCTCGGAAGCAGACAATCAGCAACAGGCGCCCAAAATAGCCTCGAAATCAGCAGCATTTTGTTTTGCTTCAGGCTTTTCATGCCTGCAAGGGGAGGAAAGAAAGGATCCAGAGCATTTTCTGCTTCCAAACACACATCTATTTTACAATAAGACAAATGACTCGTATTCCTGCTATTAAATCCAGCAGCGTCCCGCCCCACCAACCACCCCTTCTCCAAAGACCTTGCCAACATTTCCTTTTGTGGCTGCAACACAGCATCTCCAGTGCAGCATGCCTCTGCTTCCTCCCGTCCCTGCCTTCAAGCTCAGCTTTTACAAGCTGGTATTTTAATAAATTAACGCTGTGCGTGCTGCTGCAGCTGCTGTGCCAGCTTTCCAAAAGGTACTGAGAGAGCCGGGCCCTGCTGGAGAGAAATGAGCCAATAATTTGCTAGTGGAAACCTCTTGGCCCCAGTCAGAGGTTAAGCCAGTCCTTTGCAGAAACTCCCAGCTGCTCTCTGAGTGCCACCCATTGTCACTTAGCCTATAGCAGGGCTGCAGGACCTGCCTCAGCTTCTGCAGCTTTACCTGATGGCTGGAGAGGCAGCATGTGCTGGGGGGAGTCCCCAGGGAAGAGCAGAAGACCTGGACTCCAGTCCTAGCCCTGCACTGGCTCATGAAGTGACCTTGTCCAAGCCACCATCCCCCCTGAGACCAATTCCTGGGGAGTAAACTCTCAGAGCACATGATACTTCTCCCTCACAGCGTGTTCATGATGGGAACTTCACAGTTATTTGTGGAATATTTTAACCACCTAGATCATGGGTCTGCATGCTGGGGCCCATGGGTCAAACCCGCCCATATGCATTCATTTGTGTATGGTCTATGGCTGCTTTCACAATACAGTGGCAGAGCTGAGTAGTCGCCGTGCAGAGATTGGATAGACACCCCAAAACCTAAGATATTTACTCTCTGGATCTTTACAGAAAAAGTTTGCCAATCCCTGGTCTAGATGGTGAAGCCCAGGAGAGCAGAAACCATGTCGCCTCTGAGAGGTTGAGGGACACTCTTGAGATTGCTCAGCTAGTAAGTGGCCAGGAAAGTCAACATGAGGGTGGGGGCCTCAACATCTAGGACTGCCAGGGAAGTTATCAATTAAATGTGCACAAGTAGAGTCGGAATTTGATAAAAAAGAAACCTCTCCCATGGATAAAAGCCATATGATGCATAGGTGGGTGAGATTCGTGTCTGGCATAATGTTTCTGAGCAAGGGTTCTGCTCAGGCAGACTCTCTGCCACCCCCTAGCCATGTGGTCTGGGGACATCTCCATCTCTCTGAGCCTCAGTTGCCTCCGTTGTAAAATGGGTATAATAATACTTATTTTGGAGGACTGTTATGAGGAGTTAGCATGATCATCTAAGTAAAATGCTAGCACAGTACCTGGCAAATATTGGGACTCTATTCAGGCCTTACTAGCCATGCTTTTACACTGAGCCCCCATGGTAATGACATGCCTTGCCTTGACCTCCATCTGAATGTCCTTCCCAAGGCGGCTTACATGGCTCCACAGAGAGAGAGTCACACCCTGGAACTGTGAGTGCCAAACAGAATGTAGGAGTTGAACTATGATAGAGTCACTAGGCCCGAGTTCAAATGTGAACCTTGCTACTCACCGAGCCATACAGCCTTGAGGAAGTCGGCTGGCCTCCCCACGCCTCACTTTTCTCATCCGGAAGATGGGGGGAAGTAGACCCTTCCTTATAGCGTAGTATTAAAGATTAAATGCAATAATGTGTGCTATGTATTTACAACAGGACCTGGAACTCAACAATAGTAAATATTAGCAAGTGCTTAGTTGTTGCTTCCCTTCCAGAGGAGCTAGTTTAAGGTGATTCCAACTTTTCCTGAACTGTGACATTAGTAATGGTTAGTTTTGGGCGTCTCTAGACCCCTCATGGACCACACTGTGGGGGTGAGAGGCTCTGAGAAGTCCTCTGTCCTGCCTCACTGAAGTGGAAAGTTTTATAAAACCCAGAGGAGCAGCACGCCAAACCAGCCCAGCTAATTCTCCTGGCACGGGGACCAAACAGTGACTTTGAAAATGTGTGTTTTCCTGGATAAAACCTCTAATTGGACAATTGTAGGTCTTCTAGCTTTATATAGACTTTATGAATTTGAAAGCTCTTAAGCTGGGGTGAGGGAAATTTTATGAATGGGATTTCTTTAGTTCTGTAGCACTCTGACTCATGCTGTTGACCCAACTGGGGGGCTGGGATTCCATTACTTGCTAATTTCTCTTTGCCAGGTGGTCCTCACTCTGCCAGCTCCCTCAGTGAGCCATAGCCAGGGGGTACTAAACCCCAGAAAAAGGTTTCTGACTGTTTAAAAAATTGCCCTGGACCCAGATTGATTTCCCAGGCAAAGGAATATAGTGCTTGGGAGTTTCTCAGGGAAACTTTACAGTTTTCTCTTAAATTTTGAAAGCTTCTTTTACCAGGATTTTGAAGTCCTCTCATAGAAAACTCTCATGGTCTGCATTAAAGTCATCTGGCTTAGAGACATACTGGGGTCTCTCTCCAGGCCTGACTCCCCTCATTGGCCATACTTTTGAAGGTAGGCAACAGAGCTACAAAGACATGTCTGAGGAGGCAGTGTAGCAATGAGACTGACTTCACTTAAAAATTGTGTTAGGGTACTGTAACCCTCTATAACAAAAAAAGAATCCCAAAATGTACAAAGACTCAAACATGATAGCAATTTATTTCTCATTCACAAAATCATCTAAGGCTGGTATTTCTGGTCAGGGAGTGGCTCTCCTCCATGCAGTGATTCAGGAACCCCGGCTCTTTCCATCTTATAGCTTCACCATCCTCTCTATTTTTTCTTTGGTTTTTTTTTTAATTTTTATTTTTTCACCATCCTCTCTAGAGCCTTGGAGTACCCTGCACGTTGCCAATGGGAGGTGAAAAGATGTGGAGAAGGCACACCCACTTCATAAAATCCTAGGCCCAGGAGTGCCTCTCATCATGCTTTACATTCCCTTGGTGAGGTCACGTGGCCACACCTAGAGGTAAGGGAGGCAGAACTAAAGTTGCTTGCTGGGAAACCCCTTCACATGGACAATCATATACTGTGGAAGGGAGTACATGCA
Organism: Hipposideros armiger; assembly: GCF_001890085.2. NCBI lineage: Eukaryota > Metazoa > Chordata > Mammalia > Chiroptera > Hipposideridae > Hipposideros > Hipposideros armiger. The sequence goes on along the minus strand of NW_017731509.1, from coordinate 2,341,178 downwards.
TTTTAGTGTACTATTAGTAATATTTGCTACAGAAAGGGAAATGTACCAAAATTGAGGCCATAAAGGATTAAATAAACAGGGGGACATTGAGTCTAGCACCATCAGGGCTATCACTATCTTTATCTGTGAATCCCCAGCCCTTAGAGCAGTGCCGAGCATACAGTAAGTGCTCAGTAAATGTTTGAATGAAAGGAATGAATGAATGAATGAATGAATGAATGAATGAATATCCTACCAGTTCTATTTCTTTGTTCCCTGGCTTGGGTCACCTAATAGAAAAACCAGATCAGATTCCTGGTCAATTGCTTCAGACCACATGGAGAGTGTACCCATTGGGTCCAGAGCCCAAAGATCAAATGTTCTCCCAAAAGAATCTAGACACTTTTAGTTACTTATCCAATTTACAAATTGCTTTTATTGAAGAGAGTAAGAATTATACAGATTTGGGACCAATCAAAATGATCTGGTGTGTGGACGTGATACCCAAGAAGCCACAGGATTTCTGGTTAGAAGTTCCCTTAGGAGGCAGGTAGACCCACAGCCACAAATGTGACCCAGCTCCCGAGCCAACCCACTTGACAGTGGCTGCCTGGCATTGGAGGCAGGAAAGTGTGCTGTGATTGATGAGTGATGTGCGCCACCAGCACAGGCAAGGGCCATGGTAAGCCAAGACCCACGTCCGTGAGAGATCTGATTGAGTCTAGGATTCCTGTATTTTATATGTAAGGGTGGTGCTGAGAGAAGTGGCGGGCAGCTTCCATTGGAGATTGGGTTTGGAAGGCCTCGATAAGGGGGCGAGTGGGGCCAGGAACTAAATAGATGAGACCAGAACGAGGTAGGCCAGTTAGAAGAGCATATGGTGAAAATTTGTTTTGGAAATTCAAGCGCACTAAGGGCTAGGGACTGGTCAGCTATTATCACTACTTCAGGAAGAGAAAAGTGGAGGCAGAACACCCAACTCATAGGTGTGGCTTGGAAACTGAGACTGACATGCTTGCTGCGGAGCTTGGTCAACCTTCGAGGGGTGTTATAAGTCAAGTTGTGTCTCCCTAAAATTCATATGTGATGGGCCTAACTTCCAGAACCTCAGAATGTAACTGTATTTGGAGATAGGTTCTTTAAAGAGGTCGTTAAGTTAAAAAGAGGTCCCTGGAGTAGGTCCTAATCTAATGTGACTCTGGTGTCTTTATAAGAAGAGGAGATTAGGACACAGAGGCAAGACTATGTGAAGACACAGGGAGAAGATAGCCATCTACAAGCCAAGGGGAGAGGCCTCACAAGAAACTAACTCTGCTGATACTTTGATCTTAGATTTCGGGCCTCCAGAATTGTGAGAAAATAAATTTCTGTTGTTTAAGCACCCCCATTCTGGTGCTTTGTTATGGGAGCCCCAGCTAACTAAAGGGGCATGGAGTCTACTATTATTGCCCATGTTTCTGTCCAGGGCATGTACTATGAGGCAGTGCATGAAGTTACTGGGCATTGGGCCAATGGCTCGAGGCTCTCCCGGGCCTCTAGGATGTCCTGGAGCTAAGAGACCTGCAGGCCTCCCATGGTGACCTGGGCAGAAAGGGCACCATCGAGCCCATGCACACCTCAACCTGCACTACTTTGTCTTTATCAGTACTTTATCAGTTTAATAGCAGTGTTTCTGGAGGCAAGAAATACTCCCAAATAAATGAGAAGCATGGATTATAAGAACTATCCTGATTTTGGTCAAGTAACAATGGGGCTCCCTGCGTGTCTTTGAATCAAGCAAGGGAAGTTCGAGGTTAGAATACTGGGTGGTATGTGCCATGACAGGGAGGATGTGATTGATTCTGCCTTGGGAGGAAAGTCAGAGGAGGAATATGCCAGGCCAACAAGGCAGGAAGGGTATTCCAGTAGAGGGAACATCATGGGCAAAGGAACAAGGTGTGTACATATCTGCAATAGCAAGAGTATTAATGCATATAGGGGAGCAGGTGGAGGTGGGGCTGGACGTACAGAGTGCAGACTGTGAAGGGCCTGGAATGCCATACCAAAAGCCTTCAACTTCACCTGGAGCAGAGGGTGGGAAATAAGGCTACAGGCCAAGAGAGAGCCCCAGCCCTGTTTAGAACAGGGGTCCCCGAAGCAGATCCGCCATTGCAGCTCCATCTCTTTCATTGCTCCCAGCGTGGGAGGGCTGGTGCTTGGTAACCAAGGGATGATCTATTTAAAGCCACCTCTAAGTCGGTTCTAGAAGGCACACTGAAGGAAGGAGAGGGAGAGATGGGGGAGCATGTCAGGAGGAAGAAGCCCTGAGGGGCCATGGTTTTGCCTCTGAGCTCACTGTGGGGCTTGGGGCAAGTCCCTGCCTCACTCTGGGCCTCACCTCCCTCAGTACTTTGTAGTGGAAAATTGTGTGGACTCAGGAGCCAGCTATGGTCCATTGCTTATGATCTATGTGCTTTGGTCAAATTACTTAACCTCTGGGACTAAGTTTTCTCCTGTGTAAAATTGGATAATAATAGTACCTACCCTTTAGAGTTGCTGTGAAGATTAAATGAGATAATGCACATAAAACACTTTTAATAGTTTCTTGCACATGCAAAACACTCAAAATCAGCTATTGTAAAAAATTATAATGATGATAATTTTGTTGAACTAGCTTAACAGGTTTTAAGCCTTAAACCATCAAACCTTTCTTCAAACATGTTTGGAACTCCAATGTGTAAGAATAGTCACATGGAGCTTTTCTGGCTGAAGCAGATTGAGACCCTGATTGAGCCCAAGCCTTCAGCATCCCCTTCCCCAGGGCTGTCTCCCAGCCAACCAGGGCACTTCTACAGAACCCTTAGGTTCCAGAAAACCCAGGCCAAAAGCAATTATCCCAGAGGATCTCTGAGGTCCCTCTCAGCTGCTGCTTTTAACACAATTCTTCTTTCCCAAGCCCGAGTATACCAAGCTTGACAATTAAGTTCATGAACTTATTGCAACAATGTTGCTAACTTTTTTTTTGATATCAGAGGGATTATTCATTATGTACCAACTGGACAGTTAACCAGGTTTACTATTTGAAAGTGCTGAAAAGGCTGCGTGAAAAAGTTAGACAACCTGTAATTTTCTCCAACAATTCATAGCTCTTGCATCACGACAATGCACCAGATCACACAGCACTGTCTGCGAGGGAGTTTTTAGGCCAGTAAACAAATAACTGTATTGGAACACCCTCCCTACCTGATTTTGGCCCCCAATGACTTCTTTCTTCACCCAAAGATAAAGGAAATATTGAAAGGAAGACATTTTGATGGCATTCAGGACATCAAAGGTAATATGACGACAGCTCTGATGGCCATTCCAGAAAAAAAGTTCCAAAATTGTTTTGAAAGGTGGACTAGGCACTGGCATTGGTGCATAGCTTTCCAGGGTAAGTACTTCGAAGGTGACCGTCGTGCTATTCAGCAATGAGACATGTAGCACTTTTTCTAGGATGAGTTCGCAAACTTAATTGTCTGACCTCGTACATCTGCAAAAACTGTCCTTTACTGCTCAAAATCAATTTTCCGAAAGCATTGATGAATCCAGGCCCCAAGGACAACCTGGCAAAGGCAAACCGAAGTGGGAAGGAGAGGTAAGGAAGTTATTCAAGCAACAACCCTGACTACAGAGACTCGCAGGCAACAAAATACCACCTCCACATGTTAAGCCAATCAATTTTTATTTAAAGAGTCGTACATGTGATTGATTCCACTGCCCATCAAAGTCACCTTAGCTCCTCCAAAGCTTGAGTCAAGACTTATCTTCAAGATAGACCTTTTTAAAAGATCCCATGTTTAATCCACAGTCGTTTTGTCCATCAGCCTTAACATAATTTTCTTAGTTGGGGTTCTTTTATCTCTATTTGAATAGATATACTGATGACATACTTCAAAAAGTATCCCACTAGAGTCTTTGGAATCTAGTTTCTTCAAATAATTCATTTTAGGGCTCTAAAAGTTGAACTGCAGAAAGTACTTTGTTATCTTGGTCCATGATCTAAAATGTATTGTTAGCCTTTCACACATTTCTAATATTATGGTTGTGTTACATCCAATTTCCACTCATGACCTTAGCAAAAAGTTCCAGGTCTCATTGCCACCATTGCAATTGATGGAAGCCTAACCTGTGTCTCCATTTAGCCCCATTAAGAATTTCTGGTCACCAGGATCAACAGTGCCCATTCTCATAAAGAATGAGGTTTCGCCTCCACATTTTTAAAGATAAGTTATGCAGAGGTGACTGGCTCCACTGGTCACAACCCAGGCTAGTTCCTTATCCTTTTGCCTCTAGACGGTCGGCACGGCCATTGCTCTGTGAGCAGTGAGCCATGGTGGTCTCTCTTTCTCCTCTAAGGGACTGCCTCGTGTTCTTTCACCTCCAATCCCTAGCTCAGGTGCCCGATAAATTGATATTGGGTTGATCGAATGGAATTGAATATGAACACCTCTTATGTGGCTGACTCCAAGCTGTGTTCAACGATGACCCGAACAGACCTGGATCCTGACTACCCAGAAGCTATCTGGGGGGAGGGAAGATAAATAAGCACAAGTAGGATAGGGTTCATGACTTACTGTTGAGAGATAAAATTCCAAAGCCCAGGATAACTGTTGTGGGGCCTAAGAGCCAAAAGAGGCAGGGGTTTGTCTTCGGGACCTGCTAGCACTGGGCCTTGGGAGGACTCTGGAAAATGTTAGCTTGGGGTCCTGAAATGGAAGGGCTGCTTGCTTCCTGGGACCTTAGAACCCGCTGTGGACACCTCTGTCCAGCTTATTCAGTGTAAATGGAAGGCTGGCCCCTTGTGTACTGTTTTCACTGTGTGTGCACTTTAGAAGGTAGCCTTTCAGCTTCCATAGCAGAGATTGGGGGCCTCAGTGAGCAAAAGCTGGGAGAACGTGTGTAATCCCCAGCCTGTCATTCAGAGCCCATCTTCATTGACTGTCCCCTGCTTTTTCTTAATTTGCACCTGCCTTTAGTCACATGCCTGCTGTTTCAGCCACCTTGGGCTTGTCACTGTTCTCCAAGTACTCCTATTCCCGAACGGTCAGGTTCTTTCTACTTGGAATGCCTTTTCCTGCACCACTACCCACTCTTACACCTACTGAGCTCCTATTAATTCTTCAAAACAATCCCAAATACCAACTCCTCCAGGAAGCCTTCCTAGATCTCAGTTGGATTTTTTTTTTTTTTTTTTACTCCTCTCTCCCCTGTGCTCCCATAGAACTTATGCAGCATGTATGACGTTCTGCTTGGGTTTTACTGAAATCTCTTACTTCCCTCACTATGTTATAATAAGCTCAATGAAGGCAAAGATTTTTATCTTATTGGTCTTCGTACCTGCATGGATTTTGGCTTCAATTCCTAGGTCTTTCTGGATAGGTGAACTTAGATAAGTTATCTAATGTGTCTGAGTCTTAGTATTCCAGTCTGTGACACGGAGGTAAAGGAAACCTTTTCTCACAAGCTTATTGTGAGCATCAAATAGGATGACGTGTATGAGGCAATGATGACAACGAGATCGTAATTATGAGAGCTAACATTGATTAAGTTCTGTTCGCTTAGGCGCTGATCTAAACTTTGTACAAGCAGCTCATTTAAAACATAGATTTGCAGGAAGTTACAAAATAGTACAGAGGAATTCCTTGTACTCTTCACCCCATTTTCTCCAATGGTTACATCTTACATAGTTTTAGTACATTTGGTATGATGATGCATGAGTATAGTTTTGTGTCATTTTATCACTTGTTTTATCACAATCAACATACAGACAGACCTATTTTATTTTCACAAAGATCACCCTTATGCTGCTCCTTTATAGTAACACGCACCCTTCTCTCTTCTAACGTCCTTAATTCCTGGCAACCGTTAGTATGTTTTTCATCTGCACAAATTTGTCATTTCAATAGTGTCATCTAAATGGATGACACAGTATATGACCTTGAATATCTTTTCACATACTTCTTTGCCATTGGAATTTTTTTCACTGAGCATAATCCATCCAAGTTGTTCTGTGTGTCAAGAGTTTATTCCTTTGTTGTTGCTGGCTAATATTCCATGGTATGCATGTATCATGGTTTAACTATTGAAGGACATCTAGGTTATTTCCAGTTTGGGGCTATTGCAAATAAAGCTGCTAGAATCATTCATGTATAGGTTTTTATGCACACATGTCTTCATTTCTCTGGGATAAATGCCCAGGAGTGCAATTGTTGGTTTATATAGTAAGTGCATGTTTAATTTTTTTTAAGAAAGAGTTCGCTGTTGTTTCCTAGAGTGGCTGTATCATTTTATATTCCCAGCAGCAACATATGAGTAATTCAGTTTCCCCACATCTTCACCAGCATTTGGTGTTATTGCTATTTTTTTTTAAATTTTAGCTGTGCTAATAGGTGCATAATGACATCTCATCATGGTCTTATTTTGCATGTCCCTAATGGCTAGTGATATGGAATATGTGTTCACATACTTATTTGCCATCTATATATCCTCTTTGTGAAAATGTCTTTTCATGTCATTTGCCCATTTTCTAATTGGAATGGCTTTTTGTTTGTTTATTCAGTTTTTAAATTGTGGTATAATTGACATAAAACATTAGGTTCAGGTGTACATGATGATTCAGTATTTCTACATATTGTGAAATGATCACTACAGCATGCATAAGCCTAGTTAACATCCATCACCATACAGAGTTATAGAACGTTTTTTTCTTGTGATGAGAACTTTAAGATCTGCTCTCCTGGCAACTTTTAAATATGCAATACAATATTTTTAACTCTAGTCACCATGCTGAATGTTACATCCCTATGACTTATTTATTTTATAACTGGGAGTTTATGCCTTTTCACTCTTTTCAACCATTTCACCCACCCTTTCATCCCCAGCCCCTTGCAATCACCAACCTGTTCTCTGTATCTGTGAGTTTGGTTTTTTGTTTTGTTTTGGTTTGGTTTGGGTGTTTTTAGATTCCACATATAAATGACACTATACAGTGTTTGTCTTTCTCTGTCTGACTTATCTCACTTAGCATAATGCCCTCCAGGCCCATCTATGTTGTTGCATATGGCAGGATTTCCTTCTTTTTCATGGCTGAGTAGTATTCCATTGTATGTACACCACATTTTCTTTACCCATTCATCCAGTGATGGACACAGGTTGTTTCCATATCTTGGTTATTGTAAATAATGCTGCAGTGAACATGGGGGTGCATATACCTTTCAAATTAGTGTTCATTTTCTTTGGATAAATACCCAGAAGTGAAATTGCTGGATCATATGGTAGTTCTATTTTTAATTCTTTGAGGAATTTCATACTGTTTTCCATAGTGGATGTACTTGTATTATTTGGGTTTTTTTTTTAATGTAGAGTTGTGAGAATCCTTTGTATGTGTTAGATATGAGTCCATTGTCAGATATGTGGTTTGCACAGTTGGCTCATTTAATCCTCATACCAACCCAAGAAGGGGCTACTAAGATTATCCCAATTTACTAAACGAGGAAATGGAGGCCCTGAGAGGTAGAACTGTGCCTGGCGCAATGTCTGTGCACAGTGAATAATCGCACAGAGCTTTATGCAGATGGAGCTCAGAGCAAACGCATGTTCAAGCCAGGGCACCTTGGTGGGAATGGTGGGGCTGCTGGAAATAAGGATGGGAAGATGAAAGTTGAAGCCAGCAGTGAAACCTGGCATATAGAGACACTTAATACCAGGCCATCAGCTCTTATTAACAGACGGAGAAGTTGAGGCACAAGCATTAGGACAAACCTCTATCTGTCTGGAAGTCCTGGTGAACCTGCTAGAACCTGCCCCTTCTTTTCACACGCATCTTACCTCTCTCTTGTGCCACAGGTTTGATAAACAGCTGGCTCATTTCCACCATAGGAATGTTTTCTTTTTTAAGGAAGGGATTTCTCTCATGCCTATCCTTTCCAGGTTGCTGGGGGGAAGCCTGTTGTCATGGGCAGCTCAGGGCCCAGAGTCGGAATGTCAAGTGCTTGTCCCAACCTGGCAGCGAGGAGTGTGGGAACTGAGTGCTTTTCTTCCCTGGACCTCCCATGCCCACATCTGTAAAGTGGGAATGACAATAGAAAGTAACTGACAGGGGGTTGTGCGGGTTTAATGAGAGGTTGAGAACAAGGCTTCAGGAACATACATGGGTTCAGAATGGATCTCTCCCCTTTCTATCTATATGACCTTGAGCAAGGTGCTTAACTTTTTTAAGCCTCAGTTTCCTTATCTGAAAAATGGGTATAATCACAGTTCCTACTTTATAGGGTTGGTGTGCAGGTTAAATGAAATGATGCATGTAAAACATTTACGCAGATCCTATCTCACTCGAGATGAACACAATTCATACAAACTAACATTTATTGAGCACTTACTTTGTGCCAGACTTTGCTTATGTTGAGTTCATCCAAAATAAGCTTAGGCACCAAGACAAGGATATAGGTGCAAGAAGTCTGTTTGGCAGGGGATCCCAGGAAGCAGTGAGAGAGGGGAAGGGAGACAGGGAAGGGAAGTTGATTCCAACTGGTGCTCGGTCCCTATGGCCACCCTCTGAGAGACTGTTGGGGACATACCTCAGAATCGTTGCTCTTGGGGGTGAGGAGGCTGGGATGTTCATCGACCATCTCCCAGTTTTCATAGGCTGAGGGTCACTCCTGGGGCATTAATTCTACCACCCTTCACCTGCCCTGCTGTTGGGCTAAGCATAATGGGAATATGCTTAGGAAGCTCAGAACTGTTAGTGGGTGCAGGGAAACTGAGCTGTCTCCAAGGGGACATGAGTGGGTGCTGCCAGCCTCTGCCACACTGCTTTAAGCACTTAAAACATTAACTCATTCCATCTCTACAACAACTCAATGCAATGGGCATGATTTCTATCCCTATTACAACCAAGCTCCCAAACACTCACACACACATGTGAAAGAAATGAAAACTTCCACAAAACGATACTAATCCTTGCTCTGTGTTGTGCATTCTGAAATTTCCTGGTTTTTTTTTTATCGTGTTATTTTTAAAATGCTATTTGTCACCCACTAAACTGTTTTCACAACCCAGTCATGGGCTGTAATCCACAGTTTTAGAAAAGTCAGTGCCGTAACATTCTATTTAATAGGACAATGTTGATGATGGCAATGATGTCATCGGGCTGGCATCAGGCCTGGTACCCAGAAGGTGCCCAGAGAATGTTGGTTTCCTTGCTTGCCCTTCTTGGCAAAACCAGCATGCGAGAGGAGCTGACTCCCAGCCTTGCAGATGGAGGCCTGGGCGGGCTCCAGCGCGTCTCCTGCTCTGACCCAGACTTGCTCCAGTGGGGTCTGCTCAGCCTCCTCCCTGGTTAAGGACACCATCTTGGGCTGTGACTTTCAAGTCACCAGCCCCGCAGAAGCCAGCCCCTCCTTCTTAGGGACAGGCGTAGGGACAGGCGAGGTTATGCCCTGTCCCTACGACGCTGTCACTTCCTTCCCCTGCGTCTTTCTGAGTGAGGATTGTTCCTCTAATCAGGATGGAGACGCAGCTCATTACAAGCTGGTGAGGCAACGGCTCTGTGCTCCAGGCCCGAGACAGGCTGTCTGGGAGCTTGGCCAGCCTCTCACTGCCCTGGACACCAGGGCAGTGGCCTCAGAGTGGAGCCAGCCCGCTGGGTTTGTTTGCCCTCTTCCCAAGGGACACAGGCAGACAGACACTCTGCCAAGACTTCTGCTACTTCCACTATTGCAAAAACTCTGCCATGCTCAGACGATGAGTTTCATTAACATTCAGTGATGCTTCTGAAAGCATCTGAGCAGCATCTATTAACAATAACCGGCATTTATTGAGAGTTTATGCCCTACATGCTGTGCTAAATGCTTTATATGCAACATGTTGCGTAGGATTTAGAGCAAACCCACTAGACAGGCATCACTGTCCCCACACTACAGATGCAGAAACTGAGGCATGGAACGTTTGGGTAACTTGACAAACTCATCAGGCAGCAACACCCAGCTGCTTCCATGCCTGCCTCACATTGCAATGTTGCTTATGAGAAAGTGACCCAAAGTTCTGCCTTCCTCTGGGTTTCCACCCTGGATTCATTCTGTACAGTAGCCAGGTAAGTTCCCACAGGTGACTTCACCTCTTTGAGCCAAGTTGCCCTCGTCTATAAAGCAGTTCCTGATGGGACCTCCTTCCTAAGGCTGCTAGGAGAAGTACATGAAATAATGTGTGTAATAGAATGCACAGCCCAAGAGCTCCTGACACATTAGAGGTGCTCAATAAATCTGTGTATAAAAGAGCCAATTCAGCTCTTTTCCTACTTATTTGACAGCACTCCATAGCCATTTCCCACAGGCATGATGTCACCATCTTGAGGGGGATGGTAGTCAATCTAGAAACCTCCACAGGCTCCTGGGCTTCTCACACTTGTGCTTTGTCTCGCCCTACTGCCCAGCCACCCTGACTTCCACGGGCAGAAATCTCCAGTATGACTGCTTTCTCTTAGAGGATTATGAAGAAGCCATTTTTCCCCCCTCCAACAACAGACCCCTCTGCTCCGGATGAGGGAAATACAATAGTCCAGTGGCGGCTGCAAAGCCCGGTGCTGAAATCCTCATTAGTTGCAGTTTAATTGGTGCCTACAGTATAGGTTTTTAATAACAGTAAGTCCCAATTAGTTGCTTGTTACTTCAGAAATAATTACTGATACTGCCCCTTTGTCTTTGTTTGAATCCCTGCTTCATTCCTAATCTGCAGGAACCTAAATGAGTGGGCATTTTTAGCTGAAAAAGTTGGGGCTCTGAAGTGCATGAATAATGTTTGCATAGAACTGTGGGTTTAGCTGGGGTGTGCGTGTCTGTCTGAGATGAACAGAGGACTGGCAATGGTCATTTCTCAACCCTGAAGACACCTCTGCAGCAAAAAGCCCATTATCTTGAGCCAAGGATGAATATGGGGTTCTACTATCAAGGGCACGTGGGTTTGAGACCTGCCACCCACCGCACAGACACACCACAGAGCTGCTGGCCTCCAGTTGTGAGCCATGCCAGTGACAGGGCCCTCCATCACCCTGGGGTTCAAGGCCCCAGGCACTGACCATGGCAGCAGCAGGAACAGCCAGATGGCAGAGCTGCGTTCGGGTGAGAGGAGGGGCTATGCCATTTCCTCTGTGAGGGCAGAGCCCCAGTCTCAGCCACACTTCTGAGCTGCACTCGAACAGGGACTTTTGACCACAGTGGAGAGAGCTGGGGATGCCAGGGGGACCTCAGAGTTCTCACTGCACTCTGGGATACTCACAGCACATGGTCCTCTCTGCTCCTACCAAGCTATGCACAGGTAAGGCCATCCACGGCTTTGCTCCAGGCACAGCAGACTCCTAGCTTTGGGAATTCTTCTTTGGTCCAACCTGCTTTCATGCTGCTTTGCCTTTTCAACTTTTGTTCTCTTGCACCTGTGGGAATATTGTAGTGCCAAGGAGCTATTGTCATGTAGTAATTACAGCTAACACGTACTAGGTACTTACATGGCAGACACTGTGCTAAGTGCTTCAGTTATATTTGCTCAATTAATCCTCATAAAGCACTCTCTGAAGTAAGTACAATTAGTATCATCAGCCCTGATTTTCAAATGAGGAAACTGAAGCACACAGAAAGGTTAAGTAATTTGTCCAAGGTCATCCATCCCTTAAGTGGCAGAGCTGGGGATTCTTTCTTTGGCTCCACAGCCAAGCTCTTGACCACTAGGTAATCTTCCCACTTAGGGAACCGGTTCAGCTCTGAGTAATATATTCGTTCATGGTCAGTTTCTTCCTCCCTCCCTTCCTTCCTTCCTCCTTCCTTCCTTCCTTCCTTCCTTTTTAAAAATTCTTGTGTTGATTTTTATTCCACGGTGTTCTCTGAAACCGTCTCCCCATGTGAACTCTCCAGGGCTGCTCCAGCCAGTTACCCTCTGTTCTCAGTGTTTTTGCAGCTTTTGTGATTAGTGAGATGGACAGAAAGCCTTCTGAATCTGGCCGGGGGCTGTGACTTAACCCACCCTCAAGCCGAGGTGACAAAGCTCTTTTCCACATCATGATGGCCAGCCATTCGCTCTCTTCAATGTGTCCTGTCTCTCTCCCTTCATGACCAACTTGTCAAGGGAAGAAGCCACACTGCTGAGGAAGTAATTTGCTTCCCCCCATGGTCTTCGGTCTCTTTTTCCCCCTGAGAATTCTTTCCACTGACCTTGCAAAGTGTTTGGCTGGAAATTCATCCTTCCTCGTGGTTTTCTTCTTACCTCCTATTCATTTAATCCATCCCCCCAAACCGCAGTGCTGTCTTATTGTTAGCAATTCTGTGTCTGGAAGTTCATGTAGAAAATCTTGTCCACAAGCCAGATGCGCCACTTCATCCCAGACACAAAAGGGCCCTTTGAAGGTACCAAGGGCTTGGGATTAAGTAAGTAAGCAAACAAGCGTGGCCTTTGAGGAGAGGAGTATGGGAGGGAAGGGAGAAAAAGGAAAGCTGCTTCGTCAAACTGTACCTCGGTTTATTTATACAAGGGGAGCTTATTTGTGCTTATTCTATGGGCATGTCCCGAAGTTTTAAGGAATGCCCCTGTAATCGACTCCAGAGCTATGGGGCTATTGCCAAAATCCCTCAATGGACAGTCTTTTTTTTTTTTAAAGATTTTATTGGGGAATTGGGGAAAGGGAACAGACAATTTGCTGTCCTTTTTGTTCTTCAGTCTAGTTGTGGAGGACGTCGCTTCACTGGCCCATGTTGGTATTTTCATNATGATGCTTTGGTGTCAGGCAGACCTAAGAGTGAATCCTGGCTCTGCCATAACTGATCATGTAATTCTGAGACAGGGATAGAGACGAACTTCTGAGCCTTGGCCACCTTATTTGTAAAGTCGGTGTAATAACATTACACTGCAGGCTTGTCCAGGGGCCTATTTGATAAAATCCATTAAAGCACCTAGTAGGTTCCCGGTCACTTTTTGTTTCCCTTTCTTCCATGGAATTCCCTGGCAACAGTTTTATGACTATACCAGCAGGGCAATGCCATGAATTTCTAGGAAAAGAGCTATTTATTTTTGATGACCTATTTGAGGGCAAAGGGGAAAGCTCGGCTTTGCAAATGGTTTGTCTTAGCTTGTAACTTGAGTTGTAAACCCTCATATTTAATTTTAATGGGTGTTAGGAGGGCATTTTAGGAGGATGGTGGCAGCTGGAAGAAGGGCAGGATGAAAATTCTGCAGGACGTGTGCACCTGCCTTCCCAACAGGAGCAAGATTTATGGGCCAGTAACCAGCCCTGTGGGGAACATCAGGTGTTAACAGGTTGGTATGCGGGGAGGACGGGCTGCTTGCCTCTGATCTGTACAGTGCTCTGACACTGTCAGGCACTGTCCTAGGCAGGGGGATTCCACACTAAATGAGAAAGACCCAGACCCTGCTCTCAAGGAACTACCACTCTGGTGGACAGAGACACAAAAGAAACATAGAAACCAAGAAAATCCTTATTAGCTAATTCCCAGAATAGCAAGTGCAGTGAAGAAGATTAAATATTGTCGTTATGCTAAAGAGTACATGATGGGCAGCCAGGTAGTTCAGTTAGTTAGAGCACAGTGCTCACAACACCGAGGTTGCCCTTTCGATCCCTATATGGACTGCTGAGCTGTGCCCTCCACAACTAAATTGAAACAACTACTCAGCTTGGAGCTGATGGGTCCTGGAAAAACACACTGTTCCCCAATTAAAAAAAAAAAAAAAAAAAGAGTGCATGGTGAGGTGTGGAGTGCCACTTGGACAAGGTGGTTCTAGGAAAGGCTTGCCTAAGGAGACAGTGTTGGTCCAGACCTGAATGATAAGAAGACAGCAAAACAGAGCTCTGGGATGGGGGGGCTGGTAGGAGGAGGGAGGAAGAGCTTCTAAAGCATACCTCTTCTTCAGAGTACAAGACCAAGTCCTTACAGTGGCCATCAAGTTTCCACATGATCTGAGTGCTCCCCTGTTAGCCTCCCCCAGGTCACTTCACTCCAGCCGCATATCCACCTCAGGGCCTTTGCACTTGCTGTTTGCTCTATCCGGAGTACTCTTTCTTCCCATGATATCCACATAGCTAACTACCTCCCTTCCTCCTTCAAGTGTTGCTTAAAGGTCACCTTCTCAATAGGCTCTGGAACTATGCTATTTTTTCTTTTAGTCATCATCTTCTAACATACTCTGTAATTTATTTATTGTTTATTGTCTTTCCCTCCTAGATGATAAGACCCACTCGGGCAGGTATTTTTGTCTGGTTTTATTCTTCGACGTAAACAAGTGGTGCCCGGAACATAGTAGGTGTTTAATAAATATTTGTTGGATGAATGGTTGGGTCCCTGGTGACTCAAGGCTCATCCTCATAATCAGGGTACAGTTTGAGTGTCTCCCATGGGCTTGGCCCTGTGCTAAGCTGTAGTAATGGGGGGTCCCACATCTGACATGGAGATGGGGCCACACAAAAGGAAAATCAGCTGAAAAACCCAGCGTCAGGTTGGGGAGAATACGGCTGTGAGGGAGGTACCTGGGTGCCCTCTTAGGACCATAAGAAATCTAAGAAGGGGAGAGTTAGGGGCGGGAGATGGACAGAGATGAATGGAGTGAGGAGGAGGATGGCCTCTCTAGGACTGGGAGGAGAGAGATCCATCTTGGCCAGAGCTGAGGGGTTGGGGTGGCAAGAAACGGGTAGAAAGATTCAACACACAGACACACACACACTTTTATATGTAGTCTCAGGTGTGCATCTACAGGAGCACATTGACGTCCATAGACCTGAGTTCATATCCTGCCTCAGCTCCCTACTCGGTATGTATCTGTGGGCAAGTTACTTTAAATATATGTATATATACATATTTTCAATTACAGTTGACATACAATATTATATTAGTTTCAGGTGTATGACATTGTGATTAGACATTTGTATAACTTATGAAGTGATCACCCTGATAAGTCCAGTACCCATCTGACACCATATGTAGTTATTACTTAACAGTGCTGCACCCTATCTCTGATCCTAGGCTAAATATCCCCTACCTCACAGGAGTATTGTGGGGCTGAAATGGGATAACTTTTAGTCATTAAAAACAGAGGCTTTGGAGTCCGGCCCAAGTTCATTCTGGTTCCAACTTTTGTGAGCTGTGTATCCTTGGGAACATGACTTAACCTCTCTGATCTTCAGTTTGCTTAATTGTAAAATGGGATTAACATCAACTTTAAAATATAGTTATGGAGATGAAATGAAGTAATAAATGGAAAGCATAATATGTGCCATATGTGACATGAAAGGGGTCAGCACGGAGCCTGGCACATCGCAGACGACCAGGTGCCAAAGGGGGGGTTTGAAGAAGGTGAGGAGGCTGAGGTGTGTAGGATCAGTTGGGAGCCAAGAGACCCATGTGCTTGCTGTGCTGGGCTCGGGTGGCCTGGGGGCTGCACCGACCGTGGGAGTGAAAGGTTTTCCATGGGTGAAGTTCCCTGTGCACAGGCCACAGAAGCTCCAATTCAGCCCTCCTCAGTCCCAGTAAAGGGGCGTGATTGATGCAGAAGTCAGTGTGCCCCGGATCCTCCCACAAGGCCTTTTCCCAAGTGCAGAGGTTGATCACTATTGTCTTGCAGCCCCTTGCCACAATGACAGCCCACCTGTCTCCAGGCTCCTAAAAGATAGCCTAGAGCAGAAGGGAGCCTGGTAAGAGAGCTTGTCCCTCCTGGGGCTGTTCCCCTTCTGTGCACTGAGGGTGATGGGCTAGACCCAACACGCTGGTCTTGCCTGCAGGGTTAGAGTCTGGGTGCCAGAGTCAGGGAATGTGGGTCCCAACCCCACCGGGGCCACTTACTGCCGGTGCCATCTTGGACAAGGTCCTTAACCTGAGCCTCAGTTTCCCCGTCTGCCTAAATGAGATCATGGTTATCCCTAGTAACCAAGGCCACCGAGAGGCTTAAGTGAGTTTATTCATGTGAAATGCTCTGCACGGGCTGGCGCATGGCGAGCACCCAATAAAAGACGGCTATTTTAATTACTGCTGGGGAGGCTCTCCTGCTGCTGACACTCTTGGAGCCCATGCATCTCCCTCCCACTCTGCTTCCAGGGTTTGACTCTCCGGACCCTCCTTGTCCTGGTCAGGAAGCGCCTCGCAGCCTAAGGCAGCAGGGGAGTTGGACTCATCAGGCAGGAGAAGAGCCAGTGGACATTATGTTCCTTCCCAGGAATGGGAAAGTGGGAATGTTCCTGGGCAAGGAGCAGAGCTCCGGGACAAGCACGCCCGGGAACATCCACTCCCCTTTTCCGCTGCCCAGAGCCTCGCCCTTCCATGCTGGGCTCTGTGGGGTGGAAGACACATTGGAGAGGGGGCCAGGTCTGCCTTGGGCCCCTGGCACGTCTGTCCACACGCTTATGGAGGATACGGTCTCACACATTAATATCCCCATAGCCCTACACGCATCCACACTCACGAGTGTTCTCAGAAACACATTAACACATCCACACCCACAGGGCCATGCACTCATTTATATGCATTTACACACACGTACCCTCAGGTCCTGAAGTCTGGGCCCCATATGTACACACTCACATACACACACACTATTTGATCTTTCCCATGTACTTACCTATATTCACAAGCACACACACATTTACCTGTGCAATCACATAGGTTGTTGACACTCATGAACACACTTATATAAATATATGTGCTTACCATAAACATGTGCACACATGTACACACACATGTAATCATACACAAATTCCTAGGGACACCAAAGTCCCCCAGCCTTCTAGCCTCTGGCAGCATCTGTTACTAGAATCTTCAAATAAAACAGCCCATGCTCTGTCCCCATTACTCTGAGAAACACCCTCTCCCCAGCACTCCCAAAGTGTTTACCTGCTCCATCCAAGGTGCACCCATGTTCCTGACCTTGCTCTAAGCACCTGAGACTGTAGCCCCCTCTCTTGTGCTCACCTTCATTCCAAAATGCCACTGACACAAGGTTCTTGTGGCCACCAGACTTCTGCTGAAAATAGAGGAGTGGGCAAAAAATAACTCTGTTATGAGAAACAGGGGGCTTTCCCTGTCACCCTGTCTCCGCAGAGTGCACCTCCTGTCCTGTTTCATGGTTCCAGCCTCACTTCCTTGTCGCACCCTCTTTCCTACTGTTGCCGAGTCCTGGCCTCCAGCTCTACCTCTAGCCTGTACCCTGGAGCTCTCAGCAAACAAAGCACTAATGTCGTTTTAGGCAGAGCAATTTAGCTCTCTGTTTCCCCTTCCCCTTCCAGACCAGAGACCAAAGAGGCCCATCAAGGCATTTTCTAATAGTAATAATAATAATAATAATAATAATAATAATAATACGTCAGAAAACTTTCCTGAGGTGAATTGCACCTCTCTCCTCAAAGGCAGAAGTAGCTTCAGACAGTGTTTGATGTCGGTATTTTTTCTTACATAACACACACACAGCCTTGGAGAATTAATTTCCTGTTTCCTGTTCTCCCTCACTTCCCCCTCCCATCTTCAGGATAGTTGCTGAAAAGGAAGAGGCTGAGCCCCCATCTAGACCCCAGAGTTGGGGGTAGGGTGGGAAAGACAAATGCTGTTAGGAAAGGGGACAGGGAAGAAGAGATGGAACTGATCTCAGCTTCCGAAGGCCCCAGTGTCTTCACCAGATCACACCCTGCACACTTCCCTGCCTCTCAGCCTTTGCCCTCAGTGCTTCCCTGTGATGGTCCTGTCAATCCTCCCAGCTCTNATGTCTGGATGAGGTGGAAGGAGATCTAACCTGTTCTTGGGATCCAACCCTGCCTCCTACCACTAAGCCTCCCCAGGACTTGAAGGGGTCCCTACAACTCCCCCAGGCCAGGTTTCACTGGGGATGAAACAACTTTTCTTAGAGATTAAGAGCCAAGCCCCTTCTGGGGAGGCCAGGAACCCCCTGGGAAAAAAAAATAGAGCCAAGCCCCAAACTTGGAATCCCCGCTGTTTACTACCTATGTGAGCTTCACCAAGTTAGTTAACCTCCCTGTGTTCCAGTTTCATTAATAATAATATTACTTACCTCAAAGGTTTGTCATGAGGATTAAATGAGTTAGTTTGTGTGAAGTGATTAACACAGTAGCTGGCCCATTATAAGCAACTTAATAAATATAAAATGGGTAAAACCAGAATTGCCTTGCCCACCTCTTAGATTTGCTGTAAAACTCAAATGAGTCTTATGTTCATACAACAAATAATTATTGAACACTTTCTACATGTCCAAAATGGTATTAGGTGAACTTAAAGGTGAGCTACCTGCCTTCAGGGTCCCTTTTGTGAAAGGGCTTTGCACACTGTAGGGCTGTTCATATTAAGGGGGAGAGTGGTGGTCCCCTCACAGTTGAGCCTCTGAAACAGAAGTCCTTAAAACATGACTAGCAGAACAACCTTCTTCAAATGAAGTTTATGCAGAGCCCAATTGATAAAGCAAATAAAATCAGGCCAGTTCTGGTTGGGTGGGTGGGGGCATGTAGCAGCGGGCTGTACCCTGCTGGGTCTTGCTGTCTCTTTTCCTCCCCACTCCAGCCCTAGCCCATAGTGGCCCAGAAGTTCCCACCCACCCCAGAACCCCGTGTGGCTGCTCAGAACACAAATGAAACCCTCGGACCTGGAGGTGGCTTGTGTCTTTCTTTTGGCTTCATCCCACTCTCTCCATCTTTTCAATTAATAAACTTCATTTTCTTAGAGCAGTTTTATGTTCACAGCAAAATGAGGAGAAAGTATCGAGTTCCCATATACCCGCTCTCCCCACGTACTCACGACCTCCCCACTCTACATATCCGGCACCAAGGTGATATATTTGTTACAACTGATGAACCTACATCATTATGACCCAAAGTCCATACTTTACATTAGGGGTTGCTCTTGACACCTCACCCTATTTCACACACACATCTTGTTGGTGTGGTGGGTGCATATCTGGATGCTGATGGACATAAGTGCCCAGCCCCACAGGGCAGGTGGCAGAGGTCATGCTGAGTGGAGGTGCCAGCCCTGTAGCTGTGGCTTTCCTCTGTTTTCTGGACCTTTTTCTTAAAGATTCCTCTGGCCACCATAAAATTTTCATTTTTAACATTTAACACAGTCCTTTCCTTTGTCACTTTTAGGCCTCCTGTGCTGTTCCTTCATGCCCAAAAGACAAGCTGCAGTGGACTCACCAGGTGGCTGTCTGCCCCCAAATGAGGAGAGCGCAGAATGGGCAATTTATGTTCATTGCCTGAGAAGCTAGAATTGCTAATGCCCACTTGACTCTTGGCTGACTTCCCTCAATAAATATAAATATAAATATAAATATATNGCTGGAGGAGCTCAGTATGGGGGGAGACTGGCATGCAAACGTCCCTAAAGATGACAGTGAATCTTGGCGGGGACACAGGGCTGAAGGCGCCTGGAGACGGGGGACCTCTCTATCCACATGGTGGGGTCAGAGAAGCCTTAACAGAGGTGACACTGGAGCTCAGCTGTTAGCTTAGGGTTGATGTGGTTGCAAGAAGTAGCCTTGTCAAGCAAACGTCAGGTCAGGAAAAGTGGAAGAGGGGCTGGGTATTGGAGGAATACAAGGGAATCTTCTGGAAGCAAAGAGCAGGACCTTCCCCATGGAAACGGGAGAGTCATCAGGGCCCCTAGTCTCTGTATTGTCAACATCTGCTCTGGTCCTCTCTGCTCGGCTTCCTTTCTGCCCACAGCCCCACATAGCCCAGCTCTGAGCCTAGATGACCTCCCCTACCGGTGTCTGCTGGCTTTATTGTACAGTTTCCAAAACCCATGACCCTGACCGGCCCAGCCTGGGCCAGGTGTCCCTCCCTGGTCCAATCCGCTTTGGCCAGGGAAGAGGTGCATCCAGTACAAAAAGGCTGCATCAGTGCCCGGCAGGGCTGGGAGGCAAGGATGCGCCTCTGCAACAGTTTTGAAGGGGAGTGTGTTAATTTCCTGTGGCTGCTGTGACAAGTTACCATAAACTTGGTTGGTGGCTCCAAACAACAGAAATTTATTCTCTCACAGTTCTGGAGGCTATAAGTCCAAGTCAAAGTGTTGGCAGGGTCGTGCCCCTGGCAAAGGCTCTGGGGCAGCACCTGTTCCATGCGTCTTCCAGCTTCTGGTGGCTCCAGGCATGGCTTGGCTGGGGCTGCATCACTCTAGTGTCTGCCTGGGCCTTCTCTGTGTCTTCTCCCGTTTTCTCTTCTTATAAGGTCACTTGTCATTGGATTCTGGGCTTAACCTAATCCAGGGTGATCTTATCTCAAGATCTTTAATTATATCTGAAAAGACTTTTTTCCAAATAAAGGTCACATTTCAGGTTCTGGCTGGATATATCATTGGCTGGGGGGCGGGCTGCCATGCAACCCACTATAGGGAGAGCCTGATAGATGGAGAGGGGGTGGGAGGGCATATCTAGCTGAAGGAACAGCATGAGCGAAGGACTATCACTCAGGAAACAATGATACATTACTGCTCCAGGAGCACAGGGTTTGCTGATGGCAGCAGAGGGGGCTGAGGTTAGATGGGACCAGACCACCAAAGGCCTTGTGTATGGAATAGTAGCTTTGCCCTTCGGGCAGCAAGGGGCCACTTGTGGTTCTGGAGTAGGAGGAGCACTATGTTGTAGACAGATCTTCCTGGCTGCAGCATGGAGCTGTAATAGAGGGGATAGTAATGGAGGGAGACAGTTATTTAATAAATAGTATAAAGCACCTACTGTGTGCCAGGCATGTTTCTAGAAACTAGGAGTGCAGCAATGTAGAAAAAGGACTAAGCTGACGCTATATTAGTGCTTACATCTAAAGGGAAGAGAGGGAGGAAAAAGCAACGAAACCAAGATTTATGATATTAACTGGTAGTATGAGTTACAAAGGAAGACAAAGCAGAGAAAGAGGTATAGTTAGGGCTGGAAGGTTTTTATATAGGAGGTTCGCGGAAGGCCTCTTTGATGAGGTGACATTTGAGGAGAGCCTGAAGAAGTGAAGGAAGGAGTCAGAAGTTTCCTAAGGAACAGTGCTCTAGGCAGAAGGCATGGCAAGTGCAAGGCCCCAAGGCAGGAACATGGTTGGCGTGTTCAAGGAACAGCGAAGAGGAATGTGTGGCTGGGAGATAGTGAACAGGGGAAGAGCAGCAGATGAGAGCGTTGGAGAGGGAGCAGGACCGGCTCACGCAGGGCCTTGCAGACCCTGGTAAAAACTTGGCTTTTACTCCTAGTGAGACGAGGAGTCTTAGGAGGGTTTTAAGCAGAGAAACACAATCAGACTTAAATATTTTAAAGGAATTCCTCTGGAGGCTGTGCGGAGGAGAGACTGGGGGCCAGGAGAGGAGAGTAGGAGAGGGCTACTGTAACAGTGAGGAAGAAAGATGACACTGGCTTAGAATAAGGTAGTAATGGTGGGTGGTCAGAAGTGACCGGATTCTGAGTGCATTTTAAACCTAGAGCTAATAACATTTGTGAATGGATTACCTGTGGAGTATGAGAGAGACAGAGGAGCCAAAACAGGCTCCGAGGTTTGGGGCTTGAGCAACTGGAAGGAAGAGGTTGTTGTTTCTGTAAAGAAGAACTGTGGATGGCCAGGGGTGGGGCAGGTGAGGTCCAGAGTTTGAGGACATGCTAATTATTGGTGGTTTGGGACATATTAAGTTATTGAAACATGCTTTGTGTTCTAAACACCTCACAGGTATTAACTCCTTTTAACTCACAGTAGCCCCATGAGATGGGCAGGGTAATCGCCCCCTTTTACAGGTGAAGAAACTAAGGTACTGAGAAGTGAATTAACTTATCCAAGTTCTCCCAGTTCATAAGTTGCAGAGCAGGGAGTGAGCCCAGACATGTCCCCGACTGCCATGGGCTTTTTGAGAGGTCCAGGGGAGGGCAGCAGGGCAAGGGATATTTATTTAGGAATAAAACACCCAGAGGAGATGCGGATACATCTTCCTCAGCTCCCCCTCAGCCTCGGCTCTCATCTAGATCTTTCGGCTTTGAGGGAGAACGCAGTTCTGGGCCCAGCCCCATCTGAGATCTTCTCCCAAGGGGCACAGGGGCACTCCTTTACACTGATTTTAAGTGTATTTACCATTTTCTCTTGTTCTGTTAGTGAAATGCTGGTTTTGTTTCTGTCTGCTTAAAATAATACACCGCGGGGAAAAAAAATGACTCGGTGGAAATGTTTAAATTTCCGGGCCCCAAACCACTTCTAAATATTATTTTTAAAAAAGCAAAAATATTGAAAAGTGGCCTAGGTTCTGCTTAGCTGAGACAGCCTGTCCCACAGAGCATGCGAGGGTGGGAGAGCGGGGAGGAGAAGGGCCGGCGCCGGCCTCACCAAGCCTTCCTGGAAAGGGTTCATTTTGGAGGCTGCCTTTTACTAAGGGCTTCTAGCAAGGACCCTGCAAAACGGGTCCTTTCTTTTCTTAGCCTCATCAGATTTCAGACTTGATGGTGGGTGGAGGTGGGGGCGCCTTGGGATTACAGGCCCCAGGAGCAGGCTGTGTTGTCTCCCCAGGTGTTCCTGTAAGTGTGCAGTCCCGTGCAACCCCCCCCCCCCCCCCTGGAGTCTGTGAGGAAAAAGAGCTGGCCCATTATTCCAGGAAATCCAGGGCCCTGTGCAATCACACCCGTTCAGACCGGAGCAAAAGATTAATGGGAATTAGTAAGAGGTCTGCATTCAGGGCTGGTTTTGAATTCTATAATTTTATCTGTTTGAGTTCCATTTAAGTACTTAGAATTACGTAGAGGCAGAGGCAGTTACGCCAAGATCTCTCCGGGGGCCTTGCTTTCTTGCAGAGGTAGGAATAATTTGTGACTGGCTTTTTGGCAGGATAAGCCACGCTCCTTTGTTTGGCTGTCGAGATCCTGCATGGGCTGAGCCTGCTTATTTGCTATTTATTTCAAAATGTATTGGATATTGGCTCCTATTATGTGTCCCATAATTTGCCGGATGCTTTCACATTTGTTGCTTTATTTAATCCTTACCCGAATCCTGAAGTCTAAATGTCATATATGATACTTGTAGATGAGAAAACTGAGGCTCAGAGAGGTCACCCGACCCCAAGTGTCACAGCTGACGAGGGTCAGAGCCCCAACTCCGGGTCCAGTGCATCTCTCTGACCCCACCATAGCACTTCTCTATTTTCCACCTTTCTCTCCCCTGATTGCCCTACCCCCACCACCCCTCCCAGCTGCTTCAGCTCTGCTCTGCTCAGTCCCAGCTCCACCTCTTTGCTCCTAGGGCTGCTCCGAGCAGGCACTTAGTGTCAGTCAAACCCACATCTCCCAGCCCTGCCCTGGCCCCTCCCTGTTCACTCTCCAGAAGAGAACACAGCGGGGAGCCCCAAAGGCAAGGACACACTCAGTTACCTCTGCCCAAAGATATGGCCCCCAGAGCATCATGGAAGTCCAGAGAAAAGCCTCCTGCAATGCCCCCTCCTGTTCCTGTGCTATCCTTTACTTCTGGCTTTCTCGGGCTAACTGCAATCCCAAAGGTGGGCCCGCAGCACAGCCTTACCTGAGACCTGGACAGAAATGCAGAATCTCGGGCCCCACTGCAGATCTGTTGACTCAGCACGTGCATTTTAACAGATGCCCACGTGACACCGAGCATACGCACCAAAGTTGGAGGCGCCCTGCCCTAGCCGTTGTGCGCCCTTCACACCACGGCCCAGGCCCCAGGCCGGTGACGGGAGCAAGGAGCTTGCCCATAGCTGTGCTGCATGCAGCCCCTTCCCCGTAGAGGACCCGCTTGGTTTGTGTTCATCGGTTTGTGTTCCTCGGAGTCTGGTGAGGGGCACAGTGGAGAATGGCTCCTCCCACGGGGTAGGAGGACCAGCTTCACAGTTGGCCTTTCAGCTTCTGCTCAGATAAGCCCTGGGGGGGGTGGTGAGTGTGACCCCTAATACTGACTTCTCTCCCAGCTCCCCCTTGTCTGCCCTTGGAACTGGGAGCCCTCTTGGCCCAGGGCAGACAGGATGATTCGTTTTTAGCTTTCCCGTCCCTGTTCAGCTAGGCATGGAGACTAGCTCTGCTTGCTTTGCCATCGTGAACCCTGGGCAAGGCAGCCCCACCTGATGAGCAGAAGGGGCGCTGTTTTTCTAAGCTGAGCTTGGACCGCTGTCATCTGAGTTTGCAGCCGGAAGATGACTGGCTCTACATTTACATGTATTTGGCCTCTGCTTGACCCGAAATTGCAGGCTTCCTGCCCCATCACAGGGTTGTACTCCTTGCCCCCAAAGGAAGATGTGAACAGGTACTTCTTGCAGGCTGACCTCTCCACTCATGCTCAGCTCTTTTCCTTACCAGACTCAGAGCCTGTAATGAATGAGTGTGGCTGGGCTGAGAATACTATTGTGGGTTGAGAAAGAAAACAGGTCCATTAAGCAGGATGCAAGATGGGAACTCAGATTACAGGCTTCTTAATCACAGCATGTAAGA
Source organism: Hipposideros armiger (assembly GCF_001890085.2). Lineage (NCBI taxonomy): Eukaryota > Metazoa > Chordata > Mammalia > Chiroptera > Hipposideridae > Hipposideros > Hipposideros armiger. The sequence continues at coordinate 2,316,749 of NW_017731509.1, read as the reverse complement.
GAAGCTCCGTGCATAAAGGGAACCAAGGAGACAAATATTTCATGCCTTTTGGAAACTTTTCAGCAGAGATTCCTCTAACAAGATAAGTGACCACAGAACCTAGTCTTGTTTCTTTATTAGCCCTTATTTTTATTCTAGATCAGGAGGATAAATGCAAAAGCTACCATAGATTGAGGGCTTACTTTTCTCCTGAGACGTGCTATTAACATATATTATCTCATCATGTGCTGAGAACCAACCCCTCCTGCCATCTTACAGATGAGGAAAAGAACAGTTACAAACCTAGGGACCACAGCCAGTAGGAGCTAGTATTCAAATCCAGCTTTCTGCACCTTTGTATCACCGTCTAGCTGAGGAAATAGGCTCTTCTAAGACTTTGCAGAGCTCCATTTATCATGCTAAAGGTATGAGATCCTCCTTGTAGAACTCATGTTTCTAACTGTAAAAGTGTAGGTGTGTATGTAAGTGACAAAATGCCGTGGGGACCGCTGCCTCTTTCCCTGGGCCTCCACTACCCTCATCCCATTCGCCCTCTCTTACACAGCACCCAGGATGCCAGCTGAAGACCAGCAGATGTCACTGTGAAAAGAAAGCACCCGAAAAGCAAAGCCAAATGCCTTGCAGTGCTTATTAGTGCATAAAAACAATGATGCCCTTGATGTTTGTCACAGGCCAAGTCCACTTTGGCACGTGAGCTTGTCACCATACAAAGGTTCAATTGAAATGAGAGCGTCCATTTAGTTGGAGGAAACCTGTCCTCCAACTCATGAGCTGGGGGAGAAAAGATGTCCATAATGCCAAACGGGCAAGTTCCATCACACACATATGCGGACACTCACTCCCACAAAATCTAGTCGTACACACTAGGAAATATCAATTCCTCTGTGAGAAACAGTGTTTCCTTCTCTCTCTTCCCAAGCCAGCTGTATTCTGAAACCAGTTCCCAAGTGCTACTGTAACAAATTACCACTAACTTTGTGACTTAAAATAACTCAAATTTATTATTTTCTGGAGGGCACAGTCAAAAATCAAGGTGTCCGCAGGGCCTCTGGAGGCTGTAGGCTTGTCCCTGTTTCTAGAGGCTTCCCACATTCCACTTCTCATGGAACTCAACCATCAATCAATCCCATCATTGTGACCATTGTTTTCATTGTCCTAGTTCCTTCTCTCACTCTTCTGCCTCTATCACTCATCTTTAAGGGCCCCGTAATCACATTAGGTCCACCTGGATAATCTAGGGTAATCTCTTTATTTTAAGATCCTTAATCACATCTGTAAAATTACTTTGGTCATGCAGGTAAAGTAACATATTCACAGGCTCAGAAAATTAGGTTGTGGACATCTCTAAAGGGCCACAATTCTCCCTTTTTAAAAGCAGATAACACCATGAGATAGATAGATTCATTCATTCATTAATTAGACGTAGGCATATTTTAAGTCATTTGCATTCCTGCCAAAAGGACAGTAACCACTTCTAAATATAAACATTGGAATTAGAGTTGAAGTTGAAAGTTGAAAAAAAAAAAGGGAAAGTAGGGTAGGGGGAAGAGAATGCAAGCTATATCCAGAACAAGTATGTGGAAATACAAGTTCAGGAAGACTTGCAGAGGAGGTGGGGGAGGAGGGAAATATGAAGGGAGGACGGAGGAAAGGAAAGGAGTCACAAGTGGAGGGAACAGCATGGGCAAAGGCCTAAAGGTAAGGTGGAGCCACAGACAGCTTGTTCTTCCTGGTGTGGCCATTGGTGGCTTACAGGTTGATCTCCTTTGGTAGACACTGAGCCCTTTGAAAGCAAGGAACATGCCTTCACTTCTGTGCACCCCTGGGCTTAGCGGAGCACCTGAGCCCTGCAAGCCTCAGCCAGCCCTAACTAGGAGAGCTGTTACCAGTCAGTCTCTAGGATCTGTTAAACCATTGATTCCTAGCCTGTGAGCCTCTGTGTGCCCAGATTCTTCTCCCACTCTATCCCCCAAGCCTGAGAGGAAGGGAGAAGGTGCTGCTCAGGCGGTCCCCATGGGCTCTAGCGCCAAGATTGGAACTTGGTTTAAGTCAGGAGGAACTTAAACCCACCAGCAGTGAACAGCTAACCCTTCCTGAGCTCTTACCACGCATCCTCCCAGCATCCTCGCTGGCCAGGAGCTGATAGAATCCCCAGTTCAAAGTGAGAACGCTGACACGGGGGCCTCCCCCTCAGATGCCCCTAAACAGGTTTGAGGGTTGCTTCTTGAAGGGCTGCCATCCCTTGGCAAGTGAGAGGCAATCCTTCAATTTGACAGCAGTCACGTCCCCAGGGACATGAGTGAGGGTAACAGGAAATGTTGAACTCTCAGTTTGGGAGTTTTGCCAGGGAACTTATCTCAGTTCCTGAAATGAATCCCCTCTTTATTCCATCTGCCTTAGTTCAATTCAATCATTTTTTCCTTCGTAATTTAACTTTATTCCAAAAAGGATTTGAAGAGGCTAAAACTATATAAGCTAATACAAGATAATAACCTATATGTAGACAGGGAAGTCAGAGTCAAGAGAAAAATAAAGGGACGGGGAAATCAGATTATATCCGAGGCAATGAGTGCCATGGGCTCCTACATGCCACATGGATGTGGGCTACAAATGTGTCTCTGAGATGTCTATAAAATGAACTTCCTTGGAAGTCTCAGAAATCTCTAGTGCTTTATAATACGTATATAACAAACAACTTCTCACAGGTAAAGCGCCTCACTGTCTGGAGATCTTTGTCATAGCATGCTCACATCCAGTTCTTACACAGCCTTAGGTCTTAGGAAAAAAGCCCAGAGATCAACCCTCTTATGAACAGCAGAATGTGGGTACTTANGCCAGCCCTGGACAGTCTTTCTGAAGGGTCAGGTGAAATGTGAGGTGCTACCCTATTTGAGACCAGCCTGAGGGAGACCTGGTCCATTTTCCCAGTTCCTGGGACTTTCCTCTTCTGTGTGAGGGCGTATGTGTGCCCCTCCCCTCCAGCTCTTCCCCTAGTAGTATCTGTCCAGAAAAATCTCAAGCCTCAGCGGCTAACATCTCTTCTTGTCCTCTGTCTCCTAACTGATTCGCATGCTGGTCTTTAGCTCGGGTCCACCAAACGGACCCTGAGGGAAGGGTTCGATGAAAGTAGCTTATTTGGGAAGTGATCCCAGGAAGCATTATGAGGGAGAGGGGAGTGAGACAGAGGAAGGAGAAAGCTGATAAAAAGTGCGCTGGTTGGGGGGTAAATGCTGTGTGAAGCTGGGGCTCAAACCTGTTGGGGACTCCCTGAGGGACTGTGTGGGATACACCTCAGAATTGTCCCACTGATAGGGTTTTTATCCACCAACTCACATGCCTCATTGATGGAGGGGTGCTTCTGGGGTGTGAACAGCCCAGCACTCCTGGCCAGCCCTGTTTGATGATCAAGCGTTTCTCTCAGAGGGGCGCTATCACTGTCTGTGGGTGACCCCTAGGCGAGGCCAACAGTCATGCCAGCGCATCAAAAGCCAATAAATGCGGAAGCGCGGGGCAGAATAGTAAAAATGGGCAGTATGTACCTCTAACCTCTAGCCAGTTACGTGTATATTAATGTTATTCGTCTCTCAAAACCTTTGAGCTATGTAGGGCTGCTGTCATTATCTGCAGTATAGCCCAGGTTCCGAGAACACAGATACCAGAGCCAGAATACTTGGGTGGTTTCAAATCTCATCTCCTCTGCTGAGAAATTCTGTGACTCAGGCAAGTTATTTAGCCTCTTTTGAGCCTCAGTTTTCACACCTGCAAAACGGGGAGGCAACAATCATAGTTATTTTGTAGGGCTGTTTTGAAACTCAAATTGGTGAATATGTACTACAGTAACTGGCCTACATAAGGCATTTAATAAACATGAGCCATGGTTTTTTATCATTCTACATATGAGGAAATTGAAGCTCAGGGCGGTTATCATAAAGTGACGTTTGGTGAGCCCCCAAATGGCAGATGCAAGACTTCAACTCAAGCTTCCTGCAGCAAGTCACCGTTTTTCTACAATATCACATGACTTTGTAATCATTACAATGTGAGAAAGCACTTTATAAACTGTAAAGTGCTCTGCAAAGGCTTTGGTTATGTGCTATTTCCTGGTCCTTGTAACAGCAGATACATTCTTGTTCTCTTAAGAGTTCTGGTCTGGTCCTTGAATCCTGCTATCTGTCATCGCTCTGTAGCTGGCACTGGGTGCAGTGCCTGGTTGGATGTCAGCTAAGGGGCNGCTCTCCCCACGTACTCACGACCTCCCCACTCTACATATCCGGCACCAAGGTGATATATTTGTTACAACTGATGAACCTACATCATTATGACCCAAAGTCCATACTTTACATTAGGGGTTGCTCTTGACACCTCACCCTATTTCACACACACATCTTGTTGGTGTGGTGGGTGCATATCTGGATGCTGACGGACATAAGCGCCCAGCCCCACAGGGCAGGTGGCAGAGGTCATGCTGAGTGGAGGTGCCAGCCCTGTAGCTGTGGCTTTCCTCTGTTTTCTGGACCTTTTTCTTAAAGATTCCTCTGGCCACCATAAAATTTTCATTTTTAACATTTAACACAGTCCTTTCCTTTGTCACTTTTAGGCCTCCTGTGCTGTTCCTTCATGCCCAAAAGACAAGCTGCAGTGGACTCACCAGGTGGCTGTCTGCCCCAAAATGAGGAGAGCGCAGAATGGGCAATTTATGTTCATTGCCTGAGAAGCTAGAATTGCTAATGCCCACTTGACTCTTGGCTGACTTCCCTCAATAAATATAAATATAAATATAAATATATGTATATATTTAAATATAAATATATGTATATATTTATACATAAATATAAATATATGTATAAATATAATATATTTATATATAATACATATGGTGTATTTATATGTTATATATAGAGAGATATAGATATACAATAACTACTTTTTCATCACTTAAGTGGATTTACATTTATATTTAAATTCCACTTTGGGAAACTTGGTTAACATCTCTGTGCCTCTATTTCCTCACCTATAAAATGGGTATAATAATAGTACCTCCTCATATGGTTGTTGTGAAAATCCAATAAGATTATATATGTAAAGTGCTTAGGACAATGTCTTGCACTGAGTGAAAACTCAATAAATGTTAGTTGTTTTTGCACTTGTTATTACAAATGAATTTCATATATATCATATTATATAAAACACTTCTGAGCTCAACAGTGCTATAATGAATCAGCTCTAAAAGGGGCAGCACTGAAGGTGGCAATAGGACGATGCAAGTCTTTATTACCTATGCTATTGTGAGCTTCATCATAATAGCTTTCATGCTGTGAGTGCTTACAAGGTCGGACAACTAAGTTCGCGAACTCATCCTAGAAAAAGTGCTACACACCTCATTGCTGAATATCATTGCGGTCACCTTCGAAGCATTCCCCTTGGGAATCTATGCACTGACGCCAGCACCTACTCCACCCTTCAAAGCAATTTTGGAACTCTTTTTCTGGAATGGCCATTAGAGCTGTCGTTGTATTACCCTTGATGTCCTGAATGCCATCAAAATGTCTTCCTTTCAATATTTCTTTTATCCTTGGGTAAAGAAATACGTCATTGGGGGCCAGATGAGGTGAATAGGGAGGGTGTTCCAATATAGTTATTTGTTTACTTGCTAAAAACTCCCTCACAGACAGTGCCGTGTGAGCTGGTGCATTGTCATGGTGCAAGAGCCATGAATTGGCAAAAAGTTCAGATTGTTTTTGTCTAACTTATTCACATAGC
>NW_017731509.1:2298650-2304759 GCF_001890085.2 Hipposideros armiger | reverse complement strand
TCCCTAGAGCCCTTGCCCCTGTCAGTCCAGAACAATTCCTTCCCACCCTGTACTCCTCATGGTGGTTACGGGCACTTTCGCTAAAATTCTCTCCATCCTCTGGTTGATGGGGCAGGCCTGGGGGCTCCTGTCTGTCTCCCCAATTCTGGGAGCTCCTGAGGAGTAGGGCCCACATTGCCAACTTTGGGTCACCAATATTCCCACACATCCTGGCACAAAGAATGCTCAATAAATTACGGATTTTTATCTTCAGCTCTCTGCGTCTATATCAGCGATGTCTATATCTACCTACATAGTAGTTTAGAGCAGTTAAGGCTGTGTGGCCCAGCCAAAAATCCTTGACCAACAGAAAGACTGAATTCTGGTTCTGCCTCTACCACTTATTGGCTTTTGACACTGTTGTACAGATCATGGGGTTTCTTCAGATCTGTTTTCTCACGTGCAAGATCAACGAGTGGAACACAGACAGTGGTTTTCAAACTGGATTCCAAGGAACCCTAAGGTCCCAGGAAGATGTGATTGTGAGAGTAAGAAAGGATGAAAGCTGAGGGGTAGCCTCCCACTTCTACCAGGCAGCTCCTCCTTGCTCTGTTTTATCTACCATAGTTCCACATAAGATTGCATTTGAACAAAAGGTCCTGTTGTTAAAATAATAAGAAAAAGTTTGCAATACACTGGCCTAGATGCTGTCTGAGGGCCTTTCCAGCTTTGACAAGCCAGGATTTGTCATCTATTTCACTCCCTAAAATGCCCATGTAAGGAGAAAGCGAAAACAGCTCTTTCTCTGTGGATGTAGGGCTGTCTTTCCTTTTGTTTCCAGAGTCACCAACTGCCTTTTACTTCCCCACCCCTCACCTCTGCTTCCTCATCCAGCAAGTGAGGACATTGATAGCACTTCACTCTCAGGGTTTCAAGGAGAGACTTGTCCCCAGGGAGTGACAAATGCAAACCCCCAGCACAGAGCGTGCCACCTGGAAGGCGCCCTCTGAGTGGTAGCTTGGGTGACCGCCAAAGTCCCAGGAGACGGCTGCGTCTCTGGGCGCCATGCCTGGCTCGTGGCTGTGGTTTGCATTCCGAGGTGAAGATCGCTCCATGATTAGGAGCCAGTGTGCTGTGAGACATCTAATTAGCCATCGTCTTCCCAGGAGACAGCTCAGTTGTGTAATTTTTATTTCCATATTCTACACACCCTCCATCAGCAAGCGAGACCCAGGCCAATCTTTCACCAGCTTCATTGTTTGTTTGCATTCCAGCTGTGCCAATTGCCCCCTTCTCTGTTTTCCACAGTTCCCACCCACCAGGCCTGCTGGCGGGCAGGGTGTGGGGTGCAGGGAGCAGCTTTTACATGTTGCTTCAAAGACCCATCTCCAAGACCAGCACACTGAGAGCAGCTGTACTGGTTGGATTTCTTGCCTGGCTGGGGTGGAGGAGGGGTCAGTGACTGCATACCCCCGGGTACCGCCTGTTTATAGGGAAGGGGTGGGGTGGGGTGGGGTGGTGCGAGGACACTAGTAGAGCATCAAACAGAACCCATCTTTTTCTAGCGATTTCATGCACCTCTCTGAGCCTCAGCTTCCTTATCAGTTAAATCAGGACCCGAATCCCTTGCATCACAAGGCTGATGCAAGGCTCCATCCTTCAACACATGTTTATTGGGCTCCCTCCGATGAAATAATGTGTTTGGTAGAGCTTTGCAAACTGAAAAATGCTGTGTAGATAGGAGCTAGTCTCACAATTGCAGTCTGTCCTTGATTATTCAAGGAGCTCTTATCAAGTTTAGATTATCCAGACTCATTATTAGGAGGTCATTAGACTGTCCAACCTCTTCCTGCCGGCTGTGGCCTGTTTTGTGGTTTTCCTCGTGGTCAGTTCATAGAGGCCGCTGATGCCTTGGAGCAAGCCCAGGGGGGAGTGACTGACATTTTAAAGCTATTATTGACGGCAGTTGTTTCTATCCCACTGGGAGATGCATTCGACCTCTCTTTTACTTAGAACACTAACTGCTCAGTACTGGGCTAGAAACCATGGTACTATAAAAGAAATTTAAGGCCAGGTCTCTGACTCCCACACAGTCCATTTAACTGGGAGGGCAAAGATCCACACAGCATTTAATAAGCACCATTTTTATGAGCAAGGTACTTTGCTAAGCACTTTTACCCACATGCTTCTCATCCAAACCCTTTAAGTGGATGTTATTAGTCCTACTTCACAGATGAGGAAACTGAGGCCCAGAGAGTTTATCTTTTGTCCAAGGCCACACAGCTAGTGAGTCATACAGCATCAAGAAGCGTCGACACTGTACTAAGATTGTCCTGTGCCCACCTCCCCCTCTAGACCCTGAGCTCCTTGGGGGCAGGAGCTATATCTGTGCATCACAGTACCTGGCACAGGCCCCTCTTAAGACGCTGGCCACTGAGAGAGCTCATCCTGGGCCTCCAACTCCTCCCAGTGCCTCCCCACTAACCTCCCTCCTAGTCACACCCCAGAAGGACTTTTTCCTTCCTGACCTGCCTGCCAGCAAGCTGGGGGCCTCTCTGCCCATGTGCCAGGTTGTTGAGGCAAGTGAAGGCTTGACCAGGGCCTGGGGTTCCTGGCTGATCTCCTGGGCCTGTCTCCCCAGACAGAGCGGGGGAGGTCCCTGGTCTTCAGGACCCTGGGCCCTTACCTGCCAGCAGTGCCAGCGGCTGCTCAGCCTGCCAAGAGGTCGCGCCACTCACAGCTGCCAGTGGAGACAGAGCCCAGGAGGCCTGGTCAGCGGTTGCCTCGGGGTTGAGAAATGTGCTGGCTCCAGTCTGGCTCCTTCATCTGAGAAATCAGGGGAACCTGACCCAACAGCCCAGTGTTTGCTTCCGCAGTGTCTGGGGCAGCTGTGCAAATCAGGCCTGCCTGACAGAAAGCCGGCCAGGAAAAAGCAGCCTGTTCCTTCGCCCTCCCCCTCAGTCCATGTTCACGGACTCCTGCCAGGGGAAGCACTCTGCTGGGGCCAGGGCTGATACGCAGGCCTCGTATTTATGAAGGGCCTGGAGTGTCATGGAGAGACTAGGCATGGCTGGCTTCAGCCTTTGTCCTCTGAGGTGCATGGTGAGAAGCCCCGCTCAGAAGATAGACAGACCTGGTTTGGATTCCAGCTCTGCCACTTACCAGCTGTGTGGTCTTGGGCAAATCACTTAACTTCTCTGAACCTGCTGCCTTACTTGCCAAGTGGGGATAATACAGGTAACTTAAGGGTTGTTGTAAAGGTGGACTCACTGAAATAATAAATTTAAATTGCCTGGCACACAGTAGATGATTAGTAGAGGTATGCTCCTTTCTTCTTTCTTACCATGCCAAGGTTTTCTAACGTTCTCTTGCCCTCTCACCTATGTTCATAATATGCAGGGAACCCAGAGCTCCGGCTTCTATGCCAACCACTGTCCAGCAAGCTTGCTGTATGGGTTTCTCTCTAACCTGGACTGCTGTCCTTGTTGTCCCCATATTGTCCCCAGCACACACATTTGAGGGAGATGGTATTATGTAAATGTATGTTATTATCAAGGAACAGCCCACTCGTGAATCTATGTATTAACTTACTCCATTGATTCATCCACTTAGTCATTCACTCAAAAAATATTTACTCGACTTCTACTCTGGGAAAAGCCCTATTCTGGACTTCAGGGGTACAGAGGTGAACAAGACACAGTCCTTGCCTGGAGTCTAGTAACTGAAGGAGATGGACAAGTGAAGAGACAAATAAAATTCCATGGGCTAGGTACATCGATAGGAGAAAAGCACAGCATTCTGGGACACTTTCGAGATAAGGCTTCTCACACAGCCTGGAGAACCAAGGTGGGCTTCCCAGAAGAGGTGATGCCAAAGTATTCTTGAAGGATAATTAGGTAGTCTCTAGAAGAGAATAAAGGGAAAGCTATTGTAGGGAGAGAGAGCACACATGCAAAGGCCTGCTGGCTAAGAGAACATAACCAAGTATTAATTAGAAGTCGCTAACTGCTGTAACAAATGCTCCCCAAATATCAGTGATTCCATACTATAAATGTATGTTTCTTGCTCATGCAATGGTTCAGCACTGATCTTCCAAGTTGGATGGTTTTTTTGATGGCTCTCCTCCATACAGTGATTCAGGGATCCAGGCACTTCCATCTATGACTCTGCCATCCTTTAGAGTCTCAGACTTTGTCACTTATAGCCAGGTCCCCAGGAGGAAAGTGAAATGGCTTTTAGTGAGTACATAGCAGTATCTCCATCAACTTGTGTGAAGTATTGGGTTGTCGGAAAAGTTATGATGCATTTTTGCAACGAAAAACATAGAAAAAAATATGTCAGGACTTTTCCGACAACCCAATATTTTTAAGAGGTGGGGAAAATTGAAACAAAAGTTATGCATGGGAGTGGCGAGGGATGTGTATGGTTGTGCTAGTAGGCGAGACTGGGGCATGCAGCTGATGAAAGCCAAACTAAGAAGTTTGGATTTTATCCTGAAAGTAGTGAAGAATCATCAAATTTTTTTTGTTTTTTAAGATTTTATTGGGGAATCGGGAGAAGGGGAACAGACAAGTTGCTGTTGTTTTGTTCTTCAGTCTAGTTGTGGAGGACGTTGTCACTGGCCCTCATGTGGGATCCGAACCGGGGCCCTCTGGCGTCCCAAGCCAATTCTTAACCAACGCACCATTTGGCCGGCCCTCATCGAAATTTTAAAGCATAATTAGATTTGCTTTTTAGACCCATTATTGCAGCTGCGGTGTGGAGCATAAATTGAAGGGAGAGTGACTGGAAGCAGTGGAACCAGTCAGAAAAGGATTCTAGTAATCCAGACCATTGTACCTTAAGGATAGGTGAAAGGTGGGGATTGGAAGGGAGAGGGGCAGGGGTTAAAAGTTATCCCAGACTGTGTGGAGGCAGTCTGGGTCATTGTTTGGGGTCTGCATTGCAGCAAAGGCTCAAATAGCTTTTGGGTCCATGTCTAAGTTCAATGCCTAATTGAAAGTCATGCTCATGAAAGTAGTCAATCCATAGCAGCTAATCTGAGCACTCTGCTTCCACAAGCCTGAATCTTATCTATTAGGGACCTCGCCAATAGATTTGGTCAGTGTATTTGCTAGCTTTTGGAGAAGTCAGAGATATTTGTGTTGTTCTTTGAACATCTGTGCCTGTCTTTCTGCGTCCCACTCTGTTCTCCATGTCTGTTTCTCAATACCGTTGTTCCTCCCTAGAGAAGCAAGGACTTGCTTGTCGCTGAGCATCAGTGGGAAAGTAGAGATTTCCTTACTCTTGGAAAGGAGCTCTGGATGTGTGGGTCTCTATGCTTACCATCTTCCAGAAGGCCCCACCTGTAACTCAGGGGTACATCACACTGGAAGGGCCCCTGCTGGCCGCAGGTCTTGAGCCAGCTTGCCTCACACTGGGAGGGAGAATAGATTCAAGTCCCTGCAAGCAGTTGTTTTCTTGGAATCTTAAGTGGTGAGCTCCGCAATCTTGAAGTCTTCTTTCACTTACTCTGAAGTATGCCGGAACCTCAGGCTGCCCCACAACTTCCAGGTTAACATACAAGACCTGGTCGGTCCAGATCCACTTGATGTAGAGCCACACCTCATGAAATGTGACGAGTTTCCTCTTAAAAGAAAGGAGCTTCAGTGCCGGAGGCTGAAAATAATCAGCTGGGCCACATATGGTCCCAGTGTGGCTCATCAGTTCTAAATTAATGCTTCCATGAAGCAGCCAGTTATAGGTACCTCTGACCCCTCTTTTTCTCCTTTATCCAAGAATGGAGGTTTGGTCTCTTGGTCACATGAAGGGCCATGAACTTCTACCCGGCCTGACCTCCAGTCTCTGTGTTCCCTGGCTACTGGCCTTGCCTCCAACTTCAGTCTCTGCACACTTTAAAAAAAAATTTTTTTTTTATTGTGGAATTGGGGGGATGGGAACAGTGCTGGGGAATGGGGGAAGGGGAACAGCCAAGTTGCTGTCGTTTTGTTCTTCAGTCTAGTTGTGGAGGACGTTGCTTCACTGGCCCAAGTTGGCACCATCATTGCGCTCTTCCTGGATGAGGCAGATCAGTCGCCGGCTTCTGGACGGCCGCTCACTGCAGCTGCTGGCCGCTCACGTTGGCTGCTGG
>NW_017731509.1:2219228-2297665 GCF_001890085.2 Hipposideros armiger | reverse complement strand
TGGCTTGAACCAATAATACTCATACTAATATTATCTAACACTTAACTGAGTCCTCGCTATGTACCAGGCACTATTCCAAATGCTTTACATGCAGGCTTATACACATTTGTCCTTACAAACATAAAGAAGTCTTCGTTATCATCCCTACTTTGTACCCATGAGGACACTAAGGTTCAGGAAAACTAACAGTGAGCCCAAATGTACACAGGTGGTTGAGAGCATCTCTGAGCTTTAACTTACTCGTGGGGAAGTAGAAGAACATGGGCCCTTGTGCAGAGTGTCAACATAGCAAGCTGAGACTGCTCTCCTTAGAAAGGTCTGCTTATAAGGTTGGCCCTGGGCTGGAGGACTTACAGAGGGTTCCCACTGTTCCCAGATAAGGCTGGCTCACTATGACTAAAACGTTTGTGCAATGTTTGAGGACTCTTGACACAGTTCTCCTTCAGCTTTGTTGGGTGAAGTAGAAGATGAAGTAGATTCGCTGCTGGGAAGAGGGTTTGATCACCAAGAGCTCCTATGAAATGGTTAGACCCTCTGTGAGTGGCCCCACATGGGTGGCACAGCCTGCACAGCCCCAGGTGAGGCCCCTGGCGGCCTTCCATCACCACCGCCATTACCGTTTCTAACCCTCCAACAATTGCACTTTAGGACTGGCATCCTATGTAGAAAATTGCAAAATATTTCTACATATTTTATCAACAAAGGAAGTACTTATTTCGAGAGGTTTTCCAGTTTTTAGAAAGGTTGTGCGTGGGGAGGACGCTTTCCGTTGCTGTATTTTTAGGTTGATTCTCTGGGAAACTGAACTGCCACAGGCTCGCTGACCTGAAGGTGGCAAAAACAAACCCAAAACAGAAAGGGGCCTTAGGGTCTTCTGTTTTCTTCGACAGAGGGAAAAGTGGAGGCTGAGAGAAAAGCACTGTCCTGGGTGTCTCACAGGAGGCCCATGGCACAGTGAGGGCTGGCTTCAGGGCTGGGCGCAGGGTCCTCTCACTGCCACACTCCGCCACCTGTCCCAGTGGAGTCAGGGGACCTCGCACTGACCAGCCTTGTGTATGATCAAGAAGGGGGAGCAGGAAGTGGGGGAAATGTGGAGTAAGTGCCCAACTTTTGGGATCCCCTCCTACAAACTGGCCACAGGGTATTAGATGAATGTTCAGTTTATCTAAGACCTGGTTGATGATGTATTTGAGTTCAGCAGGGCTTCAGGGAAGGAGGAAAGGCAACTAAAAGCTTCTTGGTCACTTGTCAAAATCAGTGTGTAAATGAAGACAGGGTATCAGTGCCAACAAAGAAAGGAAGAACCCATTAAGCAGGTAATTGAATTCAAAAATGCCATGTGGGCTTTAAAACATCTAAATGGTTCAGAGCAAAATGGGACTTGGGGCTTAAGTTACCCATATAACAAATTCCATCTCATAACTAGGTCATCTGGAATGATATTTCCCAAAACAGAGCTATTAATAGTAGGTTTTCTGGGAAGAAGAGTTGCTTTGGTTAATAAGCTTAGGTAACTTACTATTCAATCAAGTTGAATGGGTATCTTTACTGCCGGACTTGTCAGAGCCTGCTCATGTCCATTGTGAAACTCCAAGAAAAGATCATAGTATAGTACTTGCATACTATTATAGAATAGCATATATACACACATACGAGTATACATATATCGGGCGTGCCAAAAAACTGTATACAAGTGGACACTTTGGTCAACGTTGCCCAAGCAGTAGTTCGCCATAATCAGAAGTGTCTAGATGCTGATGGTAACCACTTTGAGCACCTCATGTAATTGCAGAAGTCAAACGTGACTTGTATTCATCTTTTGTTATCAGTATATATTGAGTATTACAACTTTAACACAGTTTTCCTTTCTTAAAATGTGTGTACATGTCTTTGGCACTCTCTGTATATATCATATGTATCTGTAATGTATATCCATATATGCATAAATACATATAATATATATATAATATATATATATATATATATATATATATATATATATATATATATATATATATATATATAGTACTATGTATTGTGGTATACAGCATTGCCCAGACTTATGCACCTAACGATCCCTTTTCCCATGAAGTATCATCATTTCAGGGCCTACTTTGGGAAACACAGCATCTGGGTTGTGTTACCCCTTCCCTAGACCCAAGAGAATATTTTAAGACAAAAAGATTGTTCTGTGAGGTGAAAGGTAAGGCTGAAGGGTCAGGGGTAAGCCAGCCAGCCCAGTGTCCTGGGCTAAGTGGCTAGATTATGAGATAAGGGATGCAAATATAGGGTTCAAGAAAGATGATTTCTCTGGCCCTTTGGGGATTCTCTGAGCCTGAGTATTTTGAAGTCCAAGACCCCCCTGGGCGCCATACTTGTGAAGGGACATTGTGACACTGATGTCAAGCCAGGGGTAACCCTGAGCAATAGTAGACACCAGGGATAGTTGGCCAGGAGAAAAGATGGCCCATCACACCGTTAGCACTTTCCACAGTTCTCCAAAGTCCCCTCTGTGGAAGCATGCTCGCCATTTCCTCATGACCTCAAGGGAGGAACATGCCTATAACCGAGGGATGGGTATTTCAGAGAGGCAGAGTTCAGCACCACCTAAAAGAGAGCTTTTCAGGGAGCGTTGCTGTCTGTCAGCCATTGGCAAGCTGGGCCTGTAGGTGGTCAGCTCACCATCCCATGGAAACGGGCTGATGCTCTCCTCAGGGGGCAGGGGAAAATTAACACTCTGGATGAGAAGTGAATTTGAAGGTCTCTCCCAGTCCTGGGATGGTTGACTCTAGGTAGTTTGACTTAGTATTGACTGGTGACAGATTCTCCAGTCCTCTCACCTTCTAAATTCCATCCATCAGGAAGTCCATCACTTCTACCTACAGATAAATCTTATATCCATCCACTTCTCTCCATCTCCACTGTCACTACCCTAATCCAAGTGACCATTATCTCCAACCCAGAGTCTGCAGTGGCCTCTTAGCTGGCCTCTCTGCTTCTACTCTTGCCCTCTTTCAGCCCATTCTCCACAGTGGCCAGTGAGTTAAGACTCTTGAAAGAAGGGCAGACTCCACACTGTGACCCACAAGGCCCTCCCTGAGCGGGCCTGAGCCCGCTGGCTGGTCTCACTGCCTCCCATCCTCCCATCCTCCCTTTTGCTTATGATGCTGCAGCCACACTGGCCTGCCTCCAACACAGGAAGCTCTCATCACCTGGTGGCATTTGCACGTGCTGTTCCCTCAGTCTGAAACAGGGCTCCCCCTCCTTTTCACATGCCTGGCTCCTTCTTGTCCTTCAGGTTTTGCCCCAAATGTCACCTCCTCAAAGACGCTTCTGTGGTCACCCTCTCTAGATTAATACAGCCTTCTGTCCCCATGGCCTCTACTTTCTGTCTTTCACAGCACTTTGTCTATTTCCTTCCTAGCATTTGTGACAATCTGAGATACAATTTTTAATTACCTATAACCTGACCTGTCTCCCCCTCCACCCTCCCCATTCCAATCTAAATTTTAGGTCCCGAGGGGCAAAAGCTTTTGTTTGGTTCATGCTGGGTCCCCGGCAGGAACGGGGTTGGCAAAACCGAAGTACCGGCCAAAATTTAGTGGATCAATTTAAGACCACTTTTCTGTTTTTTTCGGGGGGTGGCAGGGAAAGGGGTTCTTTTGGTTGAATGCCCTTGGTGAAGAATGTAAGTCACAAAGAATCTCCCTGGAATGCCCTGTCTCCACGTTCCCACAATGGGCTGTACCCACAGTGACGTCCCCATCTGCACCTACCCTTCCAGTCTCAGCCAGCTCTGCCCAGTAACACTCTAGGGAGGGAGCCATGGTCCATGTAAGTTCTGGAGTGTTTCATCAAACCTGCCCTGGGAGACAAAACTCTTTCCTAAGTGTGAGAATTGCTCAATACAGTATTAGGAAATTTTCTTCCCTGGAGGGCTTTTTAAGCAGAGATTCTTGTCTTTCTGGGGTGGTTTTGAGCAGACTTCTATCTGGAGATGGAGAATGAGACAAGCTCGGGACTTAGATGACCTCCCTGAGCTCCTCCCTGAGTTTGATGGCTCCATTCGTGTTGGGCCTGGAGCTCCACTGCTGGGGTTCTCCCTGTCCTCTAAATTTTCCACTTTGACTCCTTCCGCCCCACCTGGGCTCTGCATGCGCCAAGGCACTGCGCACTGAGTCCACAGCTTTGATTAAGCAGCTTTGATCTCTGTTGAGCATCTCCGAATAATATCTTTGCTCTCAGCATCTGTGCCAATTCCCAAAATAGTTTAGCTCAGCCAAGCAGGAGGGGGGCTGGATTGCAAAGTGTATTATAGGAGGGATTTAAAAAGAAAAGGCAGCTGCAAACAGTCAGGGGTGCGTGTGAGTGTGTGTGTGAGTGTGTGTGTGTGTGTGTGTGTGTGTGTGTGTTAATGTGGGCACTCAGGGTCCCTGGGAAATGATTACCATGCTATCAGCATGCCCCAACCCTGTGTTCACAGTGGCTGCCTGCTGCGAGAGAGTGGGCAGCTTGCAGCAGTCCGCCCCTTGAGTCAGGTGGTAGTCCTGTTGCAGAAACAATAACATCAAAGGCCTTTGCTTCTATTTACTTGGCTTGCGCTTGTTTTCACAAAGACATTTGGAGACTGCGTGCCAGGTTGCATTCTGCATGGCTGTTCATCTAGTGTGGACATTGGGTGTGTACATGGATGGGGGAATCACCGTTTTTGAGATATTGATCCTATATGCAATTATAAGTATGCCACAGGATGGATGTGTCAGCGCTTCTAAATATGTGTGTTCTGTTTGGGCACAGGCTTGCCATGATTGGTATTGAATCACCTCCATGTAGCTAAACACATAAATGTCTAAGTGACAGTGAGTGGGTACTCTGTGTATGTGCACTGTGATGCCGCCATATATGTTTTCCCATTGCAGGGATGAACGTGTTGATGCCTGGGGGTGCATGTATGCACATATACCCATGGGTTGGCATGTTGGGGTGCTGCACATGTACACACACACATGCACATGTCTTTCTGTGGGTTAGGGTGTCCTAGAGGGGATGACGTATGCACAAAGCAGAAGTATGTGTATGTGGTTACATTTGCATGGGATCACCCCCAGAAGTGGATGCTGGGGAGAAGGCGTTCGATGTCAGGGCATTCTGCACTGTAAGTGTTCATTTTTACCCCTTTGGTGCCTGTCTCCTGAGAGCCTTGTCCTTCAATGTAGCTCCTCTGCATTCACACGTGGCAGAAAGTCATCTCTGCTTGGGATCTTTGTTCCTCCATAGGAAGCGTTCCTTGGTGTTGGGTGCTGCTGCCAGAAGGCTTTGTTGTGATGGGGGCCACAGGCCACCACAGTGGATACAAGTTTATGCATCTAATATAACCCCTTTGTGCTGAAGCTGAGGGGAGTGGGAGCCAAGAGGCAGGCTGCGGTCTGACATTCCTTCTGGCCCAGCCATTCATGTGGTTTCTTTTGCTCGGAGGATCCCTCAGCTGTGGGTCATGGGGCAGCTGCAGAAGCCAGGCCCTGGCTGGAACCCTGAGAATAAAGCCCTGGAAAAGGGTAGTCTAGAGCCATGAAGGGTCTGAGCCTGCAGGAAGAGGTCCACAGCTGGCTGGGGTGTGGACCTCAGCTTACTGGGTTTCAAGCTAACGAGAAAGCAAAGAGCAGAGGTGGGACCTGAAATGTCCCAAATCAGGACAGATGGACCATCAGGCCAGGGCAGGATATAATGAGAGCACCGAGAGATGAACCCGTGTATGTGTGGCCCAGGGGGCGCCTTGACTGAAGGTCGCATCTGGTCTTCTTCAGTGGTGGCTGCCCGGAGCACTGTATTGGAAAGAATTCTCGGGCCAAGTCCATTCTTATGGGGAAAGATGATGGGTGTATTAGTTTCCTCTTGCTGCGGTAACGAATTACAGCAAATTGGTGGCTTAAAAACACATAAATGTATTCCCTTCCAATTCTGGATATCAGAGGTCTAACACAGGCCTCATTGGGCTAAAATCAAGGCGGCAGGTGGGCTGCATTCCTTCTGGAGTCTCTAGGGGAGAATCCATTTTGTGCCCTTTTCAGATTCTAGAAGCTGATTGTAACCCTTGGCGTGTGGCCCTTCCCTCCATCTTCAAAGTCAGCAACGGCCAGTCCAGTCTTTCTCACACTGTCTCTCCTGCTTCCCTTTTGTATTTTAAGGACCTTCGTGGTTACGTTGTCCCCACCCCACCACCAGGTCATCCAGTGTCATCTCTCTGTCGCAAGACCCTTAAATTAATCACACCTACAAAGTCCCTTTGTCATGGCCCATGACATATGCACAGATTTTGAAGATTAGGATATGGGCCACTGTGGGGAACCATAATTCTGCCAACCATACTACAGGTAGGAATAGGTTAGTAATGTCTGCCGTGGCCCTGGTGAGAGTTTAGGCTGATGGGAGTGCCAGGTGTTCACCATCCCTAGTCTGGTAGCTGACTACTTGTAGAGTAGTTAGATAAGGGACATCAACAGGCTGGGGAAGTATGAAAAGAGAGTTGACATTTATTGAGCCTTTACTAATGTGCCAGGCACCGGCTATATGATTCAAAGTCATGTCTCATTTTGTTATCCCCACAACTCTTTGGGTGAAAAAATAACTGGTATTTTACAGTAGAAAAAAACTGAAGCCCAGATAGCCTATGGGATTCATCCAAAGTCACCCAGCTGGTAAAAGACAAAGTAGGAATTCAAAACCAAGTCTGACTCCAAAGTGACACTGCGGCTGAGGCAGAACACAGGGGCTGCTTCTGACATGACCGTGATGTCCTTTCAAGGCGCGTTGGCTGCCGGGGCAGTGGTGCTGCACTGGCTCGATGACAGCGCCTGACACAGAGCTTTTTTCTCTGGAGCTGTGCCCACCTTGTGGATTATCCCCTGGCTTTGCAAGTAAGGTTGAGTGAGAGGCCAGGGCTGGGGGCTTTGGCCCCATCAGCAGAAATGCTAATGGCCTCCCCAGCAAATGCTAGAAAATGCACGCCCCAGCATCTCTGAGTGTGACTTTACACAAACGTGGTTGGCGTTCCAATCATGTTTGATTAGCAAACTTGAGGGGCTACGGAGGGAAGCTGGCTAGGAAAAAATGGAAGTAGGGGCGGGAGCTCAGTTTTTTAAAATACAAATATTCTAATCAGCACATCAGGACTGTTTGAAAGGGAGCAGGAGAGGCCCAGCAGGCTGGCTTCCTCCTGCTTTTTGTCTTTTGTGCAGAAAAGCGTTGGGCAGCCACACGTGGCAGGCAATGATGTGGATTTATGACTGCATCTGGGCTGAGGCCCTGTAACAGTGTGTGCCATGTGTCCAAAACTGCTGGAGCTCAGAGATTATGAGGGAGGGTGGGCTCAGAGGCGTTAGGGTATAGAGTCTGGGGAACTTCCCAGGGTGAGGTTACGATGGAATGCATTTTAGGGTGAGGGTGCTGGCCAGAGACAGCGGCTAATAAACATATTTAGAGGAAATCACATTAATTTCAAATTGCAGCTATGCTCAAGGCACTGTGTTAAGTGCTTTAAATAGAGAATTCTTAATCTTATCAACAACACCACAAGGTAGGTATTGTTGATTTCCCCAATTTACAAGTATGGAAGATGAGGCCCCAAAAGGCTAAGTAACTGGCACAAAATCACACAACTTGAATATGGGAGATACAGGACTTGAACTCAGGTCTGACTTTCTCTACAGCCCACATCTCGTTAAGCGCTGCAGACCCTCCCCCCACCCCCACCTACCAGTTATTAGAATTCCTGCAGGACCTGCTGAAGGAGGCATGGCCCTGCCAACACTATGATTTCGGAGCTCCAACCTACAGAACTGTGTGACAATAAATGTCTGTTGTTTTAAGCCTCCCAGTGTGTGGCCCTTTGTACAGCATCCCTGGGAAACTAACATACTCACATGACCCAGAATTTCCATGCGTAGGTATTTCACCAAGAGAAATGAACACATGGAGTTACACAAAAGACTTGTTCACATATGCTCCTAGAAGCTTTATTCATGATAGCCCCACACTAGAAACAATCCAAATGTCCAACAGCAAGTAAATAAATATGCAAATTGTGTATCATCGTACAATGTGCAATGGAATGCTACCCGGTAATGAAAAGAAATGAACTACTGATACATGAACTAATGTGAATGAATCTCAAAAACATTATGCTAAGTGATAAGAGAGAAACAAAAAGACTACACACAGAATGATTCCATCTGTATAAAATGCTAGAAAAGATAAATTTAATCTTTAGTGATCGAAAGCAGAAAGTAGAGATTTGGGGTTGATGGAAATGCCTAGATCTTGACAGTGGTGGTGATTACAGAAGTGTCACCTTTATAAAACTTATTGAACTGAACAATTAAAATGGGTGCATTTTCTTCTATATAAATAATTTTCAATGAAGTTTGGCCTAAAGAGGGAGAGCTATTTGCTCGGGGTCACACAGTTCTGATGGCCAAGACAGGACCTGAATCCCATCGTCTGAGTCTTTGTTCAAGGCAGCTCTTGGGACAAAAAAACAATCCCACCCGGTTTGCTGTAGAAAGCCATTAGGCCTGCTGTACAGACCCTCTTGACACACTTAAAGGGCCTTTCTCTGGAAGGCATTCTTCACAGCTCATCTCCAGGGAGAATGTCTTTTCTCAAGGGTCCTATAAAAGCACAGAGATTAACTAAGTTTGACTCAAGCGTTTTCAACCTGCCAGGCCCCATGGGGAGAAGAGAGGCCACGTGCACCTGCCTGTGGGAGAGAGGCACAGGGAATTCTGGGACCTGTGATGCACAATGGGACCCATAATGCGGCGTATACACAGGACATACTCAAGGCATGCCCTTCACCGCACACCCCACCAGGCCACTGTGACGGCAGAGGTGCCCACACACCTGTGAGCTCCTGCGAAAGAGAGTGCCTCAGGGAAGTAGTACTGCCTAGAGGTCAAGAACCCCCTTTCACCTATGCTTGCTGGTCCTCAATTTCCTCATCTGTAAAGGGAGCATGTAATGCTCACTTTGAAATTTTATTGTGAGAAATAAGTAAGATAATATATGAAAAGCACTTAGCACAGTGTGGCACAAGGTGCAAGCTCAAAGCGTGGGAAGTTGTTCTATCATATGAATTATTATTACCAATCCTGATTCACTTAAGAGCCTGTAAATGATCCAAGTGAAAAATTGAGGCAGGTGGACCAGCTGGTCATCCACTTTGGCCTTCAGAGCAAAGATAGGGCAGATGGCAGCCTTGACAGATGGCATCTGTTTCTAAAAACCATTTCTGGCAAGATGGGTCACAATATGTAACAGGATATGCTTCTCCTGACCTAGAAGGATGAGTATCTCATTAGACCAGGTCCTTGAGGACCTGGAGTGCCAGGCTAAGGAGTTTGCATTGTATTCTGAGCATTGTCTTGCAGTGGTGGACCACGGTATATCCTGGAGCAAGGAGTGACCTGACAAAGATGAATCTAGGCTATCAACCCGTGAAATGTCTGCAGAAGTGCTGACAAAGCAGGTCAAGAAGCGGCAGTGAGGGAGTGTGTCTGGACATTTCTCTGAATTGATACTGACTTGCAGGGAAAAAGCAAGGCTTCCCTCAGACCTGGGCATCCTTGATTGTATTGGCTTGGGTTTGTTGACAGACAATTATTGGTTTCTCCATCCTTTCTTTCTCTGCTTTTTCTCTCTTAACTTCCCAAGTAATACATGTGTAAAGCAATCAGTAACATAGAAGTATATATGTGGTATAAAGCAAAAGTGTGGTTTCAACCTCCATGCCTACTCCAAATGCCCTTCCCCTCTGCCCAGAGGTATTGATTGTGAACAGTTCATGCATTTACATGCATATATGTCCGTATACGACTACAGAGCTTTTTTAGCACAAATGGAACCATCCCATATCTAGCATTCTCCACCTTGCTTTTTCACTTGGCAGCTTTCCATGACAGTACATATAAATACACTCCTTTCCTTCTAATGGACGCAGAGTATTCTTGCATGGACTATAATTTCTTTAAGTAGCTCCCTGTTGATGGGTATTTAGGTTGTTTCCACCTTTTTTTGAGACTACAAAGCATTGGTTTTTATTTGCAAAGCTCCAGGGAAGGCAGAAGGCTGCCCAGCATTGAACTCTAGCTCTGCAGAGGTTCCCAGTCACCATCCTTTTAGTAAGCTCCCCTTAGGGCTCCCCCTTCATCTTAGCGTCTCCTGCCCTCGGTCTTAATAACATGTGACACTTGGCACAAGAATCACAGAGCCACAGAGGAGCTCCGCTCTGTCTCTGATGGGCTGTGTTTCTTTAAGTGCTCTTGTTAATGTTTCATGATGGATGGTGGTGAAACCTGGGAGATGCAGCAGCCAGAATCTTAAAGGATCTGCTTTGCACTGACTTAATGTATTCATTTATTCAGTGTGACAGTAAAGGGAAGAAGAAGCATTGTGAATGCAGAGGCAGACTTCAGAGGGAGGTAGAGGAGGACAAGAGGGAGGGCGACTCCCATTTACTAGGCTGCTACTAAGTGCCAGGCATTTTACATCTGTGCACTCATGAACGCTCCTCACGCCCCTGGGTCCTTGCTATTAATATCCTCATTTTGCAGATGAGAAAACTAAGGTGAAGCCACTTGCCCAAAGACATGCAGGGATGGCAGACAGAGCTGGGATTCTGACACAGGTGTGCCTGGCATCAAAACTCGTGCTCTTTGCATCCAACTCCGCTACCCTGGTTGCTGTGTGATTGGAGGCATGGCAGTAATAGCTGACACTCATTGGGGTGCTTACCATGTGCCAGGCACCATGCTAAGCTCATGATGCATATGAACACATTTATAACCCTGGGAGGTAGCAAATCACTGTGATACCCGTTTTCCAGACAGGAACACGAGGCTTAGAGAGTTTCCGTAACTTGCCCGTTGCCCGTGGTAACCCAGTCCTAGCTGGCAGGTCTGGGGCTTGAATCTGAGCAGTCTGACTTCAGAGGCCCTGGGCACAGCCACTGTGCTTCCCACACCTTGCCTGGATGACCTGAAAGAATAGAATATTAGAGTTGACTGCGCCTCTGCTTGGAGAAGGAAAGTTGTCCAGCGGCTCTCTTGATTTCCAAGGAGTCAGGTGGCTGATGGAGGCAGAGGGATCATTTTCAGGGCATTTGTCTTGAGAAGACCCATCCGTGCAGGGGCTCAGCATGGTCAGTTGGCTTTGTTGCACTATGGTTATCCCACATCACAGCTGCCAGCTAAGTTTTTCTCTAAATAGCAAACAGAAATGACAAGATGCAGAACACTGAGTGACAGTGCATGGCAGCCTCCGTTTCCAGGGAGCACGGCTGCAGGAGCTCAGGGTCAATTCTCAGCTACGAGGGCCCATCCCCTGTCTCACACGGGGTTCCAGCTCACTCCGTTTTCATGAGCGTCACACTGTCCTGGATTCTCCAGCTCAGCATCCATTTGGCAGAGAGATCCGCAAATGCAAAACCCCTGGGACTGGAGGCAGCATGGTGCATGTGAGAAACAGAAAGAAGGCTCTTGTGGTCAAGTACCATGAGTGAGGGAGAGATACAGGCGTGAGGTTGAGGAGGGACCCCAGAGCCAGGTCATGCTGAGATGTGCAGGTCATGTTAAAGCTTCGGATTTCACTCCATGTTTGAAGGGAAGACATTGGGAAGGGTTTTGAGTAGGAGAGTGAATTGATCTGATTTATGTTTTTATATCCCTTTGCCCGCGGAGGAGTAAGTGGGCAACAGTAGACACTTGTTAGAGGGTGAAGGCATCTCAAAAATGCAGACCCTCAGGCCTCACCCCCGGCCCACGAACTCACACTCTGCATCCAGCACTGAGGGAGATGGTGATAGCTTGACTAAGGTGGTGACGGTGGAGAAGCTAAGAAGTGATCAGGTTCAGGATATATGTGAAGGGCAGAGCTGACAATGTTTGAATGTGGAGCGTGAGAGACAGAAAAATCAAGGCTCTCACATGGGTTTTCAGCCCAAGCAACTGGGTGAATGGAGGCGCTGTTTGCTCAGACAGAGAACGCTAAGGAGGGGAAGGCCTGCAGGGGGAGGGAGGCGGGAAGCAGAGCCACTGTGTTTCACTGGGATGCATTTGAGACGCCCTCTAGACATCCAAGTGGTGCTGTTGAGTGGGAAGTGAGCTCTGTAGATTCAGAGGTGAGGGGAGAGGTCTGGGCTGGGGATATACATCTGAGTATTAAAATCCATGGGAACGTCTAACAGGTACGAAGAGAGAACAGTAGATCCAAGGCCTCAGCCTGGCCCTCCAATGTTTAGGATTCAAAACAGCAGGCGAGTCTAGCATAGGTTAGGAAGGCTGTAATGACGGTCACTCCCTTTCGAGCGTATAATTTATGGCAGGTACACATGTTTTTTTGTGTGTGTTTGTACTTGCACATCTAGTACATGAAAAAAAAAGTCTGTGGTTCAGAAAGCGTAGGTATATATAGCTGAGGATCTGAACTCAAGACAGCTTTCCGTGCCTGTGTTCTTTCGATTATGGCCCATCTGGGGGCAGATTTTCCAGTGGGCTCTCTGTACTAGGGAAACGTGCCTCTATCTGAGTTGTTGCCCATTCCTCACCATCCTAGCGCTGCCCACTTCCTAAGGCTTTCTGACAGCACTGCAGCCCTACATCCTGAGAGGGCCAGGAACACATGGGTTAGTGACAGCAGACAGGTGGGAGGGCCCTGAGGGAAAGACTGTGCTAGTGTTCTTTACCCACCAAGCAAAGCTCATCCTATGCCCTGGGGCTCTGGGGCCCTGCTCAGGCAGTTAAGTAGGTCAGGGAGGCATGAAGAAGATCTGGGTGTCCTGAGAGAATGAGACAATAGGTCCAAGCAACAAGACCTCACCAGGAAGAGGAACCCCGGGTGATGGAGGGGAGCAGGTTTCTTGACATATCATCAGGTCAGGGACAGAGGCACAGGGTGATAGAGACCAAGCATTAGGTCTGGGGCACAGGTGGGGACTTGGGCTGGGGACTACAGCACAAGGTCAGGCATTATGAATACTGAAAGCCATTTATCAAGTGCTTTCCATGTACCAGACACTGTATTAAGGACTTTTATAGGTACTACTGACATTTAATCCCAAATAATAATACCTTTTACTTTGTGCTAGGCATTCTAGATTTATGAACTCAATTTTCACAACAACTCTGTGAGGCAGGTACTATGATTCATTTTACAACTTAAGAAACCGAAGCACAGAGAGGTTAAGTATTGCCTGAGGTCACACAGCTAATAAGTGGCAGAACCAGGATTTTGAACCCAGGCTGTCTGACTTCAGAGTTCAGGCTTCTAACCATTACTCTACAGTGAGAACTTTACACATAGAAACCTCATTTAAACATCATGACAACCATAGTATCTCCATGATTATCTCCACTTTACAGGCGAGGAAAGTGAGTCATAGAAGGCTATATGATTTATTTAAGGTCACATAGCTGGGAGGTCGGGGAGATGGCTTATAGATATCAAAGTCCAAACTTTGAACCACCAGGCATAGCACCAGATCCGTGCCACCTGGTCAAAGGTGGAGCTGGCATAGAGGGTGCTTTGGACCAAGCCCTTTGACTGTGGAAGTCAGATCCCTTAAATCTCCTTTACTGAGGATCAGGTGGGCTGTAGACTTGGCTGAGCGAGCCCAGCATTGTGCTCAAGCAGGCTCTTGTTGGCTGATGAGAGCTAATTGCATGCATTTCTTCCTAACTTCATTCACCGACATCATACTGATTGCTTGAAATCAGCTACAGTGGGAGTGTTCACACCATGGAAATTAGCAAGTGCTGCAAATCAGAGATCATTTTACTCTACTGATTAGGCTTGAGCTGACTGTTAGAATCAAGTGCTTCGTTGGGGACAGAAGAAGGTTGTGGAATCACAAAACCTGGTACATCTCTCCTCTGGTCCTGGGGGAGATGGAAATCAGGAAAAACATTCTACACATGCAGGCTTAGCAGCTCAAGGGTGCTCTGTTGTCATAACATTAGGCCCTAGAAATGTATCAGTGACTTCAACAGACATGTTCCTGAT
Source organism: Hipposideros armiger (assembly GCF_001890085.2). Classification (NCBI taxonomy): domain Eukaryota; kingdom Metazoa; phylum Chordata; class Mammalia; order Chiroptera; family Hipposideridae; genus Hipposideros; species Hipposideros armiger. The sequence continues at coordinate 2,283,613 of NW_017731509.1, read as the reverse complement.
TTTGTGAAGCTTATAGTCCAGTGGGGAAGATGGATAGCAAAAAGAAAAATAAAGAAATATAGGTATACAATGTCAAGTTATGATGTAATGAAAGAAACAGAGGAGAATCTAGTAGTGTAAGGAGTCAAGGAAGGTGACGGTGAAGAGTTGACATTTAAACCAGAGGCCTCTGGGATGTAAAGGAGCCTGCAAGTCCCAGGTAGACAGATGCGTGTGTGTGAAGGCCAAGTGCTAGGAAGAAGCTTGGCAAATGTTGGAGGCCAGTTCAGGCGAAGTGGGCGGTGGGCAAGGGAGAAAGGAAGCCCACGCTATGGCCAGATGGTGTCGGCCTTATGGTGTCTGGGAAAGGGGTTGGGGCAATGGGGAGCTATCAGGGAAGGGTTTTATGGGGGAGTTGGCAGGGGGGAGGTGACACGTTCCGATGTCTGACAAGGAAAGGTGACTCTGGCTCGTGTATGGAAAGGGCACTGGGAAGAGAGCGGTCAGAGCAGAAGCTGGGAGATCTCTTAAGAGGAAATTGCAGGAAGTCAGGCAAGAGATGATGGTGGCCTCTGGACTATACGGAGACACATTTGAGATACATTTAGGAGGTAGAATCAACAGGACAAAGCTGATGGGTTGATATGAGCTGCAAGGCAAGAGAGAAGGTGGAATCAAGGATGACTCAGTTTCCTTGAGACATGGAAGACAAGAGGCCCAAACCAGACTTCCTCTTCCTAGCACTGTAGCCCTGAGCAAGTGACTCAGTTTTTGAAAGCCTCCGTTTCCCCATCGGTAAAATGGACCTCTTACTCCACAGGGTTTGTGTGAAGTTTCAGTGCGTTATTCTGTATCAAGCGCTTAGTATAAGACCTAAGTATAGAGAACACTACATGAAAAAGAATTATTATTATTATTGGTCTATTGATTATTTCTCTGCCTGCCATTCAGAAATTGAGCCTTTCAAGGCAAACAACTTGTGTTTGGAAAGAAAATGTTCTGGAGGGGAGTTCTGCAGACGTCCCTTTTCCCTGTGTTTGTGTTCCCTTCCCCAGCATGCGCTTGGCAGGCGAAGCTGTTCAAAGTAAACACAGGTTCAGTGCCCCAGAAAATATGAGGTGAGGTAGCGCAGCAAAGGCTAGACAAACACCCCTGCTGGACAGGAGGAAACAGGCTTGCTTTCTGCTGACCTCACCAGGCCACCGCGTCGCCGGGGCTGCCCAGCAGGGCTGGCTGGACCTCCCCGACGGGTGGGGCCTCCAGCAGGGAGCCCATTACCTGTGCTGTCTGGTCCCTTTTCTGGTGTGGCTTGGGATGAGTCACCACTGTCACTCACCACTTCCTGGCCTGGACTTGATGATTCACAGGCTCGTGAACTTGACATCCAGATGGCGACGAGAGGTGGGGTCTGGAGGAAAGCAGGTGGGCAATGGGAGATAGTAGTGCTAGCTACAAGTACTTATATGTCAAGAGTAACTGGAGGTCTGCATGATGCTGTGAGGAAGGGAAGGCAAGTATATGGGGAGAAAGCAGCAGATCCTAACAGCAGCCAGGGATTACCCAACCACCTCCGACTTTGGAAACCTTGACTCTGCGTGTCGCAGCCCTTGTAATCCCGTGTCCCCCCAGCCTGGAAGATTTGGACAAGGTGTATTATAAAAGTAATAGGTAATTCTGTTTTCTTTCTAAATGTAAAACTACAATATTGAATATAATTTCTAAACCACATATGTTTGCCTCTCAGGGTTCTGATACGAGCATGAGGATGGTGTGGCCCCGTACAGAATGGAGAGTTGCCCTTTTAATTATAGTGACAGTAATAATAATAGCCTGTTTCTGTATAAACAATTCTAACAATTGAGGGGGAATGGAGCTTTTGTGCTGTGTCGCTCTGTTTTTTAATTGTGGTAAAATATACATAACACGAAATTTACCATTTTAACCCATTGTAAGTGTATAGTTCAGTGGCATTAAGTACATTCACTTTATTGTGCAAACCATCAGCACCATCCATTTTCAGAACTTTTTTGCCTTCCTGAACTGACACTCTGTACCCATTAAATGAAAACTTTCTACCCCCTGCCCCCAACCCTAACCCCTGGCAACCACCATTCTATTTTCTGTCTCTATTAATTCAGCTGCTCTAGATACCTTATATAAATGCAGTCATACAATATTCGTCCTTTTGTGTCTGGCTGATTTCACTTAGCACAATGTCTTCAAGGTTCATCCATGTTGTAGCATGTATCAGAATTTCATTCTTTTTTTCAGGCAGAATAATGTTCCGTTGCATGGATATACCCCCATGTTATTCATCCAGTCATCTGTTTGAATTGCTTCCACTTTTTGTGTATGGTTGCAGTGTCACTACTGATACTAGTTTTGATGAAATTATTTCAAAGCTAGAAAAAGCATAATAATAAAAGGCATTGGTATTGTCTGTTTGTACGGTGTTTTTAACTTGTCAGAGGGTTTTTGAAACTAAGGTGTGAAGGTGAGAATAGGAGTTTGAAGGCCAGGCAGGCCTGGGTTGTAATCCTGGCTGTGTCCTCTTGCTGGTTGTGTGATTTGGGACAAGTTCCTTAAATGTACTGTGTCTCAGCGTCCTTATGTGAGGAGAAGTGAGTACATTATGCCCAGTGTAGATGGTTATGATGATACTAAATAAGACAACAAGTCTGAAAATGTTGGGCAGAGACTGACACTTAGTACTCAGTGGATTTCATTGTTAGTTTTGTGTTGCTTCATTGTATCGACCTGATTCAAATGAGAATCTGTGGTTAGGTAGGACATATGACATTTGTCTCATATAACAGAAGAGGGAACTAAAGCACTCACTGAATTAATGGCGAAGATCAGATTGGAACCTAGGTCTCCTGACTTCCAGGTAGGGGAGGGTCAGGGAGAAAATCACATTGAACTTATATGCTAACCCCAGTCAATTTCCCCTCGGCTCTTGTTGACTCTGCATCCCATTGGGTTGGAAACCCAGTCTCTTCCACACAAGACAACGTGTGTGTGTGTATGGAGTACACTAAAGATTTGCTGGCGAGACAGAAAGGCGATATGAATTTCAGAAATGCATGTATTTTTATATTGAATATTAGATTCTCTGTGTGTGTGATAAATAAAAATAACAAAAGCTGATGTTTATATGGGAGACATTGTGCTAAGCACTTTATATATATTATTTGATTTGACAGTCCCCACGACCCTATGAATTAGACATTGTTGCTATGTGCAATTTACAAACAAGACGGAGGCTTAGAGAGGGTAAGAAACATGTTTGAGGTTACACGGCTGGGAAGTAGCAGAGCCAAGGAATTGAACTCAGGTTGTCTGACTCCAGAGCCTGTCATCCAGACCACTCCTGCGGTCTCCTGCCTCTCATCCCTAACAGTTTGGATGTTTCATTGTCTGCCTCACGGTATAGCACCCCAACCCCATACCATCCTAGTAATACAGTCTTTTTTTCTTCCCACTCTCCTTTCTTATCCTCACCTTCTTCCTTCCAGATGAGCATGGAAACTCCAATATTTTCTCCCTCTATTGTTCAGAACAAGTCAACGTCCCCAATCCTTTGCTCCCAACCTCTTCTTATACCTCAGGTTCCATCAAAGTTCTCAGCAGAACAAAAGGCCTTGTACCTAATAGCATCCACACACCTTTGATGTTAGGCGTATGGACTCAATTTATAATACCATGTTTTCTGCTCTAAGGCAGGGATGACAAGTGTGTGGCATGTGGCTGCCACGCCCCACGCCCATACCCATGGTAGACATCACTGTGTGATGGCAGCACGCCTCCCTGCAGAGCCCAGATGCAGCTTTGTATTCACAGTCACTGCCCACTGACCTGGTCTGTTACCTGAAATGAAACCTTCCCTCCCTCCCACAGGGAAAGGCCATGACTATGTAGGAAAGGGATCAGACTGCCCTTCAAGGGAGAAGGTGAGCCCCAGTCTGAATCACTAGAGGAGACCAGGCCTGAAAGGTGGGTCTTCAACTGGCTTTCAGCTCCTTCTCTGAGCCTCACTCTTATGGCCCAGACTCTTGGCTGAAGGATCTTTTGATCGAGAGGAGAAAGTGGACCCTTTGTCATATGGATGCAGGTCCCACAGCTGGGCAAGGAAGCAACTGTTGGGGACTCCAAACTGCAGACAAGCCAGGTTTGCCACTTTCTTGGCCCTGCCTGTGTTTCCCTGCTGGTGTCCCTGAGCAGCTAGTGGTCACGGTATGTTCCAGCCTGGTTACAACTGATCTGCAAGATATTAGTGAAGAGGTCATGAGTCTAAGCTTAATTTAGAGCCATTTAGAGAAGCACCTCCAACCCCAAGCCGATATGATGGTTACAAGGTTGCCCAGAGAAATGCATTTCCCAGAATAGGAGAAATGAGGCTGCCGTCCTTAGAGTTTCTGGCAAGCTTTGTAAAGGGATGGGTTATGGAACTCTGAATCTCAGTAGAAATGGAAAGCTGATATCGCCCAAATCTTGAGCCTCAGCCTGGTTGAGCTTGAACCAGTAGCTACATTCCCGAGGGCTTCAAGATGCCAGGAAGACCTTGCTGTGGAAGGGAATATTGAGCTCCTCGGGCCCAAGAAAGGAAAAGAAATGGATGAACATTAACTGAGGACCTACTATGTGCCTGCAATGTATAAGACATACTTATATCTATTCTCATGTTCAACCTCAGAGCAGTTATATGAGAGATCAATGATCTCTGCCTTACGGAAGGAAAACCCAGAACTTAAAGTAAGTAACTTGCTCAAGTCACACAGCTAGTGAAAAGCGGAACTAGAATTCAGTCCTAGGTGTGAAACTTGAAAGCCAAGGAGCTTGTCACCTGTGCTGTATTTTGTGGTGTGTGTGTGTGTGTGTGTGTGTGTGTGTGTTTGGGGAGATGTAGCCCCAGGCTTGAGAAGCTAAGCTAAAAGTCTGAGCAGAGAGAAAGCAGCTGCGGAGACCAGCACCAAGTTGAGAACAAAACGACCACTTAACAAAAGCAAAAAAACAAGAGGTACGCTTGCACCCACTCCAGGGATAGCAGCTCCTACATATCCCGTGGCTCCTGGAACCATCTGGGCAGAAGACAGCCAGCCAGCCAGGGTCCTCTTTTCCTTCTCAGCTCACTGTTACCCATCAGTCCTTTCAGGTCTCTGGAGCGGATGCTATTTCTGAGACTGAGAAGCAGATGGGGCATGGTGGAGGGGGTGGCTGCCTGACATCCCTGCGCTCGGCTTCCTATAGCTCACGAGCCTCCCTTCCTCCCTATGACAGCTCTGTTCAGGAAGCCCGACCCAGGAAAAGCCTTGTGGCTTACTCTTTCTAAGGAACTGGCTCTTCTGTAAAATGGAGATAATAATATTTACCTGGAAGAGTTGTTGCTCATATTAAAATCAATCTGTGTAAAAGCTTTAAGAGATTATAGACACTCAGTCACCATCACTATTATAATCCCCTGATTTCTGATTCATAAGATGTAGATTTGAGGCAAACGTATCTCAAACTTCTCACCATCAAAAGTATTTATCATCTTCTCTTAGAAGAGCGGAAAAGCATGATAGAATCAATTTAGTAATGAAATATTGGCAGAGTGTTCTTATTATTCTTTTCATAAAGAGCTTTTTTAATCAACCAAAGTATAAAATGTGAATACGATATTTATGATCAATTACAACCATAATTGAAGGTTATTTCATTCTAGGATTATGAAGCACAACATAGTTTTAAAGAATGAAATGTCATCCTCACCATCATTACATCATCATCATCATCCCACCTCAGGCAATTGGGTCCTTCCTGCTGCTATTCTCAAATTCCCCACATGCCTACAGGGAGGTATTTTAAATCTCCTTTTGCAAATAAAATAAAACTCAGCTTCCAAGAAGTTAAATAACTTGGAGTTCAAATGGCAAAGTTTCAGGGTCAGCATTTGAACTTGGCTCTCTCTGGTTTTAAAGTCACATGCTGTTTCCACTGTACCTGCCGGCGTCTGCTGTGTCACGTGTTTTTGCCATTGGCTCTACCAGTAGGGATTCTGACTCAGTTGGCCTGCTGTGGGGTCCAGCACATGGAAGGGAAGCCAGATTCCCTTCCATCAGTATCTGGGATGGGGTAGAATGGCAACAGTCATCCTTCAACAGTGACAGAGCCAGCAGTCACGCTTGGTGCCATCATGCTCCCTACCTGGCTAGGTGTTCTTCATAGCGCCTCCTCCGGCAGCCTGTATGCAGCTGAGAGGAACCACCACCCAAGTATCGCTACCTTCAGGGGATATTTGGGGCGATGGCCTCACGCGTGGGTGGTCTGAGCCCTGGCTGTGTGCTTTGTCCCTACAGCCAAGTAGGCCCCCAGGCAGCTTGTAGAATTGCGGTGTCCTGACGCAGGCTCGGTGGGCCCTGATGGCTCCGTCTGAGATGGTGCCTCTCTCCCTGGTTCGGCCTCCACCTCGCTGTACTTCTTTTAGTTTCTAGACGCTGCCATGCTCTTTCCCAGCTCAGGACCTTCACACACTGGCCTGGAACCTTCTTGCTTACGCCATCCCTCCTCCTCCACCTCCACCTCATCCGGTGTAATGAGACTCCACCCTGGCCTCACATGAGAATAATTTGAGGAGGTTAAAAAAAAAAAAAAAGTTCAGGCCTCACCCAGACCAATTGGATCAGAATTTCTGGAGGTGAGCCTTGCCACCAGCATTTTTATCATTCCCCGGGTTATTTTTACGTGCAACCAGTATTGAAAATGGCTGATTCTAACTTGATTCAGATGTCACTTCCTCCAGAAGGCCTTCTCTAGCCCACTTTCTACACCACCCCAACTCACCCACCCCCTGGACCGGACTCTGCCTGTTCCCATTGTCAGTCCCCCAAGAAGATCTTAGCTGTTGGGCATGGTGACTTGTCTAGTGTGTTCACTGGCCGGTCCCCAGAGCCAGGGACTTGCACATAGGATGTGCTCATTCCGATTTGCTGGCTGATAGAATGGGACCAAACAGATATTCCAAAATTCCACAATTATTCACTGATGCCTGCTCTGTGCCAGACTCTATACTGAGTTCTAGGGCTTAACTCCCAGTAAGATGTGGCTCCTGACCTTGAGATGCTCATAGTCAGGTAGAGAAGACAGATGCGCAAAAAAATAGTTACAATGTGGTGTCGAACAGTTGGAAGGTTGGCAACTCCTTTAGGCCCGAGGACACCAGTCAGACAGCTAATAGCCATGGGTGTGCTTTGGAGGCACCAGGAGGCAGGGAAAGAGAGTAAAGATAAGGAGGCAGCTCAGTTGGTGGGTTATGGAGCCCAGGGCTGGGCCTGAGGGCCTGGGGGAGGCACCATCCTGGATCCCCTGTGCCCAGCACAGGTCCTAGAATATGCTCAGTGCTTGTTAAGAGCTTATTGAGTGAATCGATGAGTAAATGACTGAATGAGGCAAGTTGATGCCTCGTCTCTGAGGAGCCGGAGAACTCACTGGACATGTATCGATGTGTGTTTATAGATTTCTTTGCCATGAGATTAGCTGAAAGTACACAGTTTGTAAAGCAGTGACCCATGGCTTTAGGCCCGGAGCTGTGTCATGCTTAAAAGAACACAGATCAGAAGCCAAAAGGGATTTCCACATGACTCAAGTCCTTTATTTGTATTTCTCAAAACTGTGAAAGGGACTTAAAACCCAGTCACACATCTCAAGGTGTTTGGTTTTTATGTTGGTTTGTTTTTTACTTTTAGTTTCAGGTGTACAAAACAACATAGTGGTTAGGCATTGACACCCCTCACAAAGTGATAACCCCCCCGCCCAGTCTACTACCCCCTGACACCATATACAGCTGTTACAATACCATTGACTATTCCCTATGCTGTGCTTTATATTCCATGACTGTATATGTGTTTTTTAATTATAGTTGACATTCAATATTTTATATTAGTTTCAGGTGTACAGCTTAGTAGTTAGGCATTTATATAATTTATGAAGTGATCCCCCCACACCAATAAGTCTAGTACCCATCTGAAACCATACATAGTTTCTACAATATTATCGACTATATTTCCCATACTGTATTTCACATCCTGTGTCTGTTTTGTAACTACCAATTTATACATAATCCCTTCACCTTTCTCACCCACCTCCAAGCTCCACTCCCCTCTGGCAACCATTAGTTTTTTCTCTGTATCTGTGAGTCTATTTCTGCTTTTGTTTGTTCATTTATTCTGTTCTTTAGATTCTACATATAAGTGAGAACATATGGTATTTGTCTTTCTCAGTCTGACTTATTGCATTTAGCATAATACCCTCTAGGTCCATCCATAGTGTTGCAAATGGTTCAAGGTGTTTGTTTGCTTGGTTTTTTTTCAGCACTTCTATCCGCTGCCCTTAAACCTCTCCGTTCCCTTGGAGTCTGTCTTAGCTAAAGCCTCCCAAATTCCCCCAGCCCAGGCCTACAGGCCACTGCACATCTCCCCTTCCTGCCTTCCCAGGCCCAGGAGGAGAGAGGAGGAGAGAGGACAGAGGAAGAGGTGATCTGAGCGGACAGAGAAGGAAGGCAAATGGTTTGGAATGTGTAAAAGAGAACAGTTTTATCACATCGAAATAAGTTCTGCACTTCCCATATGAAATGCTATTTCCATCAATTGCCTTCAAAAATAACCTTGGGTTCTACAGCCCAGTAATTTGAAGTGTGTTTGCAGCTCAGCGATGGTCTTGCCTCATCTCAGTCCAGGGTGGGATCGCTCTCTTTCCATCCCTCCTCATTCAGGCTCTGACTCACCCCTGTTTCAAAACTGGTTTGAGAAGGGGACCCTGAGCCACCTTGACCTGGTGACAAAATCTGTGGCTGCCCAGAATTCAAGCTCTTTCCCACCAACACATCTACTTGTGGAACCAGCGGGGAGATTGCTGGCTCCCTGACTTTCTCCCCTGGGGTACTGACATCGGCTTCTGTTGAGGCGGAACCTTGTAAATGAGAAGAATGTCCCATTTCATTTTTATCAAGTGATTCCCTCTGCACTGCAGGCCTATGGGAGACAATTAGGACACCTTGGGTTTTTATTTATTGTCCATCCTCTTGGGGTGCCAGTAAAATGGAGGATGAGCAGATGGCTAGATGGACAAGTGGAGGGATGGACAAGTGACCATCACACACAGCAACTAGAGTGGTGGATAGCTCTAGCAGACGTTCCAGCTGCGAAGAGAGGGTGTAGCCAGTGGCTAAGATTTAGTGAGCTGTTCCTTGGTGTCAGAAGCTGTACTGGGCCTTTCTGAATAAATGGTCATTTAATTGCACAAGCCACGTGAGCTCCACTGCTCATTCCCCCCAGGCTCCAGACATGTCAGACCCCTACATTTACTGTCTTCCCCTTGGTCTCATCAGCTCCATTTCATCTCACTCTCCTCTTCCTAAGCCCCAGATGACCTCTCTCATTCCTTTCTCCCTTTCTTCGCTCATTCATTTAGAATGGCTCCACCAATGACGTGCTGTACAGCCTTGGGCAAGTTACATTCCCTCACTCTGGGCCTCAGTGTTAACATCTGTAAACTGTGGATAACAACAGCACCTGTCTCATGAGTCTTGCGACGATAGAAGGAGTACATATGAGGCTTGCTGCACAGTGTGCTCTATATAAGTGCTAACTATACAGATCATTTATTAAGCGCCAGGCATTGGGCGCCATGCAGCACACAGCCTTTGTCTTCTCCCTCCACTGGTGACATCCTGCCTGTGATGAAGAAGCTCAGGACTTGTAAGCAGGGGCTTTGAACCCGAGGCACCTGGCTGAGTGGTTTGAGCTCGGTTAAGGGGGTCCTACCCTATTATTTCCTTTTCTCTTAGTAAATTCCACGTCTTTCAACGCGTTTGTAAGGCCAGGTGCCCACAGTAGACCCAGCTTGCCCAGGATGGCCCACAGTGGGTGGGACTTCCTCCTCCCTTGTCTTGGGTGATGATTGTGGGTCAGACCTGGCATCCTACTTGACCTGCAGATCTAAAGCGTCTCTAAAATGCTAAATGCAATCACACCGTTCACTGCACGTGACCACCAGTGCGCTCGGGAGGAGGTCCTAATGCTTTCAGCTGGCCACAACGTCCCCTGTGATCTGGCTCCTGCCCACATCGAGCAGGGACTCTGGCCCTTCCTCATCATGCGCACCTTGCACTCTGTGCCCCAGCCTCTCTGAACTTCAGTCCGTCGGATGTGCACACTTATACTGTCTGGCTTCTGCTGGCATGTGGGTTTCCTCTGCCTGGAACGTTCTCCACCCTCACCTCCATGCTCACCTCCAGTAACTCCTCTTGATCCATTAGGTCTCTGTTTAGGCCTCAGCTCCTCTAGCAAGTCCCAACACCTCACCTCCTTACCTAACCCAGAACTCACTGGGTAATCTTGGCCTTGTTGAACTCCCTGCAGGGTCCAGGAGGAAGGCACAGGCCTCTCTTCTCCACTGCAGTGTCCCCGGTATTGCCTACTGGGTCTCCGCATAGTGTGAGCTCTATAAGTGCCCATGGAATGCTGCCCCTGCCTTTGCAGCGAGCAGGGAGCTCTGTGGAGAGGGGACGGTGTGCCCTGTTGCATTTCAAGAAGGCTGCAGCCGCACTGCCCTCCTCACCCCGGGCCTCCCGCAGCCTTGCACTGAGTGTGTCTGTAATCCTCCAGGGCCAGGCCAGCAGAAAGGGGCTGCTGACCAAGCATCTCTCTGACTCACAGGGCAGAGGCGGGGAGGAGGTGAGTGCTAATTGCCCAGTCCTTCCGCACCTAAAGGAAGGCCCAGACTTTGAAGCTGTAGCTGGGCCACAGAGCAGATGGGAGCGGCCAGTGAGGCGATGCCATGGCTGTGGGCACCTCCAAGCCCACAGGAAATTATTAATAAAGAAATAACAACCGCCAAGCACTTTGTGTGGATAAGTAATGACACCCTGTCTTCTTGGCCCGGCTGGCCTAAGCACTTCCCAGCCACAACCTGGTTCATTCGGCCCCCTTGGAATGCCATGGCAGCTAATGGAGGAGCCCTGCGTGGCATTCCAGCCCCCACCCCCAACCCAGGGCAGCCCACCAGGCTAGGCCAGCCCTCTTGGACCCTCTCCTCCAAGCCCCTGCTGTGCCAAGAGTCAGGGACTCCATCTAGTCTAAAAATGGAAGGTAGGTTACATCTCTTTCTTAACCCCCCAAAATGGGCTAAGGGGGGTGGAGCTTTGGTTAACAGGCATTTTGAAGCTACATCTAAGCCAATTATAAAAGAGCGTGGTGATCAACTCGTGCGATTGGCCTTATTTTAGACTATTTACTCTTGTTCTTGTCTCCCCAACAACTTGTACATGTTTTTAAAAAATTACAAATTGCAACTACTCTCTAGTACATATGATCACATGCACATATATCCCTTCACAATTGAGGGTGTGATTTCTTAGGTACCATCTTCTTTATACAAGGCCTCTTATGTCATTTAGTCTTTGTTCCTAACCTTTAGCTTGGACTACTTATGGTGACTTTGGAAATCCTACTCACCCTTTGAGCTCAGCTCCCTCCATGAAATCTCCTCTCTCTAACATCCCTGGTCCAGCCGCGTGCTGGCCTTATTCACTTTCTCCCCTGTTCCTTAAGGCTTCAGTTTTCTCCTGCAGCCAGAGAAGCTCCCTGGGGTCAGACTAAACTCCACTCAGCCCAGTAGCTCCACTGGCCCACCTGCCTGCCCTTCAAGACTTAGTTTCAGCAGTTTCCAGCAGGGGTTGGTAAACTTTTCCTGTAAAGAGCCAGATAGTAAATATGCTAAGCTTTGCAAAGCCACAGATGGTCTCTGTTTTTTATTTGTTTGTTGTTTGTTTGTTTTGTTTTTACAACCCTTTAAAAATGTAAAAATAATTCTTAGCTCAGAGGCCATACAAAAACAGGCCAAAGACTAGATTTGGCCCATGGACTATGGTTTGCCAACACCTAATTTAGGTAAACAAACCTCTTAGCTCTCCTACCGTGTGCTTAGTATGCCTCTATATGTGGGAAATAAAAGATATACACAGATCACCCTTCTGGATGGAGAGACATTCACAAATAAGCCATTACAATAGAGTGATTGGTGCCACAAGAGGACTTCCTGGGGATGATTTTTGAGCTGAGCCTGAACATCGAGGAAAGAGGCAGAAAAGAGGAGGAATGAGATGAAGGCGGGGGAACAGCAGGGCAGGGGTATGGAGGAGTGGACCAGCGCTGCATGCCCAGAACTCCAAGTGGAAGGTGCTTAGCAAATACTTGGCACATAGTAAGTTGCTCAATAAAAGTGCAGAGCTTTGAGCAGCCTCCACCACAGTCCCCAGCCCAATGGCAGGTCCTGAGTCAGCTCTCAAAAGCATTCGGGATTTGTGTGGTTGTATAATTTCTTCTCAGTATTGTTTCTTCTCATAAAGGCACAGAACCTGAATTTATATTGGACCCCCAGCAATGAAGCAGGTCCTCTTAGGTAGCAGTACTACTCAAAGGGGCACCGCAGGTACATTTTCCCTTGACCTGTGTTCTTTTCCTGGCTGTCACTAACTGACCTCAATGGAGTACGTTATTTCACCTCTCCAAGTGGTAACTTGCTACCCATGCAGTAGGTATGATGGGACCTGCCTTTTGGAGGTGTCTTCAAGAGTCAATGAGACCTTGGCAAATGCCCCACAAATGGTGTCTAGGAAGAATTCTCTCCCATTTGCTGGATCCAGGGGACGGAGGGCAGGAGGGATGTGCTGAGGGCGATTAGCACAGACCTGGTGGCAGAGGGAGAACAGGGGGAAGGAGCCTAAGAGGAACAGAGGTGGCCCAACCCGCATGGACCAGCTGGCGGCGGGAGGGATGGGCCCACACACAGGCAGAGTGCCCTCTGCCTCAGAGTCCATGAGGGTCAGGTACCAGGGCACCTTGCCTCTCAAGTCCGGCAGCTTTTGACACCTTCTGAACAAGAGGATTTAGCTATTAGAGGGGCAGACAGAGGATCAGGAAAGAGTTTCTGTGGTGCAGACTATAGATTTGGGAGTGTTCTCATGTTTATTTGCGCCTGGCCTTTCTCCAAAAGAAATTTGAGACAGGTTGCAACAAACGACATGCACACAAGATGGTGGCTAGAAAAAGGAAGTCAGAAATAACTACAGCCCGAGTGCTGAATTAAACACTGAATCTGGCTCTGAACCTTCGAGCAGCCTAGATAGGCGTAAGCAGAGGCAAGGGAGAGAAGGAGAAAGCCACTAACACTGAGGATATAGGAGCACCGTTGTCATGGAAGGTATTTCCACACTGCAACCCTATGATGATAAATGTTACTATCTCTGTTTACAGGACCAGTGAGAGAGGCTACATTGGGTTTTATAAATATTTTCATATGTCCCTCTGTTTATTGAGAATCTACTATGTGGCAGGCACGATGCTGGATGCCTTACACACAGAATTTTGATTCTTCTAACAACTCTCAGGCAATCTTCTCATTATCCTCTTTTAACAATGAAGATCAGAGAGGTCAAGTGATTTCCTCAAGGTCACAGAGCTAGTAAGTGCCCAAGCCAATCTTCAAACCCAGAAGAGCTTGATTCCTAGTCTGTTCTCTCACCACCTTGATAACCCAGCTTCTGTGAGAATGGGCTCCTTGGCACTAAATTCCATAACACATTTCTCACATAGAGTCTTAACTGGGGGGAGAGAGGGACACAGAGTGACACAATAGTCAGTTTACCAGGAATCCCAGAAATGGGATGGAGGGCTGAATGTTTTGGTGCATTGTCTTTTGGCTTTGATTAAGCAACACATGCACCAAAGCCCTTGGTTTGCATCTTTTTCTCCTCCTGGGAGCCGTTACCCTCCCTCCATGACGGGCTGGCCTGGACACACCAGGGCTCAGGAGCAGGGTTCCAGCATCATTAGAAACAACACTCCCGGGATGATTTGAATTTACCACCCTGCCTTTCCTTTCCCCTTCTTGGTGCTGTTTTTATGACACTTCAGTTTGCTGCTTCTTAGGGCCAGGCGCCTGCTCCGAGCTGAGCCAGCCTTTTATGGCCATAGAGCTAATTAAGTAACAGCAACTCGGGGGCAGTTGGAGAGCAGCTCTGGTCGTCAGCAGGCCTGGGCCTCGCAGCCAAGTGCCTCCAGCCTGGGACGTGGAAGGACCTCTTGGCTGAGCATCAAGCTCATCCTTGGCCCTCTCTCCTGCTGGTCCAGACTCACCTTCTCTGTTCCCTCTGATCAGGAGCCTTTGAAGCCACTTCTTCCCTGAGCTACCTAGGAATCTTCCGAGACTGGCCTGAGGATCACCATGCCCCAAACAGTATTTCTGTTTCCACGTGGAGTGATTTTTGCACAAGAGAGACATTAGGACAAGCTCTCAGAAGAAGAGTATGCATGCGTCTTCCTTCCCGGGAGATAGCCTCCCTGGGTGCCAGCCTTGGGTTGGCCACCCTTGACACCCTTGTCAAGGGTCAGGCAGGAATGGCTGCAGCTCCCAACCAGCAATGTTTCTCAATAGAAAGTCACAAGTAACCAAGCCTGGAGGTCTAATTTGCGCACGAGAGAATGAGTTCCCCTGCTCCTTTCTCCCAGCTTTGGAGTGGGGAGTTTGTTCTCAGGGGTTTTGTCCTGGGTCAGGCTTTCCTTTTCTAAAGAAAAGGTGGGGGCAGCCTAGAAAGGAATCTCAATGGACCTGTAAGCGAGGTCACCCAGAAAGCAGGTTTTCTGGAGCCTCGGGCTTTCTGCGTATTTCTTCACGTCTCTGCCTAGATCATCAGGCTTTCCGCCCTCAGCCTGCACTCACAGGCCCAATGTCCTCCTTCAGACATCACCACCTCTCTTCTGGCCTCTCTGAGGTCTGCTCCCTGTCCACAGGAAGATGGAGCAGCCACTACGAGGGGCGAGAGCCAGCCTGCCCAGGTTCGAATCCGATGTAGAATTTTGCCAGGCCTCAGTTTCCTCATCTGCAAAATGGAGGCATAGTTGGACCACCTTGTGGAGTTTGTGAGGGACTCCATGCCAAGAGCTCAGCAGGGTGCCCGCCTGAGAGTAAGAGACTGAGATAAAGATAACTGTCCCTCCAGTTTTGTCTCCTTCCCCGCAGGGCCTCTGTAGACCTCGCGATCACATCCCGCACACACAGCAGCTTCCTTCTCTTCCGCAGGAAATCTCCAGGCTCCTTAGCATGGTGCAAAAGGCCCTCCACAATTTGGCCCCAGCCCTCGTTTCCATTTCGTCTCTCATCCTGCCCACTCCTCCAGCCTTCCCTCAACTCTATGCCATGCAGATACCCTTGAAACTCTAACCACATGTTCCCCAAATGCCCCAATATCTTTGCAGGTGTTGTTCCTTCCTCCTAGTCTGCGCTCTCCCACTTCTCACTTGATAAGCTCCTACGTATCTTTTAAGGCTTAATTTAAATGCCCCCTTCTCGGAGAAGTCTTCCTTGCCCACCACTGTACACATGTGTGTATACACACGTCTATGTGCGTATATGTGTACACACACGTATACACTCCCTGGAGGGAATGGCTCCTTCTCTATGGACACCCACTGCTCATGCCCCCTTATAGGAAGCATCACTTTATAAGTGAACAGCCCGTGGTGTGGCTTTTCTGTCTCCTTCACAGTCTGTGAGCTCCTGGGGAGCAGAGGCCATGCTATATTCCTGTATTCCTCCCAGCACAGGGAAGGGGACATACTAGGTGTTCAGTAAATACCTGTGGGACTAATGCCTGTACCACTGTTGTCACTGCAAGGATGTATGGTAGGATATTTCCTCCTATCACCCATTAAATCAGGGCCACTATGTGCAGTCGTGTATGTGGTGGAGTACGCCACCTGCATAGCCGTTCCCAGGGTCCCTCCACTAATTTAGGCCCAAAGTTGCCCAGGTCCCTCTTTATTTAACTGATATTTGCACGGCAATTCATAATTTACAAGTTTGTTTTCACAGTAGCATAATTAATCATGGTAACAATAGCCATAATGCTAACATCACTGAATGCTTGCCCTGTGTCATGCATTTGACATTCATGATTTCATTTAATTCTCACAACAAGTCTCTGAGGCAGATATGATTGTTACACCCGTTTTACAGATGTGGGGACTGAGGTTCAGACTGAGAGTGGGGAAAGCGGATCTTATTCTCAGGTCTTTGGAGGCCAAATCCTGCGATCTTTCCATTCACCTTGAGAGCCCGATGCTAGTGTATCAGAAGCTACCAGGGTCCTCACTCCTCAGTTCTCTAGTTTCTGATTTAGCTCCTTCTCTCTCCCCTTGCTGCTCTATCCCACTCCCGGCTCCAGGGCCTGGCCTCATGCTAAGAATAATCTGAGTTGCTGGATCTCCTGAACCCCAGTGTGTTCGTTTGAAAGGAAGCAGGCACTGGAGTATGACGCTCTTGGGTTCAAAACTGGTTCTTGCACATTCCAGCTCTGTGTATGTGAGCAGGTGTCTTAACCTCTCTGTGCTTCCATATTCTCATTTACAAAATGGAGATAAAACTACCAAGCATAGTGGCTTGCTGTGAGGGTTTAGAACCTAGGTTAATGCCTGACTTATAGTAAATATTGGAACAAATGTTTCCCTCCTTACCTCTCTCTAAAGAAAAAAAAAATTAAGATAGCCATTTCTATGTTATTACGTTCAAGGAAACCATAGCAACCAGTTTCCTGCAGCCTGGTTTCCGGCCTTCCCAGCTGTACAATAGTGCTGGGACACAGCCTTTGTTATCCCCATACCCCAGGGAAGATATGGAAGTCACGAGCTCTGTGGGGTGGAGGCATCTGCCCGGTAGAATTGCCCAGGCCGGTGGTGGTATCATTGCCATTGGCACCTCAGCTCCCGTGAACTGAGGCTGTCCCAGTCCTGCCCCTCAGTGGTCAGGCCATGAGGATGCTGTGGTTTCCCACTGGTGACTCGATTCATCTTCTAAGGCCTGCCGCGTGGGTTAGGCCACAGCAGCTGGCTGCCTTTTTTTATGGGGATAAAGGCAGCATTTGGTTGGATCTGAAGAGCTTCCTGACTCTTCTCAGATCTTTAAGACATTTCCTAGAACGTATAGGCCACAAGAGTACCCTGTGATCATATGTGCGTGTGTGAGTACATATTAACTATGCGAGGAGTGAAGGCAGTGCTTCTGAAAGGCAGAATAAAGAAAGGCTATCAGCCACAAAGCGGCTCTAAGGTTGGCCTTGTAGAGCGGGGAATTCGGCGTCCCTTCTGGCCTCCCAGGCTCACAGCAGTCTGACCCAGACCACGAAGACACCACACCCAGCCTGACTCTCCACCTTACACTCCGCAGAGGAGCTGTCCCTGGGTACTTGGTGTAACGAAACATGAATTGTGATGGTCTGGCTGTGGAGGGATTTCCAGGCAAGCCATTCGGGCAAGAGCAGCCTTGCTGCATCACAGTGTGTGGCTGGACATTGACCTAGCGCTGGGTGACAGACTTCAGCGGTCCCCAGCAGTGGGAAGGAGAGCGGTGCGGTGGGGAAGGGCAGCATCTGGAGGTGGTTGGGATGCCTGAGCTCCTGTGACTTACTCTGCCGCAATCTCGGCTTCCCCAGCCCAAAGGCTCCCACTGGGCACATGGTTGGGGCTCAATAGTCACTGTGTCCCCCTCATTTTACAGAAGAGGAGACTGACTCAGAAAGGAGCAGAGCTTGCCCAGTGTCACACATAAAATTATTGCATTTGAGAGACAAAATGCCTCTTGAAAAATACCTGTTCCAGTCTCCTCAATTGTAGATGAGGACTCTGGGCTTCAGGGCCAGAAGGAGATTTTTCAGGGTCACAGGGCAGAGAGGATCCACCCTCAGGCCGTGACTGCATGAGAGTATGATTGGTCTATCCGAGGTCAGCAAACTAGGGCCCAAAGGCCAAAACTGGTCTGCTACCTGTTTTTGTAAATAAGGTTTTATTGGAATACACCTGAGACCATTCATTCACACACTGTCTGTGGCTGCTTCCTTGTCACTATGGGTTGAGTGTTGCAAACCCTAAAATATCTCCTATCAGAAAAAGTCTGCCCACTCCTGGTCTAATTCGGTGAGGTTTTCCAAAGGTCTAGACACTGTTGGCCATATTCCCAGTATCCTCCTCCTTTGAGGGGAAGAGAATCCATCCACACTGTCAGTTAGGGCCCCAGTTAGGGGACCAGCCAGAGACCCCTCTCTACAGCAACACACTGTGCCCTGGGAATAGAGGGAGGGCAAGCTGACAAAGAGGAAAGAGTCCTTCAGAGGGGAGCTGAGAGTCACAACTCACACTTGGAGAGAGGGCAAGCTAATAGGGATGATAAGAGTAAAAACAATAGCTGACATTTGTGATCGCGTGTCAGGTTCTGTTATCAGGTCTTTTTGTGAAGGACTGAACCCTCCCAGCAACCTGGAGAGATAGGTACAATTAGTATTCCCACTTTGCACACGGGAAGTTGAAGCATGGAGAGATTTAGTAACTTGCCAGACACGCTAAGTGGTGGAACCGGGGCGTGAACCCAGGCAGACTTACCCAGAGCCCATGCCCTTTGTCCGCTGCAGGATCTGGATGAAGGGAGGCATCTAGGGGATGAAGCGGGGTGTCTTGCCCGTTTTAGGAGAAGTCAAACCCTGACCCTGTAACTTCTGTCTTCATTCCTATGTCAAACGTTTAGTAACCACTTGCTGAGCAAGTCACTGTGGAGCTGTGCTAGGCTCTGTGAGGCAGAAGGAGAGAGAAATGTCAGATGTGGAACCTATATCTGAGGAGCTCTCTGATGAGGAAAGAAGGCACTACGTGGTCAGTCGCCATCTACGGTAGAAATTGGCAGTGTCAAGAGAGAAGCAGTGAATTCAAGGTGCATCGTATTCTGGGATACTACATAGCCATGCAAATGTTCAGGGTTAGGGGTTCAAATCCCAATGGCTGGAAAGCCAGGCAGGTGATGTAAACAGACAAGCAGGTCTCCTTGGCATAAAGCAAGGAGGAGAGGCGGGCTGCGGAGAACTAGCTAGCACATGCCTCAGTGCTAGGTGTTCAAATGCAGGGTTTTCCGGCACCTCCATGAGCCAAACAAAACCTCTCTCAGGCCAGATAAGCTGTGAACTCTGTATTATGTTGGCTATATTTATTGACATGGAAAAATGGCATAATGCTCATATACCATTAAATGTAAAATGCAGGTTACAAAAACAGTCAGATTCACATCTATCTCTATCTATCTATCTATCTATCTATATTTAATGTATATGTCTACATACATAGAAATATGCAGAGAAAGAGCTGGAAGGAATTACTCCAAAATTTTAACAGAATTTATGAGGGCTATGATTTTTGCTTCTCTGTTTTTTCTTCATTCCCCCCCCCTTTTTTTTTTACATAATAAGCTTATATTAGTTGCCTAAGTTTTTGTTTTTGAGAGTTTGGAAGAGTATTTATTCTGTGTTCTTCCCCAATCCACCATCTCCTGACTAATTCCTACTCTTCGAGATTCAACTCAAGCATCACCTCCTCCAGGAAGCCTACTCCTATCCCTAGAGTGGGTGAGAGCCCCCCAAGAAGCACCTTGTGCATCCCACATCAGAGCCCTTCTTTCGTGGAGGTTGTCGTCCCGTTAGCTGTGTATGCCTGGTTCCTTGCTGAAAGGAAAACTAGATGTGAGCTTTCTGAGGGTGGGGACTATGTTTAATCCATCTTCATATTTCCAGCAGCTACCATGGAACTTAACACTTAGTATGTGCTCCATAAGTATGTGAGGAATGAAGGACTGAATTTAGAGCTGAAGGCAGGAAGGAAGGCCCAGAAGAGGAGAGGCCTACATGTTGATCCAAGGGCCAAGGGTGGGGGCGGTGCTGAGGCACCTGAGCTAGGGACAAGGACATTCCAGGCAGTAAAGGGAACCAGGGTACATCCTGGGCATGTTGGATTCATCCCATTTGGCTGGCGTGTGTGGTATTTGAACGAGAATAGCGAGAAACCAGGTTGGAAAAGGTGGCGGCTGCTACAGATAGGGGCTGGAATGTCAGACTTGGGAGCCTGGATGTTGTCGCAGGGACCTGGGCAAGCCTGGCACCTCATTTATAGAAGTGGCTCTCGTTCCAGTTCATCATTTCTTTCATCTCCTGTCCCCCTTCACCAGAGCTTTTTCATGACTTTTTGGCAGTGAAAGCAGTGCTGGCTTCTGTCCCGAGCAGCGTGACCTGCTGCCCATGAGTCAGGGGCTTGGCCATTCCTAAGTGACTAAGGCTGTTGCTTCCCGCCAGTTTCCCGTAACTGCCTGAGTAAAGACTCACTCTGAATCACTGTTTATTGTTTGTAGGTGTTTTTTTTTTTTACCCCTCTTCCCTCCAGTTTTTAAACATCAGCCACCTCAGCTAGGCCAGTGGAGCTGAATGAGTGCTAAGGAACTGGTGGACACACTCCCTCACATAAAAGGGACACAGAACGCCATTCTGTTTAGGGAAGCAAGGCTGCCGTGGCTACCAAGCCGGACAGACTTGCATTTGAACGCTGCTTCTGTCCCCGCCCACTTTGCTTCCTTGAGCAAGTCGCTTCACCTCTTTGAACTTCAGTTTCCTTATCTGTAAAATGGGGGTAATAATGCCCATTTCAGAGGGCTATTGTGAGAAATGGAGGGAAAATCTATAAAGCGACGGGCACGTGGCAGGCGTTTTAGGAATGGTCGTTGCCATAAAGCATGGCTCCGCAGCTTAGGGATGAGCTCGTGCAGGAGAAAGGCCCATGGGTCCCATGCCTTCTGCCCACCTGTCATTTCAGAGAGGCGGAACGATACTGGGCTTCCTGAAACTCACACTTGAGAAGTTTATTTCAGGCTGCTGATAAATCGTTTGGTTCTGTTATTAATAGCCAACCTCCGTCGAGGACTTCCTAACAGCCAGGAACTGTTCTAAGCATTTTACCTTAAGAAAATAATTTAATCATCATAAACCCATTTGAGGTGGCTATTCTCATTATCCCCATTTACAAATGGAGAAACTGAGACACAGAAAGCCTAATTAATTTGCTAAAGAGAGGCAGAGCCAGGGTTTGAATACAAACGCTCTATGGGTTGTCAGAAAAGTCATGACGTATTTTTTCTATGTTTTTCGTCGCAAACATGCGTCATGACTTTTCCGACAACCCAATAGTTTCAGGAGATGATGTCATATGTTGCAGTGAGAGTCTCCCAGACACGTCCCTAGCCTGGCTGTCCTTTTGCTGATGCTTTGCCATAACTGAGTCACCATCAATAATGAGACGGTGTGGGCACTGAAGTAAGCATCATCAGCTTCCCATTGAATTCTCGCAGCGTTTATAAAAGATAGGGCTGATTGTCCTCATCTTACAGATGAAGAAATGGAGGTTTTAAGTAGTGAGGAAACACTCAAAGTCTGTTAGTGGCAGACTAATGGCATGTGAACCTAAGTGACTCTTTCTCAAAGTCTCGTATGGTTTCATCATTCCATGTGAAATGGCTGGCTGAATTGGGAGCAGGCTGACTGTCTTTTTGAAGCTTATTGACCTGCTTATTTGGCACTAATGGCCCTCTGGTCTGCCTAAATCTTCCTGAACAGGAGACCAGTCTGATGAGGTGTAGCAACAGATCTCCCCCTTGGGAAGAGCCCATTGGTCCTTCGAGCCAATGGTCTGTGGCTCTGAGAGGACCTGGTCAGCCCGTGGCAAGTGAGCCTTTGAGGTCCAGGAATTCCCCTTTCCGCAGCACATGTTTAGTGCCCAGAGCCTCTCATCAAAGCCTAGCGAGCATTTCCTCCAGCCAGATGGTCAGGAAGCTACCTGGGGAATCTACACATCCGAATAGGATTCCTGTGAGAATGGAATGTGTCAGGTGGCTGACAGCCTCAAGAGGCTGCAGGGTGGTTTCACACAGGATTTAGGACACTTCCGCCCGATGGAATATATGAGGAAGGAATGAGCTAGATGTTCAGATCATTGAGAAAGCTTGTGTTGTCCGCATGACCCTCATCAAGCACCTCAAGGTGGGGCAAGACATGGAGTGGGCTTCACCCTGCAGGGCTCCAGGGCTGCTGACCACCATCAGAGCCTCAGGCAGAGCAATGGGCCTACTCCCCTTGACAGCCCCTTGCCCACTTTGCAACGTACTCACCCATGGTACACCCTACATGTTCCAGCTTTCACATATCTACATCGAGGAGTGAGAGACTTGAGAGGGAAGAACGGGAAACAGAGAGAAGGGGCTGATGATGATAATATGCTAATAATAATTGCTTCCATGTGCTTGCAATGTGCTAAGCACTGGACTTAACTTTTTACATACGTGCCTTACCTCCTATACTTCAATTATTATCTCCACTTACGGGACAGGAATACTGAACCTTAGGGATGTTAGCAAGCTGCCCAGAAGGAGCTATGTCCTGAGCACTGTATGGACCAGGTGCCCAGCATGGTGTGAAGTGCTCTGTATACAAATGCTCTAATCAATCCCTAAGAGAACCCTGGGAGGCAGGTATTGTAGTTTGTCCATTTTCCAGATGAAAACACTGAGGTTCAGAGAAGTAAAGGTTTGCTCAAGGTCATACAGCTAGGATGAGAGACACCAACTCAAACCCGTGTTTTTCTGTGGATTGTCAGCTATGCCACTGTGGCTCTGCCTAGAAGTTGGATGAACTAGGCGTTAGTGGCTGCTTTGCCTCTTATGTATAAAACGGGGAGGTCGGATTACATGATCCTTTAAGTTCTTTGTATTTCTACTATTTTATGATTCTCTGAGGAGGCAAGAGTGCTCTGGAGTTTGGGAAACCATCCGTGGCCTGGTTCTGGGATGCTTCTCAGCCTGTTGAATGGGGGCAGTGGGAAGAGAGAATGGTTTTGGAGGTCCCTCCAAGCAGAGTGTCCGGGAACAGAAAGCTTCAGGGAAGCAGCTTGGGAGTGCGGGCTCAGTGATGTGTTTTCCTAAAAGAGAAAAGGGGGAGTTAGGTCATCTTCCTCTTTAACTGCTTATGTCCCAGCAAGGGCTGAATTTTTATGGGTTGTAATTTGGTGCAAAGAAAAACATATGTTGCTGAGAGCTCTGCCAAGTCCTCTGTGCTGGTTGGTGTTACTGGTATATTTCTCAGCCAAAAGGCTGAGCCCATCCTACAGGCCTGTGGGCAGGGCAGTCAGACCAGGCACTGACACTCCCTGGACCGCCCTGGAGAACATCTGGGTGGCTCTGTCGGTCTCCTCTGCCCTGGCCACAGTGGAGCATGGCTGTGTGGGGCATCTGGAAAGTCCGGGCTTTGAGTCAGGTCTGGGGTGAGCTGGCTGTGCCTCTTTCTGACTGGGTGAGTCAGTCAGCCCCTGGGTCCCAACCTCTACTCCACAAACCAGCACAAGTGCAGGGCCACATCTCTGAGGTCCCCAGGGAGGTGAGAAAAATAAGGATATTCAATTGAGCCTTCAACAACATAAGTTTAAAAGACCAGCCTTTATTCTGATTAGGTTGCCTGCTATATTTTTGACATTAAAATACCTTTCTTCTACCAAGAAGCCATAGTGAATGTAAATGCAGCAATTTTTGGCTTTTTAACTTCTTTACTTAGGAAAACTAAATAAAAGTCAGCAACCCATATATACTTCCCCAGTTTTTTTTGTACCTTGTTCATTTTTTAACTCTAAAAACTGGAAATCACTGATACAGCGTCTCTGAATATGTTTCTTCATCTGTAAAATGGGGATAATAATTAGTCCTATTGCTCTTGAAGGGTAATTGTGATGGAAAAGTGAGATACTATATAATCTGTATGACCCTGAACTCATTTTAAAATAGATTTATACTTCCTTTTCATGCCAACTCTTACGGCCTAGGTCTACCTACTAGACATTTGTCATTGTCACCATGTCTGCCCATCATTTCTGAGGGTTTTCCCAGGACTTTGGCTCACATGTGCTCCAGAGAGTCCCAGGGTCTCTTCTGTTCCACGGTATCCCTCCTGTCCCCACACCACAGCTGGGTTATTAATGCCCCATGTGAAGTCAACGCATGGCTTATCCAGTAGTCACCACCACTGTCTATCTCTGAGACCCCAGAGGCTTACTTCAACCCAAGGGTCCGTCTTGGTTGCGCTCACTTCTCAGGAGAGGGGCAGGCATTCAGGGGTGTCCCTGGAGTACTGCCTTCATTATCACCAAAACTTGTGGCTCTTTGAGCTGCTGCTGCTTCCACCATGGTAAATGGTGGCAGCGAGGTGCTGCCTGGCTCTTGGATGGCTTCCGAGTAGCCAAGGGCAGATTGCCCGCCCCCCAGACTGCCCACAGCCTCTCCACACTGCAGGTCCCACAGGCACCAGGGTGAGGAATACGTGTCTCCTTCCTCTAGTCCTGAGGAGGCTCATTGCATTTTCTGCACCTTCCAGGGTGATTGACTATAAGAGCACCCCTTCCCTTCAAGGGGAGATCCCACCCTCCCCCCGCCCTGCCTACCCCGTTACAAGGTTGGTCTCGTCCCTATGTATGGCCTAAGGAGCTAACATTTCCAATGGTTATGTCATTATAACCCATGGTCCCCAGCACAGTGCCTGGCACATTGCAAGAGCTAATGAGTCTTAACTTACCCTTCTAAGTCCTATACTCCATGAGAGCACAGGTTCAGGCAGGGCTAGGACCTGGAAGCCCTTCTCTTAGGAAAAGCCAAAGATTCTACCTGGGTTTAATGTGAGGTTGGGGTGTTACTGGAGCAAGGCCCAAATGCTGATCCCAGTCCTGACCCTCAGAGGAGACCCCAGCCTTGAAGCTCCCCAGGGCCCTGCCGCCACAACAACCCCAACAGCTTCATACCAAAAGGCCCAGCTGACCTCTCAGCTTGCTGTGTTTAGATGACTTGTCCATTCAGAAGCTTTGCCATCTGTCTTTAAATCACCTTAATTTCCAGCCTAGTGGGAGTTTTCCTCTCATTTCCAAGATCCACGATATCGTCTGTCAGTGAGGATGGACCAGTTGAGGAGGAAGCCTTGGGAATTTCCAGACCCCAGCAGTAAGGGTGGGAGGAAGCAGACTTCCAGCAGCTCTGCTGAATTCCGGCCCTGTGGCTACATTCCCTCCCGGTCTCTGCTTGAGCAGATCTGCAGGTGTGGCCAGGCTGTGGCGTCAAACTCCACAGGCTCCAAGGTACTGTGAGGGAAGGGTTGCAGATCCACGGTCCCCATAAAAGGTCATGCACTTAAATTCCTTCATTCTGCAAAGATGTATTTAGTGCCTCTAGACATAAGGCATGTTCCTGCCCATTAAGAGCCTATCGATCCATTTGGAGTTGAAAGACTTTCACACAAGCTAGTGAGACAGCCAAGCAAGGCAGCGGATGGCTGCAAGTGCAGCAGGGACTGTGCCTGGAGAGCTGGAAACGAGACATAGCTCTGACTCTAAGTGGCAAATGACTTTGGGTAAGGCATCTCCCTCTCCAGTCCTCAGTCTCCCATTCTGTCCAATGAAGATGCACCAGTCGCTAAGGGCCCCAGCTGTGCTGGCCCCGGAAGTGTGTGCTGCAGCAGGAGTCCTCCCGCTCATGGCATTTGGACCTGGGCTGACTCTCAGGGCTCACGGGTTTCTAAAAAGCAAATCTCATCATGTCACTTCCCAACTTCAAACCCTGCAGAGGCTTTTAACCTCCTGTAGGATAAAGTCCAGACTTCCCAACATGGCTCAGGGGATTTTGCACGCTCTCCCTGACTTCCTGCTCTCCAGCAACACCGGCCCCTTTAGTCTCCATGTTCCACGCCCACGCCCTGCAGCATCCCAGCGCCTTCCTGCAGGTCCTCCTCCTCCCTCGTCTTCTTTTTTTTTAGGTCCCCTGTGATATGTTCCCCTCGCTTATCCTTTGAATAACTGATCTCTTGTCATCATTGTGGTTGGAAATCTCTCCACCCACCCGCTCCCTCCCAGATTGTGAGCTCCAGGAAGGCAGGGCACTTCTTGTTCCCCATATTGTCCCCAGCGCCTGGCCTGGCCACGAAGCTGGCGCGTGTTTATTGGATGAGAGTATCTCTTTCCCTTTCAGCATCCATACTACTTGGCCTCAGGCTCACGACGAAGCACTCTGCTCGTGGTGCTCTCCCCCAGCTCCCCTCAACCTGGGGACTGGCCTATCAGCAAAACTGCACCCATTCCAGTCCCCTCTCTGAAAGGTGTGTGTCAGACAATGGGAGCCGCTCTGCCTGGTCCTGCCCAGGGCCCCCAATGTGAGGGGAAAAGCTGCACGCTGTTCCTTCTCATTGTCACATCCTACCTCTGTGATCTTCAGAAAGATACTCCCTTCTCTCTGGGTCTTGGTTTTCTCATCTAAAATGAGGGGTAGCACTCAATTATGACATTTAGTCTTTAATAGGTACTTACATTTTTGCCAGGCTCTGGGCTAAACCTTTATATGCAGTACAGGTAATTCCCACAGCAACTATATGGGGCAGGCACTGTTATTAGCCCCATTTTACAGATGGGGAAACTGAAGATTAGAAAGTTTATATAACTTTCCCAAGGTCACTTGGCTAGGTAGTGGCAGAGCCAGGGTTTGAACACGGGTTTGTCTGTCTGACTTGAGAGGCTCAGCTTGTAACCACTTTGCCTCTTCTCTCATGAACTCCTGATTCGTTATTCAAGGAATGCGAGTCTGCCCAGAGCCTCAGGAGGGGCTGCGTGAAATCCAGGACTAATGTGCTCTCGATACAACTCTCTCTCTCTGAAGCAGGGAGACCATGCAGGCCTTCAGCCCATCGTCTTTGAACCTTTGGCAGCCCCGTAGCCCTACAGTAGCTCTCAGCTGCACTAACACGTGAGAACTGGAAAAGCATTAGAAAGATTTCGTATCCAGATAGCAGGTCTCCAGGTTACAGCCTTTCCTTTCAGCTACAACCGGGTCCTATGCTTGTTTTCAAATTTAAATTTTTATTGAAGTATTACACGCATTCAGAGAAAAGCATACTTTATCCATATACAGCTGAATGAGTCATCTCAAAGTGAACACACCCATGTAACCAGCACCCAGGTCAAGGCAGAGAGTATTACCAGCAACCCCGAGTCCCCATCAGGCCTCCTCCTAATCATTACCTTCCAGGCCCAGTGTGTTTTGATCTGAGAATATTCCCTGGAGCTATGGAGAAAGGCTGAAATAAGAAGTTAATTTTCAAATTATCTTTTCATCTCCAGGGAAATGGTAAGTCTGCAGGAAGGGAGGAGGTAGAGGAGGGTAGGAATCCAATGCAAGATGTATTAAACCCTCTGACAGAGCAAACGGCTACGGGTTCCAGAGAAAAAGGAAGAGTGGCTTGATGTTCTGGGACCAGCCTGTGCGTGCACACATGCATGTGCCTGTGTGTGTGTGTGTGTGTGTGTGTGTGTGTGTTTGTCTGAATGGTGTAGGACATTGCTGGGTAGGGTGGAAGCACAGGGAGACTCTGGCATGAGTGCTTTGCCCCATCTGCAGGATTAGGTCAGGTCTTGCTGAGGAGGTCATGCTTAGCTGAGTCTAGGAGATTCAACCTAGAGCCTCTGTGCCCCAGTCTGCCTCCCATCATCCCCTCAGAAGAAGTTGCTGCAGACTCTAGCACTCCAGGTATGCCTGCTGGGGGAACTGCCCCCTGGTTTCTTCAGAAGCCATGGAATGGGATGAAAGGGGGAATGGGGCCCAAGCAAACACTTCCTGTTTGGGGAGGGTCTCCTGCAGAGTTGATCTCTTGTCAAGCGCTCCATAATTATGGGGTGAAGAATCCTAGCTAAGACCTTGAGTTGCATGACCATGAAGCCCCCTAAGACTCTTGCATGGGGTTTATTGGTCTTCTATCTGCTGTACATATGGGAACAGAAGACTCAGTACAGGGGCAAGTCAAATTCTGAGGCAAGCACTTCTTTTTTTTCTTTTTCTTTTTTTAAATTGGGGAATTGGGGGAGGGGAACAGAGAAGTTGCTGTTCTTTTGTTCTTCAGTCTAGTTGTGGAGGACATCGCTTCACTGGCCCATGTTGGTATTATCATTGCGCTCTTCCCGGGTGAGGCAGATCGGTCGCCAGTCACTGGACAGGCGCTCACGGTGGCTCTTGGCCACTCACGCTGGCTGCCGCCACTTACAGTAGCTCACGGCAGCCCACTGCAGCTCCACTGTAGCCTACGCCATCGCCTCATGGCAGCCCAGCTCCAGGTCGAGCTGTTGTTCAGCATCTCAGCTGTAGAGGGCGCAGCATCACTGGCCCTCATGTGGGATCTGAACCGGGGCCCTGCTGCTCAGAGCTGGCGTCCCAAGCCAACTCTTAACCAATGCTCCACTCGGCCGGCCCAGCAAGCACTTCTTATTCATTCCAACAAACACCGTGGACATAGTGAGTGTGAGTGTATTTCTGTCCACCTTCCCACCCCCACCCCCGCCACCCCCACTGGTGAGAGCCTATTATAATGTTAGGTTTCTCAAATGACATTGGAGAACCAGGAAGTACAGAAAACCACAGGGTACACCTACAGCAAGCATCTTCCTAGGCATCAATTTCACTTTAAATTTTGAGAAAAAAATGTATAGGTAGTTTTATAAAAACAAGGATATATTAAGTAGAATGACAAAAATTCATAAGCCCTTTGAGACTTCAAAGAAAAGTTCTACTGTCAAGAGGCTGTAGGTGGTCCCTATACACTGTGTACCTGTCCCCCAGTGGTATACACGTCAGCTCTCCTCTGCTGGTCAGGTGCTTTTGTGGACATGTCTGAGTGACACTGAGCAGAGAAGTAATTGGACCCTATTACACAACACCAGGCTGTGGTATTACCAAGCTTTGTCACTGAGAAGAAAGTTGGGCTCTGAGTAAGGGTACCAGATACCACAGTTAGCCTGGAACAGTCTCAGTTTATGCCTGTTGTCCAGGCATCATTATTAAGAGCATCCCCTTCCACTGCCAGAAGAGCCCAACTTGGATGAATAGTCATATGGTTACTGTAGCTGTGAAAACCCAGGAAGATTAGGGGAGTGTGCCTGGAAGGACATTCCATGGCTGGAAGTCACTCAACAGGGGGAGAGCCTTGTGTGTCTCTACAAGGGGCTCCCAGGGGCTTTGGGAACCTATGAGGAGGGAGAATCCTAAGGTGGCCACTCTCAGTGGTCCGTTCTTGGCCTTCTTGGTTAGGGCAAACTTGCTCTGGACACAGGTCATGTGATGATGCTGAGACAGAGTTGAGGAGGCCAGGCTGAGGCAGCCTGGTCCCTGGAGCAGCCAGAGAGGGTTATTCTAGAAAAACAATACAGATTATAGTCAGGGAGGTTGACAAGCCAAAGTCAAAATGATGTGTCAGTTCCAAGGGATAAGTACATCATCAGGAGACAAGGCAAGAAGCCAGGAACCTGGAATGGGAGGAAAAGTTTGGGAAGAGGGGTGCAAGGTGGTAGGACAGGGGATGTTGGAACAGGGGTCAGGGCAAAGGCTGTGACAACACTAATGGCTGAGGGCTGGCACAAGAATGGTGCAGCCTGGCTGGGAAGGAGGCACTAGCCAGACAGGGCAAGACCTCCCCTCCCCAGACTGAATTCACATTCAGTCAACCGAAATTGCCTTTTGATATCCTGGCTTTGGTGGCATTGCTATAATCACCTTAGGAGTAGTTATTTTTACAGAAAAAAAAATGTAGTTTTGAGAGAAGAGAGGGATCTTAAAAAAGAAAAGGGCTCGTTTTAGTATTAACCCTTGCAGAGTATTTTCTTGAGAACACATTATTCAGCCTGCCCCGTCCACTGAAACCAGCCTTGCCAGAGTGTGTGCACTGGGTATTGCTGTCGTGTAGCAACTGGACAGAGTATCTTTCCCATGAGACTTCTATCACGTGGGTGCTGAGTTGAAATAGCTTGTCATGGATGCCAGATGCACGATATCAACCATCACTTGCAAATCAAACAAATGTTGCAGAAAGCACTGAGTTTGGCTTTCTACATTGATGTGATTCACTTAGACCTATTTTGGTACTTTCCTTTTTTCATTCCTATTTGTGCCACCTGACAGTCTTAGGCTGCCCGTCGAGGCCACTCCTCACCTCACAAGTCATGACATGGCTGAAGTCTGAAGGGCCCCGAGTCAGCAGTCAGCACATACCTGTTTTGAGTGCTTGCTCCCTGGAGCGAGAATATGGCCTCCTGGCTGCTGTGGCCACAGTTATGGACTAGAAAGCTGAGGGACAGCTACCAAGGGTGATGTCCTCTGGGGTTTTGATGTCAGCAGTGTCAAAGAAAAATTTTGGAGCCCAGAAACCAAAAGCAAATGTGGCAAGTTGAGAATAGGCATCATTGGCAGATTGGGGACTGAACACATGTATAAAGAGTTTCTGAACAGCCCAGAGCGAATTTATTATTTTGGTTAAGAATGAAGAGCTTTGTTTACCTAAAATAAAATCCATGCTTGACCACTTACGAACCATATGCTCTTGGGTAACTTAACTTCTCTGTCCTTTAATTGTCATATATATATATATATATATAAAGTTATATTGAGCCCTACCTCTTAGTGTCATTTCAAGTGTTAATAGAGATAACACATGTAAAGCAGCTAGCGTCAGCCCCAGAACATAATAAATGCACAGCATACTATAACAAAAATACTAGTTAATTAAAATGCAGGCATACCTCGTTTAATTGTGGTTCATTTTATTACACCCAACAGATGTTGGGTTTTTTACAAATTGAAGGCAAGACCCTCCACCAGCTAAAAGATTACCACTCACTTTATTGCTATACTTGCTTCATTGAAGTGGTGTGGAACCGAACCCACAATATCTCCCAGGTGTGCTTATAAAGTTCTCAGGACCCAAAAGCAGATGTACTAGAACATGTTTATCGGTTCTCCACAGTATGTGACCATTCTGAATGGCCATGACCATTTTGACACAAAAGCCTAGGTGGAAACAAAACCCTCCGTAGGATTTGTCAAGGAACCTTTGTTTGTAAAAGGAGAAGTTTTCAGCCATACCAGATGGTACAAGGGAAAGCTCTTGCAAAGCTTCGAAGGTCTTTAGTCCAGCTTCTTCATTGGCAGAATGAGGAACTGGACCCAGAGAGGGGCAGTGACTCAACCAAGGTCACACAGCAATTTCAAGGCAGATTCAGGAATAGAACTTAGGTCCCGTGACTTCCAAGCTAGTGCCATAACACTGCACAGGCCAGGTCTCTCTCTCCTCTTGGTCTGCTCTACCATAGACCTCAGAACTGGCCTGGCCACCCCCAGTGAATCCAGGAGTCCCAGTGATGACCTCAGCCAGGGCTTCTCAAACTGTAATATGCAAATGAACCACCTGGGGATCTTGATAAAAATTCAGATTCTATTTTGGTAGGTCTGGAGCGATGCCTGAGAACCTGCATGGCTACAGTTGTGCTACAGGTGATGCCGCCACTGCTCTGGAGATCGCACTTAGAATTACAAAGCTCTAAGCCAGTGCTGTCCAATAGAAATAGCACATGAGCTAAGCTGCATCTGTAATTTTAAAATTTCTAATGTGTTATGTGCTGTTGAGTCAACTCTAACTCTGAGTGAGTGTCCTATCCTTAACAGCCCTGCTCAGCTCTTGTGGACTCATGCCCATAGCTTCTTTTATGGAATCAGTCCATCTCGTATTTGTTCTTCCTCTTTTCCTGCCGCCTTCTGTTTTTCTAGTAGCAACATTAAAAGTGAAACAGATGACGTTCATTTTAATATACTTCATGGCACTCAATATATCCAAAATATTCTCATTTCAACACATAATCTAATATAAAAATTAACGAGATACTTTACATGCCTTTTTTTTTTCATACAAACTCTTCAAAATTCAGTGTATATTTTACACATAGAGCACATCTCAGTCCGGACTTGTCACATTTCGAGAATGCAGTTGCGACATGTGGCTAGCGGCGACAGTGCATTTCTAGGCGCTCACACCGTGGATCCCAGCCCCAGCCCCCACCCTGCACACCTGCTGAACGTAACCATGTTTTTGGGTCTTCCTCTGGCTTTCCCCACCTTGGCAGGCCCACCTCACCCACTTGTCATGGGTGAGGTCTACTCCAACCCTACGCCATAAGGAACAGCAGCCTGACTCCTCCGCAGTCCCAGCTTCCTGTGAATACAAGAGCCTAGATAGAGACAAGAGGCAAGAAGGCCAAAACCCACCTTCGCCCCTCATTTCTCCGTAACCCTGGGTTTATCTGGGCCCAAAGACCTCCATCTGATGGGCACTGTGGTGTCAGAATATACAATTAAATGCTTAAAAGCCCGTGTGCTCTGCTCTCAATTAGAGGAATGGGGCCAAGAATACTTTCCACATGGCTCAGACCCTGCCACTGTCTGGCCTGGTGGTTTGAAGGGTTCTGTGTGGGGCCAGCCATGACAGTGAGAGACACAGGCTGTGATTCCATGGTGGAGTGCCAGCGTGACATCTGTGGGCCCGCTGTGACTTTGGGCGTGGCTCTTCTCCTGCCAAAGAGACATCAATGGGATCATCTGACAGCTCTGGCCATGCTCGCCTCCTCACTGGGAGAAATCCCCACCCCACGGCTTCACTGTGGGGATTTCGGGTCTTGTCTGAACCAGAACGAAAGTGACAAGCTTCTTCCCCAAATGTGACTTGTAGGTGACTCACCAGGCACTTCTGCGCACACGTGCCCCCTGGAAACCCATGTCTGAGAAGTTGGGACATTTGGCTCTTCCACCAAATATCTGCTTTTGTCTGAGAAAGCTCATAGCTTGGTGCTACCTAATGCTAAACATATGAATATCTGGAAACATCTAAATACTCTGTGCTCTATTGACAAAACATCCACATAGGGACGTTCTGATTAATGGCATTTTCCGGAAAAGCAGAAACTGTTCCTTGTTTCGCTCCTTATTGTTGCAAATCATCTAAACTTGGTTTGACTTTTTCCTGCCTTCGTAAATAAAGTATAATAGCAAAATCAAATTTTATCTAATACTTCAATATCATTATCTGCCCCTGCAGGCATTTTTGCATATTGACCACATAGGCAATTCTATTTCATTCATTCAATTACAAATACATACTGAGTACCTGTTATATGCCAGGTGTTGTCCTAGGCTTTGGGGATGCATCAGAAAAAAAGGAAACAAAGAAAGAAAAAGTCCTGCTCTTGTGGAGCTTATATTCGAATGCATGCGTGTGCGTTGATGTGCTGGGAGGGACAGGGGTGGACAATAAACGAGCACATAAGATACAAATTGCACCAGGTGTTAAGTATCCTATGTACTGGTGCACAGCTGATGGGCTCCAAACTGGGGTCACAGGGCATCCAAGGCTCCCAAACAGTGGGCCGCCCCCATACCCCACCCCAGGGCAGGCATTGCTACCCGTCCAGGGTCCCCACTGCATGGCGACCTGACCAAGACCTTCTCTCCAGAAGAGCTCAGTAGCCCTCTGGTTACCTGTGGCTGGAACTTGCAATTTAAGCGGGTCATTTGTTGCCTCCTGCCCCTATATTTTCAGATTTATTTTCTCCCTTTCGCTTATCTGCCACCCACCTGTCTCTGCCTGGACCCTCGGTTTCCTCTGTTTGCAGCTATGCCTGCCCATGACTCTCACCCTCCACAGGGTCCCCTTCTGATGGGAGGGGAGGGGATGCTGTGTTTTCAGTGAGATAGCAGATGGATTGTTTGTACCATAAACTTTCCCCTCTGTCATGAGGTTAGAGCAGTGATAGCTAGAGGAAATATAAACAACAATTTTCCATGCACTTATGTCTCTGTCAGCCAGGAGTGCCATGCTGACACAAACACAGTATTAATTTGTTCAGTGTTTGAAGCTGAAATGTGCCATAAAAACACATGGCCCTTCAAAGAGTCGGTTCACAGCAGCCTGCTTTAAGAAGCCACCAAAGTCATCTTTTGAGGAAAATAAAACAAAAAATATATATTTACAAAACATTGCCCTTGGGGGAAGTTGAAAATATTTTTCCTATTTATGACCTGGTCCTTTTCCACGTGACAAATAGTGATTGATCGCTCCCACCCACACCCCTGCCCTTTCTCCTGTTTTAGGTGGGGCCCCAGTTCACATGGCTTTCTGGTTAAATAACAAGTGCTTCTGTGCCCAGCCCCAGCCCAGCAAAACCCAAATGCCAGCAACCGGTGGGGGGGAACATTTGAGGCCAGCACTATTCTTGGACACACAAAACAGGGGGAAAGACACTGAGATGAGAAGCCACCAGGACAGGCTATGGTCTTCATTAGAAAAACATGGGGGTTTTTTTGTAACTGGTCGGGGAATATTAGGAGATTGGACCATAAAATACCGTTAGGCTGATCCATATGAAATTACAATTTTTGAATCAAAAATAGTCATTATTGACAATTTCATCTGGCTCCATCTAAAAGTAAACAATAGCTACCATTCATTGATGACTGTCCGTGTGCCAGGCATTGAGCTAAGCACTTTACAAGAATCACATTTTTTAATCTTCATGATAACCCAATGAAGTGGTGTCTTAGGTTGGGTTCCCAGAAGCAGAATCTAAGGATTCATGGTTTATTAAAGTGCTCCTGGGACAAACCAGTGTGCGAGAGGGGAAGCAGGTGGACAGAGCCGTGAGAACGTGTGATTTCGGGCAAAACCCCAGCTTCATCTTGCGGGGAGTCTTGGAGCTTCAGTTCTACCTCAGAGTTTGTCGCACTGCAAGACAAGTGAACTGGGCTTTCGCACCCACAGTTCATCATTGGTCACAGGCCACCTACAGGGCATAAATGCTCAGACACATGCCGCTTTCTGCATGCATGGGCGAAGGGGCTCCAGTACCCCAAAGGCAGGCCTCTGAGCACAGTGGATGGCTATTAGAATCAAAGAACACAAAAGATGGGGGAGGAGTGCACCACGGAAATGGTAAGAGGAGGGTGTGGGCCTTGGCAAAGCATCTTTAGAGTCCACTGGAAGGAGAGATTAGTTTTATCACTATTTCACACATGAAGCAACTGAGATTGAGAAGGATAGAAGGAACTCAGCTCCTCACAAAGTGGAAGGGCTAGAACTCTGTTATGGATTGGCCACTAAGCTATCCACTCAATGTCACTTCCAATATCCTTGGTCACTGGAGTCAAGCTGGTGGTACCTGGCTCCCTTTCCTTAGAATGAGATTGTAGGGCTTACTTGGCTCTTGCTGATGGATTTGAATGCAGGTGGTGGGGGACCCCAGTGACTGACAACCATAGCTTATCTAAGTGTAGTTAGCAAGAAGCTGGACTCATTGTCACCTTAGCTCTCCCTTGTACCTCTCTACGTTGGAAAACGGGCATGTCCTGCTCCCAGCTTGGTGGGATCTGCTCACAGATTCCTCCATAGTCGCTGGAGCCTGTCTTCCCACTCTAGGGTCCCCTGGCCCAGGCAAGCATGACCCGCTGCTCCCTATGGCCAGGCCAAAGCACTGTCCAGTGCCATTGCTTGAGAAGACTATTGCTGCCTTGATCAGGCGCTCACTCCCAGCCGAGCCAGGCCAAGGGACACGTTGACACCAGAACACCTGGTGAGGGGGTCACCTCCAACTGCTGCCTCCTCACTCCCTCCCTCGGCAAGGTGTAGTCACTGGTCCTCATTTGGCAGCCCAGGGTGGCCTTCCTGAGGGAGCTGAGTCAGAGCTCTCCAGCCCAGAGCATGCCACAGTGGGAAGGACATAAACTCAGGAGGCTAGGATCAGAGTGTACAACCCAGTTCAGCCACTTACTAACTGAAGTGGTTATTTAACTTCTCTGTGCTCAGTTCTGTCATCTATAAACAGGAAATGACAATACTCTATCCTGTAAAGATTAAATGAGATGTTATTTGTAAGAGCCTAGCGCAGAGTGGGCATTTGAGAAATATTTGGTCTCAGCCTTTATTTCTCGGCTTTGCTGGCATTGCTTCATGTCACATTACCTGTCTTCACTCTGGGTCACTGTGTGCATTTTAATACAGACTAGCTGCCCTGGGCTCATTTGGGGGCAGAGTGCAAGCTAGAGAAATGTGTCCTTTATTGTCATGGGTTTTGAAAGGTTTTGTCCCTTTTGGGTTACTGACTGAGTTCTATCGAAGAACATTGGATGGCCTGGCTTTCCCTCCCCCACTCCCCATCGATTTTGACTAATGCAAAGCTGGCACCTGGTCGTCCTCATTGAATTCCATTATGCTCTCTCTACTAATAGCTCCTCGGATGAGGCCCTCTTGGACAGCATACCACAAGAGAAAAAGCAAAATGCTACATGATACTGAGATGCTGGGTCATGCCCCCCTCCAACTTTATCCCCCCATACATAGAAATGCTGTCCTAGTTTTCAGCAGCCTAATTGAACATCAATCACATAAGAAAAAAAACCTGCCTTACCACCCACACCATTGTGCTAAGAATAACTTCTGCTCCAGCAGTGGAGCTGGTCAGAATCACTTCCCAGTGTTTCCATCTGGAATTAGGTGTGAGGATTCAGAAAGTGCATTTGTCCATTTCGAATCTGAAGCTGGCATGGGCCCTGAAACTTGGAAGCCTGACCAAAAAAAAAAAAAAAGATAAAGGAAAGACAAGAAAAGTAAGAAAGGAACCTAGAATAAACATGCAAACACTGACTTTCTCAAAAACCTGTCTCATATTGAAAGTCTTCCCTTTTGTGTTGCGTGGATCTCATTTACTCTGCTCTTCCTAGTTAGTCCAAGAGTCGGTTTTAAATATTGACTTTTTTTACTCAGGGCTCAGTTCAGCTCACCATCTTATAGTGGAGTTCTCAACCAGTAGAATCTCTTGATGATTAGGATCATGGTTTTCCGGTTTGGGGCAGAAACTGGGTTTGGTAGTAAATGGATGTCTGGCTTTGGGGAAAGGATTGGTGACCTTTTAATCTTCCCAATAAATAGAATCATCCATTCAGTCAAAATCTACATCTATTTCTAGAATGCCAACTTTGTGCCAGGTACTGTGCTACCTAAGCACCGATGCCTCAAAGCACACACAATAAGATGCCTTCTCCACTCTTGGAGGTTACAGTCTGACATCAGAGATCCCCTAATTCTGGCTGCAAGTAGTTCCATCCAGGAGCTTTTGAGATGTACTCTTTTCATGTATTTTCTTCCTTAATTCTCATAATAATTCTACAAAATAGATACTACTATTGTTCTCATTCTGAAGGTGGGAAAACTGAGGCACAAATTGGTTGAGTCACTTGGTTATATAGCATCACAGAAGAAGAACGGGACCACAGGCAGTCTTTCTGCAGAGAGCTGCACTCACCTCTGAACTCACCTGCCTCTTCGTGTGTGGAAGCATGGCATGCGTGGCGTGTCTGGAAATGGCTAGAACACGTGGCAAAAAAAGAATTAGGGAGAGAAAGCTGGAGAGGCGGACAAGGGAAGGGAGGAAGGGCCCTGGGAACGCAGACTAGAAGACTGGATTTTATTCAGTGGAGGATCAGAGTAGCTCCCACCTAGACCAACTAGAAGAAGAAAGCATCGGCTGGGAGCTCCAGATACATGCCTACACGACGAAAAGTAGGTCAGTGTCTTTGGAAGAGAGCGCTGAGGTACAGACGCTTGGTGACGGCAATCTGCTCTGACAGGGACTCCGTGCTGAGTGAGGAGGAATGTGCCAAGGGCCTCCCGCTCCTTTTCCCCCACTGAACTTGCGCTTCGACACGTTATCAGGACTTGTGGGGTCAGCCCCAGAGCAGCTGGCTCTGTGCCTTTCTTCCCCGGAGGCTGCACTGCCTACCCAGTGCCTGTGTCCACTCTGTTCATCAAGCCCACCCAAACCTTCCCAGGCTGCTGCCCAGAGAGGCCTCATCACAGAGCACAGGGCTGAGCACCGATGGGGCGGCCATGGGAGGGCTGGAGACTCATGTCCCTGCCCATCGTCTCAGCCAGGGCAGAGGCTCCCGGCTCAGAAGCAGTCGGCTGTAACGGGAACACCCACGAGCCTGGATTCCAACTCCAGCTCTACCACTTACTGTGTGGTATTGGGCAATCCCCTGACCTCTGTGAAGATCAGTTTTCTCACCTGTAAAACAGGCTGACCACTCCTCCCATGCAGGTTTGTTTTAAGAATTAGAGACATTATTCATGAGACACCTAGTAAATATGTCTAAGGCCCTCAGTAAATGACAGCTGTTATTATGCCTGATAACCTGTCATTACGGTGTCCTAAGACGCTATGGGTCCAGAGAGCCCAGGCTGACAGCCACCGAACAACCTCCTTACTTTGCAGATGAGAAAACTGAGGTCCTAAGGGAATCAGTGGCTTTCCCAAGGTCATCTGGAAACTGAACAGCAGAACCAGGAGTAGGAGGTGCCAGTGAGAGGTCCCATGGTTCCCAGCATGGAGCAGGGGTGAGAAGTTCAACCACTCACAGCCTTTGCTCTGATTTCCTCCTTCCATAATGGCACAGATACAACCTTTCTGGAAGGGTTGTGTGGACGAATAAGCTGTCATTCCAAAGTGCTGAAAAGTACTCCACAGGTGCCAAATCATGACTCTCCCTGGATTTCAACACCTCGGTTGGCATGCCTTCCCCCCCAGATGCAAGCTGCATGAGGACAGTGCGTGCGCGCATGCGTGTGCGTGTGTGTGTGTCTGTGTGTGTGCGTGTACGTGTGCGTGCGTGTGTGTGTGTGTGTGTGTGTGTGTGTGTGTGTTGAGGGAATGGGAGGAGGAGAGAGAAGAGCACATAGATAATTCCGGATTTTCCAGGGACTATTTCTATACCTGAACTCCAGTGCTCTGTGGCCTTGCCCCTTGCCGTATGATACAGATGGAAGCGGTCTCTTCCTTCCCAGGTCCTCTGCATCCTACTTTCAGCCACCTGCTGGAGGAAGGTGTGAGCAAGGGCAGCTGGCCCGGGGCCCGCACTCTGTGGCCCACAGGGAATCAGTGCCACGTAGCTAAGGGGGCAGTGATTTTCCAAACGTTCAGAAAACAAAAAGCAGAGTCATGACTCAGCCCAGGTGACTGATGTAAAATAGGGTGTTATGGAAAAAATGTGGAATTTGGAATTAGACAATTTAGGATTTGAATCCTGGTCCTACTGCTTCCTAGCTGTGTGGCCTTGGGAAAATCACTGCTTTACCTATCTGTGCCTTAGCTTCCTCATCTGTGAAATGGAGAAAATATTACTTCCAAGCATTGTTCGGAGACATGAAATGACATGAAGACTCTGGCATGTCATTGATTCCTTTCCACCTGAAACCCTGCCACCATCCCAGTGGCTTTCTGAGCTTGGATTTACTATGGTACCTGGGCCATCCTGTGTTGATTTTTAATTACGAATTTGGTAAAGTCAGAAAGATACCAAGAGGTGGTTGCTGAAAGCAAAGCCTGTCTCTCAAAAAGGGGCATCTCCCTTGGACGTGATGGCCTAAGTCATCTCAGGCATTGGGATAAAAGCAGCCATCGGTGGTGATGGTAGGGAGACACCTGCGTTTGACACCCCATGGCAGGAGGAAGGAGTGTAGTACCCTGGTAGATGTCTTCAAGGAAACAGACTAGCTATAGCCTGATCGTGCACCTCTCTACTAACGGAGTTTGGCAGGAGGCCGGGGAAGGAGTGGGCAGAGAGGGGCTGGGGCTGCCTGAGAGAGTCTGAACCTCTCCGAGCTTCTCTCAGCCTGCAGAGCTGCAAGGAAAGCATTTACAGAGAGGCCCCACCACCCTTTCTCTAGCTTCTTTTCGCTTCCTGATCAAGTCTGGATGGCCAATTCTGGGGATACAAATCCCGTCTGCAGGACGCTGGATGGTGCCCATGAGTCCCTCTCAGAGAGGCACTGGTCCCTGTTAGGCTCATAGCCTCAGGTTCTGGGTCTTCACTCAGTGTCGTAGCAACAGAAATTTCTACAAACTCAGATATCCCCACATCAGGGGGTCATGTGTTGCCTCCAAGGAAGGTGGGAAAGGAGCTGTGGCTTGAAGACTTAACTGTGCACCAGGAAAAATGATAATCGTAACGGTGGTAGTAGTGACCAAATATCAATCACTGATTTATACATATTAATTCATTTCATCCTCCCATCAAATCTGTGGGAGGTACTTCTATAAACTCCATTTTACAGATGAGAAACTTGAGGCTCAGAAAGGCTAAGTAACTTGCCCAAGGTCACACTTCTAATAAGTGGCCTAGCTCAAATCTAGGCAGGAACGCTCAGCCAAACTCCAAAGCCATCTTCATTTTAACCACTATGCCCTACTTTACTGCCTCTCACTTAATCTTCCCCCAAAGTCCCAGGATGTGGGTCTTATTAATGACGTAGGGGAGGAAACTGAGGCTCAGAAAGGTTAAGTGACTAGGCCAAGATCATACAGCCAGTTATGGATCTCTTCCAGAGGAGTAACTGAAACCTCGACATTGTCTCTTACCCCATGGGTGAGAGGGAGGAAAATGTGGGGGAGCCAGCTCTTTGCTCACTGCCCAAACCTCTACACTAAGCACACTGGCAGGCAGGCACGAAAGCCCTCCCCTTGCCTGGTTACCCTCTTTGCCTTTCAGACCTCACCCCAACATCACCCCAAACATCACTCCTCCTGAAGCCGTGGCAATCTAGAGGGGTCTAGGTTCTTTATCTGCTAACAGCACTTGCCTCTCTTAGTAATTATACGTTCACTGTTGTGGTTATGTAATTACTGTCCATTTCTCTGATTATATTGTAAGCTCTATGAGAAAGGAACTTTGGTTCTTGCCAACTTTATATCCCCAGCGATTAGCACGGCGTCTGGCATTCAGTAGCACTAAAATAGTATTTAAATCAATGAATGAATGAGTCTAGCACCTACAAGGTTCTAGACTCCCATCAGGCCCTCAGCCTTCCATGATCTCAAATCCTTGCAGAAACCTCGTGAAATACGAGTAGTTGTCATCATTCCCATTTTACTGATGAGCAAGCTGAGGGTCAGAGAAGTAAAGTGACCCTTGCTCCATCGGTCAGTCGGAGGTGAAGTCAGGAGTCACACCCAGGACTGCCTGACTCCAGCCCCAGTCTTCTCTCTCCTTCACTTCACTGTTAGATAGGAACCTGGATGTGAGACGTAGTGATGAGGGGCTCTGCCAAAGTTCCTCCTCTGGGGAAAACAGAAGAAAATGGGGTTGTGGAGACCAGACAGGAC
Organism: Hipposideros armiger; assembly: GCF_001890085.2. Lineage (NCBI taxonomy): Eukaryota > Metazoa > Chordata > Mammalia > Chiroptera > Hipposideridae > Hipposideros > Hipposideros armiger. Next base: position 2,242,652 of record NW_017731509.1, on the reverse strand, counting down.
TGAAAGTCAAGAATAACGGATCAAAGGCAAGGAAAGAGCTAAAATGATTGTGGGAGGAGATTCTAGAAACCTGTCTTTGATAACTGGGCAGGAAGTCAGCCTTGCAGGCCAGACGCCTTTGAAGACTGGATTCTCCATCTCCAGATACAGCCCTTCACGGTCCCCCCTTGGGAAGGATAAAACCCTAACAAGCAAAGGATTCTGAATGGGAGTTAATTCAACATCTCAGAGTTCCAAATGATGGTCTTTGTGGAATTAAGGAAGCCAAGCGACGCTTCACAGGCCTCAGTGCAGCCTTAGGGAGACTAGCTTCGTTTGATTCATCGTTTGGCACATGTCCAGTCTGCCCTGAGGCGAAAATCCTGATAAATTTATCAGTGAATGTCTGAAATTCTTGCACAATTTGGAGCTTCAAGAAAATTGCCAGGCATTTTCTTTAAAAAAAAAAAAAAGATTTAATAACGTCTTGTACCACTGTTTGTAAAACAATATCTTTCTAAGCCAAAAAACCCCTGTATATTTTGTTCTTTTCCACTCGTCAAGCTCTGAGGTTTTATTTGCCCTAGGTTTGGAGAACAAGCGGAAATCAACACAGCTGTTTATGTTTAGTGGCTTTGAATGATCTCAGGGCACAAAAGATCCTCATGGGTGTCTCTGCTTTGTTGACAGTTCTTAGACCAGCTTTGAGCTCAGCCAAGGAGTAGTGTGAACTAGAATTCCCTTTCACACGTGCTCGGCGGGGTTCATGTCAGGCATACTGGGGCACTCTTCGTTCCAGTGCCTCTCTTTCGGCAGGATGGGAACTCTTGTCTTCAAGCCAGTGTCATTGGTTGTAAAGACAGCTTGGTAGATCAGTCAGAAGAGAATTGATTTCCAAGTCCTGCTGCTCAGGGGTGGTCTTGGCACTTCTGTAGAGAATGATTCTATGAGGAGCTGTTTCCCAGGAAGGAAGGGAAAACAGGATCTCTGGACTAACCATTCCTACTTATCTAAGAAGGAGAGGACCCTGCTTGTCAATGACTTTGTATATATATCTATATATCTGTATATCTATATCTATAGCTATCATCTATCTATCTATCTATCTATCTATCTATCTATCTATCTATCTATCTATCTATATCTCCTCCCTTTAGCTAAAACTGGACTTCAATCTTTGAGAGCTAACAAAGAGTTTGTCTGTTTGGGACAGGGCTGATCTCCCCTGTCTGGAAAGGCGGAGGACAGAGATGGATATGAACTAGCTCACTTCCATATCGCCAACATGAGGCACAGGGCTTGGCTCACTCTAGGGCTTAATAAGTATCCCCCGAATAATTATAAGGTTAAAACAAGTAAAGATATTTATTTGAAAAATACAGAAAATCCCATGGAAAAGTAAATTGAAACCACCCATAATTTCAACCCTAAAAACAATGATATAAAAGAAGAAATTGCTAATCCCCTAGCTTGCCCTTCAGAAGTAACTGCTATTAACAGTTTGGTGTGATTCCTTTCTTCCTTTTCCTTCTCTTTAAAAACATATTTTTTTAAACATATGTAAACACAGATACATTTATGAGCAAATTTTAATAGTAGCCAAACATGTATATAAATATTAAGATAAATACCCCCACTAAGAAAACATTTTACATTTTTAAAAATTACAAAATGCATACTAAAGCTCTAAATGATTTCTTTTTTAAGTTACCCACTGTTAAGATTTTTCACAACAGCACCCCTTTATGAACACAGACCTCCAAGAGTTAACTCTGCTCCAAGCCCTCCTCTGAGAGCCTTGGGCACCACCACCGCCTCTGGGCCTCACCAGACTCTGGGCACCACTGGACTCTACCGGTGGGTAAGACATCGATCAGAAGTGCCTCATCTAGCCTGTCCCAGCGGATGCGCACCAGGCTCCGTGCCTGGGGCAGAGTCAGAAGGTAGACATGAAGCTAACAGGATGATAGCGACCAAAAGAGGAAATGTGGCAAAGGGGGAGGCGGGGAGCATGTCGCTCAGCGTCTGAGGCCCACACTGACCAATGGTCAGGCTGCTTAATGCCATCTGCAGCGTTGACTCGGGGGCAGCATTTGATCTATTGCCCAGCTGCGTTTGGGCTGCAGTCATAGCTAGACTGGCTGAGGGTGTCTCTCAACCAGAAAACCTTGCTCAGAAAGTAATAGAAGGCCTGAGTTCTTCCAGATTGGCTGTCATTGGTTAAAATTATCCAGGTTATTGCCTCAGTAGCCCTCTACTCGAAACTTTGAGAGAGCAAAGCCTGTGTGGCATTTCTTATAGCAGTGCTTTTCAATTTGCACGTCCCTGGAGAGCTTTACTAATATACAAACGCCTGGGCCCCATTCCCGGAGAGTCTGGTTTAATTGGTCCAGGGTGGGGCTTGGGCAGCCTCAGTTTATTAATTCCCTGGGTGATGCTAATTGATAGCCAAGGCAGTAAAGCAAAGTGTGAGGACCAGCTGATTCAGAGTCACCCAACCTCTTGTTTAAAATGCAGACTCACAGATTCAAAATTGTAGGTCTGTTGCAGGGGGTGGGGGAGCTTAAGGATCTGTTCCTTTAATACCCCCAGTACCAAGCACCCCAGTGATTCTTAGGCTTCTTATTTAAGGACCACTGGTCCATGCATCTTTGTCTCCCAGTGGACACCAGCAAGCAGGCAGCTCTTAGAGCCTGAGCATCAGGTAAGCAGGCCCCCATAACTGGCCAGGTGCTCATGCCTTTCCTCACTAATTAAGACCACTATCATTCACAACCTGGGTGGTTACTAATCCTTGCTTCCTGTTTCCTCCACTGTAATATGGAGCAATTATGCCGCCATACAGGGGTGCTCTGCAGAGTCACTGCAATGGTGTGTATAACGCAAATCTCCACAAGAAGCCGTTATTGTTATTTCTACTGTTATGGTTATGATGGTTAAACCTCTGATAGTATATAGTGAACACTAGTGCCTAAGGTTCGGTGTTCAGGCTCTGGAGTCCAAGTGCCTGGGTTCAAATCCTACTTTTCTACCTAACTAGCTGTGGGGTCTCATAAGTAAGACACAGAATCCTCTGTGGGCCTCAGTTTTCTCTCCTGTAAAGTGAAAATGACATTCCCCATCCACCTTATGGAATTGGTGGAAGAATTAAAAGTAAGGTATGCATAATGCTTATCACAGCCCCTGATAAATAATAAGAATAACTTCATAAATGATAGTTCTTACCACCATCATCATCATTATTACTGGGTCAATTGTAGTTGTCAGGTCTACTGTGTGGAAAGAAGAGTGGATAATACAAAATAAGGAATATAATTTTAAAAAAAAATCAGTTTGAAACTCAATTAACTAGACCTCTCAGTTGATAAAATTTCTCCATCTGTAATAGTAAAAAAGTGGGTAGAGAATTAAAAATAGCAAGCAAGAACAAACAAACAAACTTGCAGGTAGGATCCAGCCAAGAACCTGGACATGCTCAGCTCAGCCCCCTTCACCTTTGCTTCCAGCAGGCACAGTCCTAGATGGTGCCTACTCCAAAATACAGGAGCTTCAAGAAGCCAAAAGTACTGGCTGGGCTGTGGCCAACCGCGTGGACTGGAGCATCCACACATTATTACTTTCCTCTTCTCTCACTTCACCTTTTACCCACACATACAATCTTGAAATTCATCTTTTATATACTTTTTATATCCCTGGTCCCATCTCTTTGTCAGGAGGTGTTCTTATTTACATTTGCTTGACACTCTGAACCCACATGAAATGGTGAATCCAATTCCCTCCCAAACATTCTGCGAATCACTAAATTGGGGTGGGGGCAAAGATGGGGGGGACACAGTTTTCCTTTCCATGGCCATCCCTGACTCTGCATTTCTGTTCCCACTAAACTCAGGATCTCACTCTAGTCCCGGTTCTCTTCCTTCTCCAAAACAAACCCATATTCAAAATTCAGCTCTTTTTAAAAACAATTCTCCCTCATCAAAAGAAAACGCTAGTCTCTCAAAGTGTTTGGTGGCATAGCAGGCTTTATTGAGATTTTAGAAGGAAAGGGTTTTCCTTTGCCATGGTGCTCTGCTTCTTCTGTTCTCCCTGAGGGGTCTCTTCATGTTGCTCTGGCTACTCTACTTTTGGGGAGCCCTTCACATTAAACCTGAAATTTCCTCATTTATTATAGACAACAGTGTAGCTTGACCCCTGAGCTCTGGGCTGTCTTTCTGATATACAAATAGTGTACAAATAATGCTATCCTTAAGACAACATAAGATCTCAGAGGCTCTCTCTCAAGTAGCCCAGAACTGACTTTGAAATTTCAGACTTGCCTATTTCCTAGAGCCTGAATATGGAAGGATGTGATATGTGACTTATATTCCCACTGGTGTGGTTTATTTACACATTCTTCCCCCACCTACAGAAGGCAAAATAGTCACAGTCTAAGTTTTAAATGTGTTTTTCTCTATTACATTTATTTTTTATTAATATTTAGCCATGACTTATTGAATATAGACTTTCCTCAAATCCAATGAGGAATGAGGCAAAATGCAAACTTATAAAGGGAGGAGAGTGGACCCATATCTCTTAGAGTTTCAACACTAAGGGTGGAAAGGAAAGGAGATTTCTCTCTGTTACTTTTCATTTTTTTTGTTAGTCAGAAAGTTAAATTAATTAAAATAGCTGCTAACCCCATAGATAGTTGATGTTCCTTTGTCCCTCGCTTATCACCGTATATATTGCACTGCTTCTACTAGAGTATTAGTTATATTATTTGTCACTTATTTTCCTGTTTGCTTCCCCTGCTAGATTGTCCTCCATTTTTCAGTTGTGAAAAAGGGCAATCCTCAGGCTAGGAAACAGCAGTTGCATCATTCTTTAAACCTTGAGAGAAGAGAATAAGAACTTATTTGCTCCCCATCATGATGGGCACAGCTTGGCACATAGATGGCTCTCAACGATTTATTCATTGAATTAATAACTGAGCCACCCCATATCTACTTAATCTATGGTTTACTATATATTTGTTTGACCTTTAGTCAGGGCCATTGCCTCCGCGTGTATGTACACACACACACACACACACACACAGACACACACTCATTCACTCACTCACACTCACTCACACTCACATAGACTTCTCACACTCCAGCATCTGCAGGCAGCAGAATTCACTGTCTCCCAGACCTCACCATCGTGCATATTGATCTGCACACAGGCCCATCTGGAAGAAGACAGAAGTGAATGGGATGCTGTCCTAAGGTTCTTATCCTGGCTCCTCTGCAGTCTGGGATGAGTGGGCTCTCAACTCAGCCACTACCAAAAGGTGGGCACTTGTACCATCTCTGAGATATGTGTTGTAAGTTGCCAACCATGTTGTAGAAGATTAAGGAAAAGTGAATTTTTGAAAATGAACGAGTGTGATTTTCTTTTTTACTCTCAAATAAACTCATAAATGTTTCACTTTTTCTGTTGTTCTAGAGACTTGTAAGATGTCCATTCACTGGTTATAGCCAGGGGTTTCCAAGAGTCTGTTGACTTTTTCCCCAGGTCCCTGCATTTGTGTGTGTGTGTGTGTGTGTGATAGGCAGGGGTTTAGATGCTCTAGGCTCTTCACAGGACTGTCTTCTTGGGAGGTCAGCTGCAACCAGAGGTCTTTAACTCTAATTAAGGATGCGTTGATGGGGCTGGTCACTTGCAGGTCAACTCTGAAGCCCAGTTCACACTCAACTAGTCACCAGTGTTTGATGTTAAGTATCAGAAAGGGATGCAGCAGGCACCTCCGGATTTGAGGTTGGCTCTTCTGACCAGGGAACTGTCTGAACTCTTTGGGTGGTGATTCAGTGGTCCTGAGAACTCTGGTAATAAGTTTCAGATTGCCCCATCACTGACATGTAGGTGATTTTAAAAGTTTACAGTCAGACAAGGAGAAAAAGAGAGAAGTGTTGTCAAAGTTGAGATTTAAAATGATGGGCTGTCCATAGTGCATATAATTTTTAAAAATAACAATTTTTTTAAAAACCTGGATAGTGTGTTCTTTCCAAAGCAGCTTGTCAATCTCTGAACCAGTGACTTCTTTAGTTATCAATGCTTGCCAAACTTTTTTATTTAAAATGACTTCTTTCATGTTAATATAGCATCCATGTGGAAGGAGTAATTTTATAGGACATTTTAATAATCTGAGATAATCTTATTTAGAGAGGATTCCTGTAATTACGTCTTTTGCTTCAAGAGAAAAATAGCTTTTTTTCCCCTTGTCTGTCTGTGATGATAAATTATTTTGCTTTAAATAAGGATAATGAGAATTAGTATGAAAATAAGAAAGGTATAAAGGGGATGAAAAATGTTCCAGGAAAGAGAAAATAAAATTATTTAAGGGCTGAGGAGGCAGGGAAATTGATTCAGAAATAGACTTAGAGAGTCGCTAGTTTTCCACCAAAAAAGATGAGAAATTATCAGATTTTACATAAACCACACAGGGTTAAGGTGAATGCTTATATGCTTGCCAAATTCTAGATTATTAGGAACAGGTACTTGTTATACCACACACACACAAAGAATGCACTGTTTTCCATATTAGTACACATTTGAGGGTCTCAGAACTAAAAAAATGAACTTGGCAGCAAATATGATTTAATCAAGAGATCAAAGATGGCAAATAAATAGGCTATATGTAATTATGTCTATTTCTGTACCCATGACAGACATTATTAATTGATCAGGCTGCTTTTTGCAACTAAACTACACGGATGCACCTCAGAATTCTTTTCAGCGCAGTGTGACAGAAAGTAACGTGACTACAGATGGCCCTTGAGATGAACCCTTTTGCTACACTTGGTTTAGCCTTACTGCTCATCACAGGGGTGCTTATTCAGAAAGCACAATCACAACTCCATTCCAGACCTACAAATTAGGATGTTTATTTTAGCAAGATCTGTTTTACTTCTTATGTACATTAAGGTTTTAAGAAGCCTTGGAAGGGAATTGAATGTGTGACATATTCATTAGGGAGGAACTTCTCAAGCTTTAGTGTGCATCAGATCATTGGGTTAAACACTTGTTAAACCTAGATTACCGGGCCTCACCTCCAGAGCTTTTGGTTCAGTAGGTCTGGGGTGGTGGTTTTCAAACTAGTTTCCAAGTGCTGCTGTTGTTGCTGGTCCAGGGGCCATACTTTGAGATCCACTGCATTAGGGCCATGGAAATACTTTGGATTATCTCTCCATGACCTTTAAAGTCGAAGACTGCAATAACTTTCCATAATTCTTGGTACATCCGTCAGAACCAGAATTCTGGGTAGGAGAGTCCTAAGGTTTACTACAGCATAACAGTTCTTGGGACCTGTGTACCTGAATCTAAAAGGCTCTCCTCCTGGAGAATTGCTGCTAGCATTATTTATTTCATAACAACTTAGGTAGTTAAGTTATTGTGTCCACAGCATTATACTAGATGCTGAGAGAATCTAATGGAAGTTTAAATGCACTTCCTAACTTAAAGAGTCTCTCTAAGAAGAACATAAACACATGAAACAATAAATAACAAAGTGGCATCAGATGGCAAAAGGCAGAGTGCTAAGTAAGTGGCATGGACCACATGTGATTTAATTTCAGATGGAGGGAGGATACCTGAAATTATATATAAGACTGTGTGCATTTCAGCCTAGCTAGAGTAGAAAGTTGATATATAGAATGGGTAGAAGATAAGGTGGGAAGAGGGAACAAGTCAGGGTAAGAAGACGCCTTCTCATTTCTTAACACTGCTTTAAGAGGTTATTTTGAAACCGAAGTTTCCTCTGGTAGAGATAATGATAAATCAATACTATCAACACTGCAAATCAGGCTATAAGGTGTGCATAGAGAAAACCTTTATCTCAGAAACAGAGAAGAAAGACAAACAGTTTATACACAGAGATGCCTGGGGGGAATGTAGCAGTAATTTAATTAATAGGGACAATAATACCCAACTTCTCCTGGCCCCGTACATTGCCAGGTACTTGTGCTAAAGAACTGTCATGCACTATCTCATTTAATTGAAACAATAGTGAATTATTTAAATACAGTCAAGCCTCCTTACTCCAAGTGAAAACCGAAGCTTTATACGGATGCAATAAGATTGAAGAACTTGCCCAGTTTAAATCCAGGCAGTCCTGCAAGGAGGGGGGCTCCTCATCCATGAAACACGAGGGTTTCTGACCTGCCTGGATCATTCCTTCCAATTCTTATCCTTTGAGTCAGTAGAAGCCCAAACAGCAACTGAGAGGAGTAAAGAAATCCTCAGGCGAATTAAAGTCGAGGAACCTGTGGGGCCAGTGTGTCCAAGGCACGGACAGGGAGGGGCTCCTACATGAAATGCAGCAAGGTTCAGCCTGAGCCAGCCAGGGTCCTGGAGCCTCTCCTGACTTCCTCAGGCCACTCTAATTACAGAGTCTGTGGTAGGTTGCAAGGAGGAGCTGTTTCGGGGCGGAAAGCTTCCTTGGGTATTGTATTTGCCTATAAATACTTCAAATAGTTAAGTGAAATGTGCAGCCTTTGAAAGCTGGAGAGGAAGCTATTGGGAGGCCCCCCGGGTCCGCCTGGCAGAGCAAGCAGAAAAGAAGAGAAATGGCTGGCGTGTCGTTAACGCGGGAGACGAGTAACAGCCCTGCCCAGGCCAGATGGCGGGGCGCGGGGCCTCGGGCGCGACTCCGGAAGACTCAAACCGTTAAGGTGACCAGAATAATTTGAAAAGGGAAACAAACTTCTCCCGAGCCGTGCCCTCGGGGCCCGGAGGGGGACGTTTGCGTTTGAAAGGGCATTTTTCAAAAGAAGGTTTCAAGGCGCGGGGGTGTCGGCCCGCCGGGAAGCGCGCGGCCGGAGCAGTGCTGCAGAGCGGCCACCAGCCCGCTTTGTACTTGCGGCCAAGCGCGGCCCCAGAGTTTCGGCCGCAGCCCGGGAGTTGAGGCCACGCCCCCTTTGCAGTGAGAGCCGCGGCCGCTGATTGGCGCGCCAACGACCAATGGGCGCGCCGGGGCGGCCCGGGCTGTCAGCGCGCGCCGCAGACTCGCGGCCGCAGCCTGTCTTCCCCAGTGCGGAGCCCGGCAGCCAGAGCAGCCTTCCCGGGAAGCGCGACGGCCGCTCGCGAGCGCAGCCCTGCCCAGTCGCGCGTCTCGGTGCCCGTGCCCCACTGCCACAGCTTTGCGCTATAGCGCATGGAGCATGTGCAGACTCACAGGCGCTAAGGTGCTATCTATCCGGGGGGCTTCTGAGCAGTGGTGACGCTGTCACGCCTAGAGAGACCTTCGGGGGCTCTCGCCGCGCCTCTGCGTCGCGGGTGACACTGCGGTGCTCGCGATCAGGGCGGCAGCTGCCTCTTGGTGGAGACGTCTTGGGCTCCGTGTGCCCTCCCTCTCCCTTTCTCCGCCGCTCGCTCCTTCCCTCGCGGGTTCACACTCGCAGCTTCCCGGAGCTGGAAGCGTGCGTCCCCGCCGCTTCTCTTCCAAAGGGGCCTCCTCACTTCAGAGATGCAGTGACAAATTAATATGGGCTTCCAAGCCTCGGGTTCCCAGGAAGAGAATCGCAAGAGGCAACTGCCCCTGAAAGCCCAGAGCCTTTGAACAGGCGGCCCAGGAGGGGCGTGAGACACAGCTGCAGCATCCATCCAGGTGGGACCAGCTGAGCACCGCGACAGGTTCTCCGCCGCATCCCAGCACCTTTAAGGCGCGCTCGCCGGATTGCTCCGAGTTCCCCGACCGGGGATTTTTTTTCCCCCCTGCGCTGGTGGTGGGCGCCTCGCGGGCCGAGGCCCGGCGCCTGCTCTGCTGCCCGCGCTGCCTTTAGCGGTCGCCTCCGCCGCTGCTGCCAGGGACGTGCTGGGAAAACCGAAGCCCCGAGAGAAGATGCCGGCCATCCTGGTCGCCTCCAAAATGAAGTCGGGACTGCCCAAACCCGTGCACAGCGCCGCGCCCATCCTGCACGTGCCCCCGGCCCGGGCCGGCCCCCAACCCTGCTACCTCAAGTTGGGAAGCAAGGTGGAGGTGAGCAAGACCGCCTTTGCTAGCCAGATCCCCCTGAAATCGCAGGGACTACCAGAGCTGGCGGCGGAGGGGCTCCCTGTGCGGAAGAGCGGCTCGTTGGAAAATGGGTTCGATACCCAGGTGAGAGGTGCTGTGTGCATAGTTCTGGGAAGATGGGTGAATGCTTTTTATGGGGGGAGGGTGTGGCTGGAGTGGGGAAAAGGGCTACTCTGTGGGCAGAGAAGGGAACCGTTCCGCTTGACCCACAGACCGGGAGATGCGCGAGGAGAGTGGGCTGGCCGGTGGGTGTGGCCCGGGTGCTGCAGGTTTGCCTTAAGGATCTATATGAGACCCAGGTGCGAACACGCTTGCAGGTTCCTTCTGCGGGGAGCACGGCCGTTGTGTTCTCAAAAAAATGTGTGCAGCGCTGGTAATGTCAGGTCCTGCATGTTGAGGGCTTTTCTTCCCACCCCCCAAGCAGTATCAGCTGAGTGTGTCTGGCTGTCGCTTCTGCAGAGATTTTGTCCCTGCCAAGGAGTGATCTGAGGCCTCATTGGACTCGACGCCCCCTGGCCTGGCTGCAAGATCCGGGGAAAGGGGTCTGGGGGTGGCAGTGAACCTGTTCCCCTCGGCTTGAAGATGACTTGCCCCTGCCCCATCCCTTGGACTGACAGGATTCCCTGCACAATGCTGGGACTGCAGTAGGAGTGACCTGTGCACCAGCTGAGGCAGCCAGCTGGAGACTCCTAGCGTCTTGGCTGGCTGTTGCGGTGGGGGTGGAGGTGGCTGCTTCAGAATGGCGGCCTGAAGCTAAGCCCCTCCTTCCTGGGTAGTAGATCCCGGTGCTGGTAGCCTGGGTGAGGGGGCGGGTGAGGGCGGGAGTGGTGGGGATGGCTTGAAGACAGAGCCCACATCACCCAGTTCAGCTGGGTGGCAGGCCCTGGCCATTCAGTCTCTTTTAAGGAAATCAGCAAGGTCCAATCAGGTTCTCTTGGCCTCTTGCCCTCCCTGCTGGGATTTTTTTTTTCTTTTTTCCCCCTCTTCTGGTAGGAGGGAGCAGGGACACATTCTGTATTTTCTTGGCAATCAGTCATCAGGGACTTTTGGGGACAGGCTGACCTGACGGATGTGACTGCCCTGTTCAGGAGAGACAGGAAGCCAGAGGGGGAGGTAGTTTGGGGCTGGTGTCAGCGAAGTGGCAACAGACCAGCTGACCTTTTTGGCACTTACTTCTCTGCTGACACTGTCTCCACCTTCTTCTGGAGCTTTCTCTGATCAGAGGCTAGAACTCAACACATTCCTAGCCTTTCTGATGGAGGAACTGGAGCTGGAAGCTAATTGTAAGCAGACTTTTGGAGCTCTGGGCTGGAGAAGGCCCTCAAAGCAGATTAAGCTCCCAGGCCAGGCTGATAAGCATGCCCCTTGCTGCTGCACTTGCTAAATGTTTTTGGAAGCTGACAGGTTTGAGGGATGGTGTGTGGGAGGAAGGCAAGATTTCCCCCAATGTGCTCCTGGGTCTGTCTCTGCTAGGGTTTTGTGCTCTGCTCTTTTTTTCTGCTGTTAGCCACAGGATTTGTCCAGCAGGTTCAGAAATAGGAGTGTGTCTGTGTGGGGGGGTGAGGGGTGGGGGGGGAGTGATACATTTTATCCTTGGAGGTGGAGCTTATGAGGTGTGGTGGGTGGTATGTGGGAGGCTGGAGCAGTGACTCTAGGATGTGACACACATCCATCCTGATGAGGAGGACCTGAGGAATGAGAAGGAAAGTAGATGCTGGGATTAACTGTTCATACCCAGGCAGCTGTCTGCCTTCTCCCATTTGACCCTTCACTTAACAAACATTGTGGGGGGACTTGCAGTGGGCAGGCTCTGGAAAGGTGATTCATCACCCTCTTCCCTGAAGGAAATAAAAAAGTGTTCTCCAGCTGCTCCTGGAGGGGCTGGCATGGTCCAGTTCCCTCAAGGTTTTGCTTTCCTTCCCTACCCTTGGCCCACAGTTCCCAGAATGCCCCCATTCCACTTGCCCTACCCTCAGTGGGAACTCATGCACTGTCCATGAGGATGGTTTAGATGGGATACTAAGGAAATTGCGCACTTCCCAGTGGGCTATCCTCGTGTTTACCAGCCTGGCCTTTCCTTATCGCTTTCTGGCTTCCTGGGGGCTCTTCTCTGTGGCAGGTGACAGATCCTTGTTTTCACTGCCCCACCCTGGCATCAAAGTGACCTTGGCAACAGTAATTTTCCCTTCTTTGGACCAGGCTACCTCCCACTCTGCCTGACACAATGCCCATTCACCATCCAGGAAACCCTCTCCATTAGGGCGTGAGGACCGTGTCTGGCTTGGCATGCAGCAGTCCCTGATCCAAAACCTGGTATTTATCACTGGAAGATACTTAGGATATAATGAGTTAAATGGCAAATGATGTTTTGGGCCTCTGACTCCCCTTTTATTTAGGGATTTTTTTGGCAGAACACTGGGTTATGCAGTGGTCAACAGCATAGGTTTTAAAGTCAGGTGGATTTCCATGGTGTCCTATCTCTGCCATGTACTAGCTGGGTGACCTAGTCAATTAACCTCTCTGGGCCTCAGTGTCCCCATCTGCAAAAATGGGCATAAACAATCACACAAAGAGTGAGGATTAAGAAAAATAACATCTGGGAAGGGTTTAGCCCAGAGAATGACAAATAAGGAACACAATAAAGTTAGCTATTTATATTGCTAAACCAAGAGCTGGGGCAGTTAAACCTAGATCTAATAGCCTCAAAGTGAGAAAAGGCATAGCTTATCCTCCCAAGCCCTTGAGAAGGTATCAGTTGGTTCAAAAGGATTTACTGAGCATCAGTCATGTGCCTAGTATAGTACCAGACATGGTGGGAAAGTGAGGGAAAGGCATAACCACTTGTTAGGTGCCTGATGTGCGAGGCTCTTTACATATGATCCCACTTTATCCTCACAGTAACACTTAAAGAAGATGTGACATTTTCTATAACAACAATTTTCTTTGGCAATAATAATATAATAATGGCAAATCATTACATAGCACTTTCTATGTGCCAGGAATTGTTCTAAACATATCATGTAAAATACCTCATTTGAGTCTTACAAAAATTCAATGAGATATGTGTTATTACTCTTATTTTACTCACGAGGAAACTGAGGCAAAGATTGGATTAGTAACCTTATAAATCACAAATAGAATTAGGCCTTGGACAGTGTGGTTGTGGACTCCATGCCCTTAATCACGATGCTATACAGATATAACTACAGAGACTTCCTGATTACTTGCAGGCCCTGATTTATAAGACCATTGCTGTAACCACTGCGTTAGAAAAGTGAGACTCAGTAAGGTGAAGTTGCTTGCTCCAGGTCATCCTGCTCCACTGTGACAGGGTGGAGGGGGGGTGGACATCCAGCTCAGGTAGGTCTCCTTCAAGGCCAGTGGTCTTCTCACTCTTCATAGCTGCCTCCTCCAGCATGCTCTGGCAAATGAACACAGTAACTAAGACATGGCTGGGCTTTGGAGATTTTATAGTCTAGTTGGGAGGCATACGGATATACCAAGGGCAACAGGGCACATCACAGACAAGGTTGAGAGTTATGCTTGGGACTCAAAGAAAAGGAATGGCCATGATGGTGGAAGAAGTCCACAGGGCCTCACGGAGGAGGCAGGAGGTGCCTGGGCTTCAGAGATGGGCGGGAATGGCTGGGTGGTGAGGAGAGGACGTGAGGGGAGCATGACAGGGAAGGATGAGGAGCAGGGCCAAGCAGTGGTACAGAGCCGGAGGTGATGTCACTGCAGACAGGCTGCACCTTCATGCACAGGTGACTGCTCCATATATAGTATCTTCCTTTTAAAAGGTGATGATGAGAAAAGAACAAAGTCTTCTTGCAGTTGAAGGGTTGGCTTTGCATGGTGGCTTCCTGGTGGATAATAATTCTGAACATGCAGGGTAGTTATGAGAAGCTGGAGAGATGGTGTCCATAAAAGACCTGGTTCATAACAGACCCTTGGAGAATGACAGTGATTATTATTATTAGCTTGGGGTTGGGGTTCAGACTATTCAACATGGTAGTTATGGGGGAAAGGAGGCAGTTCTCATGGTTTCTTTTATTATGCAGCAACTCGCTTCAGCCATTGACAGCCTATTCCCCCTCAAGCCTGCTCTCCATTCCCATCAAGTGTGAAAAGCCCTAATGTAGCCAGCAAGCCAGCAAATAGCTCTGAGGTGCAGCCCCGCCATGAACTCCCCACACCCTTCACCTTGAATGTCTCCCACACACCTACAGCTGGGGCCCGACCCCAAGTGGGGGGAACTGTGCTATGCAGCAGCACATCCCCCATGAATTCCCTTCCTGGTGCTGGGATACCTGGGCCTTTCCCCAAGAATGAACATTTATAGCATCTGCTCTGTTAACATGGTGTGTAAATTATGACCATGTGCAAAGAATGGTTTTAGAGATAGGCCCTGTGTTGGTTCAGAAACCCTGTCCAGCCAACCTTCAGATAAGGAATGCTCATGAGCTATTTGAGGAGAGGTTAGCCTACTTTCAAGAAGCAGTTGCAGGGAAAACTTATCTATATAATACTTTGATATTTCCTGTTTTTAGGAGCCTGGTGCTCAACTTGCAACTCATTTCTTTAAAAAAGTAATTAGAAGTGATTGAAATCCTCTGTGGGTGTTTTAAATGTTTAAAAAGAAAGTGCAGGGAGGCCCCTGGGAAGCGCGCGCAGCTCCAAGCTTACAACCTGTTGCAACTTTACCCCATTGTGTTTTGATTAGAATCCGTGCTCCATCATCAAAGTTGATTATGGATTTGATTAGTGCATTTTTTTGCTATTGTGTTATTCCCTTTCTTCTCTTTCTCAGTTCTTGGAGGGGAATGTGTTGCATGGTTATCTGCCAACATACAAGAATGTTTATAGTTCACATATTATTGCTTATTCCATGGGTTAATTTTCTGAAGACACTTTAAGGGTGGGACTGGTGGCTTATTTAGGGTATCATTATGTGTGTATATATATGCATATAAATACATCTCCTTCTGGATATGTGTATATACACATATACACACATATACACATGGAACAGCTTAAAGTAATGAGCACATGTAAGCATACACACATCAAAGGCCAGGCTGGAGGAATTACAGCCCAATTTCCAGCTTTCAGAAGAGCTAGATTGGCTTCCCACTTCTTACACTCTCTTCCTCTGTGACCAAGATTGAAGAACCAGATCTTAGTGTCCCACTGTATTTGCTTATAAGACATAAGTGATGGGGCCTTGAGAGAGGTGTTTTAATTAGGACTTAGTGAAGCTCCTAAAGCCAGTCTGAAAGAGCCAAACCCACCCTGTGAGATTTTGGCTTAAGGTCAGAGGTTCTTATTTCGTACAATCAGCCCCAGCAGCAGGGGAAGGAACCTTTGTGGAGCACCTGCTTGCTATATGCTGGGTAGTCGGCGGTGCTATATACATATGATTTAATTTGAGACATAAGACACTGGGTAAAATGTAAAGTGGTCTGTGGATTTTATATGAGAAAGCGGAGCTTCGGGCAAGTTATTTAACCTCTCTACATGTCAGTGTCTTCAGGGCCGGTCAAGTGGCTCCGTTGGTTAAGAGCTCGCTCAAGAGTACAAGCTCTGAGCAACAGCGGTTCGATTCCCGGCCCAAGTTGAGCTGCCAACAGGTGGCAGGATGACTCAGCTAAAAAATAATAAATAAATAAATAAATGTCAGTGTCTTCAGTGTACATCTATCAAGTGGAAATGGTGATGCTTGTAGGTTGGCTATGAGGATTAGTGAGATAATACAGGAAGGTTGCTGAGCACAGTGCCTGGTGTGTTAATAAGTAAGGAATATGTGATATTGCCTATTTTTATTACCCAAGGTCACAGCCAAGTTTGAAAACCAGATTTCCCTCATCCCAAGCCCATATCTTTCCACCCTACCGCTTTGCCTCCCAAGTGCATGGTTGATTACATGGAAAGACAGAGGCTTGCGCCGTAGAAGCAGAGAGCATAGCAGGGCTTTGGTTAGATGAATGGGGAGCAAGAGTAAATTAAGAACAATCTCCTTTAAATGAGTCATATCCAGACTCAGTGTTTCACCTCATCCAGAGGTGAAATGATACCTCTACATTTTGGTCCCAGACATGCCATCTCTATAGCACTAACCACACTGAGGGATCTGCTGCAAACCAAACTTATGGGAAGGCTGCTTTGTACTCTCGTCTGAGCTGGCACTGTAGAGGTGTTTGAGTTGAGCTGGCTAATCTGGTGGCTCCACCCAGCACCAAGCATAGAACCATCCCATTGAACTGGGCTTTTGAATGGTTCCTTATTGTTCTGAGGGCAGAAGGAAAGCCCTTTCTTCTCACGCCTGGCCCAATTATGGTGAGAGCTGGACCTTGTGATCTGTTTGGTCATTAAGGTGCCCCAAGGCATGGCCAGCTGCCCAGTCATGTTTTACCAATAGCTACATGGTCAGTTTCAATGCTGACTCTGTCTCTTGGTCGCATTGTTCAAAGAGATAAACAATATGTTCCTAGAATGTCTTGGGCAGAATGGGCCATGTGATTTGGGGAAAAAAATTGGGTCAGGTTTTGTTCTTCAGTCCACATAAGACAATAGGGAGTGACACAAACGTTTTTGCAGGAACCCCAAGTCGCCCACACAGAACCTAAAGAATGACTCATGACACAGTGCTCCCTTTCCCAAGGAAAACAGACCCTCTCTTGTGTTTTGCAAACAATGGCCCCACAGCCTCTGTATATTTCGTCTCTCCTTCCAAGTGAAGTCTTAACATCTTCGTAAATTTGGTGGTGTTCCAACACTGCGCTCCCCCACCCCCCATCTTGGTGGGAGAGAAGATAGGGTAGAAATGGGGGCTTTGTCAAAATAATTATGAGCCTACCTCCTAGGGGTCTTTGGGGGCCTTTGAACAAAATCAGTTACTCAGGGAAGGGTAATACAATAAAAAATAATTATAGTAATGGTTGCTGACCCTGATTGAGCATAGCCTCTGTACCAGCATAAATGCACAGCACCAGAAATGTATCATTTAATTTAACCCTCACAACATCCCATGAGGAAGATGCTACTTTCTGAAGAGAAGTAGGAATGACAGCTCTGGGAGTCAGCAACTTTGGTTCTAGTTCCGTCTCCTTTGACACTTTGTTGCATAGCCTTCAATAAGTCATGTTATCTTGGAGCTTCAGTTACTTTATCTCTAAAAGGGAGAGGATAATACTTGCTCTGCCTTTTTTGAAGATTTGCTGTGAAGCTTAATCGAGACAGTTATTATAAACGAGGCACTGATTTAAGCAACTTAAGCCCTAAATACCCTTGAAAAAAACCAAGGCTTAGAGAGGTTAAGCTACTTTCCCAAGCAGCACAGCTCGTAAGCGGTGGACCCAGATTTTGAACCCACATCTATCTGTTTGACCCCAGAGTCAAGGTTCTTAAATAGCAAGTGTGAGAGCACTTTGAAAAAATATCTGAAAAGACATTGTTGTTACTGAACCAAAGTAAATTGCTCCGAAGTTTTTTTGTCTGAGTTCACATTCCCATTTTGCTCCTTAAGCTCTGTCCCAAAGTTTGGAAATAGAAAAAATATTCTTTCCATATTAAGTAAATTTTAGTTGCTTAATAATATCAGTTAACCCCCTCTGGGATGTGTAAAATTCCAAATGCTCTGAGGCCTCAAGGTTCACTAAAGTGTTATCACTGAGTGTAATTGGCAGGCCTGGTTTTAGGCAAACGGGGGGAGGGGAGGAATGGGAAATTTGATCAAAATCATTTTTTGGCATGAAGAAGCAATCAGATGAATTCAGAATAGGGATCATTCTTTAAGACAACAGGCCTGGAATCTTCCAAACTGTCAATGTTAGGAAAGATGAAAAAAATGAAAGGCAGGTAGAAGACTGTTCTAGAAAAGGAGACCAAAGATCTTAATTGCCAAATCCAGTGCTAAGTCCTAGACTGGATCCTGGATAAGCAAAATCATAAATGCTGGAAAGGTCATTTTGGAGACAGTTGGGAGATATTTGAACACAGATTGTGTATTAGATGATATTATTCTATCCATCTTAGTGGTATTGGGTTATGTAAGAAAATGTCCTTTTTTTCTTGGGAGGTACATGCTGAAATATTTAGAGGTGAAGTGTCTTGATGTCAGCAACTAACTCTCAACTGGTTCAGGAAGAAAGGTGAGTGTTTCTGCAGAGAGAAGGAGAAAGCAACTGTAAAATGTTAACAACTGGTGAATCCGGGTGAAGATGCATGTACCGTTCTTTCAACTTTTCTGTGTTTGAAGTTTTTCAAAATAAAATGGTGGAAAAGAAAACAAAGCCCTGGTTAACCAGAGTATATATTAGCAAGCCCCTTGACATCTATGGTGTCCCCACGAGAACATAAACTCAGTAGGAATGTGTGTGTGTGTGTGTGTGTGTGTGTGTGTGTGTGTGTGTACTCACGTATAATAAATAACCCGGCCAAGTTCATTTCACGAGGTTTAGGATTGAGACTCCTTATCTCCTTTCTGGTGTAATGTAAGCATCTTGGCTTAATTCCATGTTCTTTCATGAGAATGGTTGCTGACATTTTATGGAAATCATAAGATCCAGTTTAATTTGTTACTCTTGAAAAATTCTGAGATGTCTTCAAGGATGAAAATATAAAAGCAATTTTTTTAAAATGAAGGAATTAAAAAATATATTAAAACCCCTGTTTGAGTCCTACCAGCCTAGGCATTGAGAGAGTAAGGAGTATGAGTGGAAGCAAGCTCTTTTCTCTGTGTCAACCCTCTTTCTCACCTCACTACTTAGGTCTCCTTTGCCTGGCTAAATCCCCCCCATCCTTTACCTGTTCAGGCTCAGGCTTAGCGTCACCTCCTCCAGGAAGCCTTCTGCCAACACCATGGTCCCGATGCGGCGTCTCGCCTATCTCCTTTCATAGCCTGTTCTGTAGCCGCTCCCACATCTTGGACTATGAATGTTTATTTAGCCAGACCATGGCTTCCAGGAGGTCAAGGATGTGTCCCTCTTGATCCCTTGGGGTCCAAGGCCAGCACATAATAGGTTCTTAGTTAATAATTGTGGGAGAAAAGAAGGATGGGAGTGGGAAGATAAAAGGAAGAATTAAAAAACAGGAATACATGCCACTGAGCACCAGCTGTGTTCATGAAGCTGTGGCTAAACCATATGGATCCTGCAGAACTCCCTCTTGGGATGTGAGCTGAGAAGGGGTGGTGGGTGGCTAAGCGTAGGAGGCATGAAACGGGCAACCTGAATGCTGGCGGAGCGTCAGAGCTCTCCAATGTCAGTTCTTAGGGAAACTCGCCTGGGGAGAGCGAGTGGGCAGATTCCTTTACGCAAGAATGTTTACAATGTCCAAACTGCCTGGCTGCTGCGGTGGAAGAAGATCTGTCAGGATGTGATAATGGCAGTACTGCAGTTGGAAGGCTTGAGGGGGAGAGACCAGCCATGGGCCCCTCCACCTCTGGAAGGGGGACCTGAAAAGGATTCTGAAGGATTTTAGTTGGTTAAGAAAAGGGGAGGGTTTAGAAAGTCCTAGAATGGAACAAACCCTCTAGTAATAATGATTACAGCAACCATTTATATGCCCTTTCCATACTTAATCTCATTTAATCCTCACACTAACTATAAGAGCCAATATTATTGACCCTGTTTTACCAGTAAGGAGAAAAATGAGGAATCAGTGAGGAGTCTAGCCTGAGGGGGCTCATGGAAGTTGTTCAGCTCACACAGCTGGTACGGACCGTGGCAGGATTTGAACCTGGGTGTTTCTGATTCCAAAAACCTGTGCTCTTAACCACTGCCTTCTTCTGCCAGTAATTGGAAGGGGCCTGAGTCCCGTACTGAAGTGCTGCCTAAGACAGTCAAATCCCCAAACCCTCTTCTCCTGGGAGCCTGCTCCCCGTTCCCCTGGCCTTGTCCCCCTCCCTGTTTCATTCTTGTCAGGGCCTCCTGTGCCTGCTCTAGGCTGTCATCAGAGGCTCCACATTTATTGAATGAGGAGCCCCTTCCTCTCATCCCCATCCTGCTGCAATCTGGGCACGATCTCCTTTTCTCACTGCTGTGGCTGCTGTCCCCCAGGTCACCCCTGTGCTGCTGGGCTTGGCCGGGCCCATGTGCCTAACAGCTGGCAGGATATCTTTCCTCCTGCCACAGGCTGTTCCTCTGCAGCTCTGCAGACAGTCCCCATTTCATGCTGACTTGCTTTGATTCTTTTCAGACCTGCCGGTGACGCATGTTTGCGTCAAAATGTGTGGGCTGCAAGTGTCTCAGAGCTGTCAGACCTTCCCGTGTGCTAACTTTGCTTGTTAACTGTCTCCGGACCAAGGAAGGCAAGCCCTAGAGGGAAAAGCGCCATTTAGGTGACAGAACCAGATTTAGAATAACCAGGCTTACTCAGGGTGTCTGCTTAGAGATCTGTGCCTCCAAAGACTAGAGACTCGAGACATCTGAGCCAGTGTAGACCTTGGAAGCCATCTGTTCCCATAGCTCTTTTGTACAGATGGGGAAACCATGACCTGGAGAGGGTCATGACCTACCCACGGTCACCTAGCTCTTGAGGGCAGAGCAAACACTGGAACCCAGGCCTCCAGACTCCTGGCCCAGTGTTCTTTCCACCTCACTATGGCCATCAGATATTCTGTTCTGAAGGGCCTGATGGTTTAAAGAATTGGAACCATCCCTAAGCTATGTGCTTTTCCTTTCCTTCTACCAAATAGTTAAGTATGATTGATTCCTTCATATTGGAAGCTTCTGTGCTTGCCTCAATGAACCAGAAAATCAGGACCTATTTATAGATGGTTTCATTGTGGCAGGATACCTCCATGGGCCAGATACTTTATATATATTGTGTCTTTTAAGCCTCACAACAATGTGATAAGACTGGTGGCATTCCATCCATTTTGTGTGTGAGGCCCCAAGGTCAGAAACTTGACCAAGACCACCTGGTGTTAGTACTGGAACTCTCTGACTTCGTGTGCATGCTCTTTCTGCCCAGCCTCTTAGACACCCCCTACCCCCAAGCAGGAAGTCAGAGGGACCCAGGTTAAGATCCAACCTCCCGATGTATTTACCAGGCATTCAACTTCACCAGTGCTAGTGCAATAATCGTTATTGAACTGCAGCTTGGACAAGTCAGCCTCAGTTTCCCCAAGAAAAGTGTAGCATTTCAGTGGGTCATGCGGATTAAAGCAATTAGTGTGTGGAAAAATGCCCGGTATGGGGTAGATACGATCACTGTTATCTACAGAGCACTTATCATGTGCTGGGCACTCTTCTAAGCATTTTATGTGGATTTTCCCATTTCTGCATCACAAAAGCAATAACCTCTGAGGTAGGCACTTTTGTTATTGTGTCCATTTGACAGGTGAGCCAAGCCATGTGGAGCATAAGCAACTAGCCCAAGGTCACTCACCATCAGTGGGAGAGCCAGGCCTGACACTCAGGCAGAGCCTGCAGAGCCTGCCTCCTCACCCACTGCATGGTCCTCCCTCTGTGCTGCTTCGAATTAAACCTAAATCTAGTTGAGGGTGAGGAGGAGAGACACATACCACTGAGGGCACAAAGGAAAACAGCTTGTTTAAGCCTCTTCAGTCTGAGAGTTGGTAAAGCCCAGCTGCGACTTGCCTTCTGAAGTGGCCTGTGGCTCTGCCCTTTGAAAGGTGCTGCCTCTCTAATGGGGAAGGACAAACTGGTTGGTGCTGGGAAGCTCTTCCAAGTTGGAAATGGTCACCAGGAATCAGGGACTCCCAACGGCCTGGTGGACCGCGTGGCTTTCCCCCTTTGGTCCCTGCTTCTCACTCATTTGGAATCATTTCTTCTCTGAATTGCAGAGCAGAGACCAATATAAATTTAACCTCGTCCTTAGAAATGTTTACCTGGCTAAAAATATGCCGGCTTCGTTATGTTTTTAGCCACATTTAGATCCGAAGTATATGGATTGCCCACACTTGTGTATTCGGCATGAACTGTTGGTACATTTTGTAACAGGAAGCTGCCGGCTTTCCATTCCAAAGAACTGGAATTCGGTCAGAAATTTGTCATTTGCAAATGCCAGCTCTCTGCGCATTCCATTGCTGTTTTTAAGAGCAGCTGGTCACCTGGATTTAGAGGAAGCAAGCCATGGGCGAGGCCAGGCTGGCCAGGCTGCCTTGGTGTATTCTCCAGGTCTGGTGCCTTCCAAGTGACCTCCGCCTGGCTCTTCCCAGGCCCACGCCATCTGTAGTGTGTTGCCTTTGGATTAGCGTATGGGCAGACAAGGTGCTTATTTTAGAACTGGAAGGAGAAGAGATGTATCAATAAAAAAAAAGCAGGGAAGGAAAAATCCATTCAGTGGTTTTAAAATATCTCTCCCTTAATAGGACAGATTGTTTGTGTTTCTTAAAAATAACCGCTAGTTTGCTCCTCGAAACAGAGTTGGAAAGGGCGATGTCTAAGGCTGGAAAAAGGAGGGTGCTGGAAAGGTGGCCTGTAGGTCTCACCGCCCTGGCCCATTCACATAGGACAGGTCATGTCTCCTGAACTCCATCCAGAGCCTCTCCTGCCCCGACTGGCAGACTCTGGAACCTTAGAACTATGTCACAAAATCCCTGTTTTCTTACTCCTTTAGTTTATAGATGAGGAAGCCAAGCCTCAGGGCCTTTGCACTATCAAAGGCACCTTTCTTGACTACCCTCTATAAACTAGCAAGCCATCCTGTTACATCTCCTTACCTTGCTTTCTTTTTCTTCAGTCACAGAGCAGTCTTCTCCTGACATGTTACATACTTGTATTTATCATGTATCTTCCTCTACTAGACTTTCAGGTCCATGAGAACAAGGCTTTTGCTTATCTTGTTCACAGCTGTAACCCCTGCACCATGAACGGTGCCCGGCACATAGTGTGTGTTTACTAAACATTCAGTGACTAAAATGACAGGGACTTACGCAAGATTTCCGGCAGAGCAGACTAGCATCCAGGTCCCAGTGCAAGCCCAGGGCTCTTACACTATTTCTGCAGACTCTATGAAGGAATCTACAGTGTGTCCCTTAAAACGCTAGTGCATCAAAATGTCATCCCTTTGACAGTTTTGTTTCTTTCGTGGGGGTTCTTAGTGCAAAGGGTGGGTGAGTGTCTTAGCGTAGAGTGGATGAGTCAGGTTGGCTGGGAAAAGGTAGTGTTTTGCCCAGGGTGGGGAATTCTTACCCTATGAGCTTACTCTTACTTTGTCTGAATTCAGGCCTGGCTCTGAGATAACCGACAGGAGAATGTGGAGTTGAGAATCGGGTTTGCCAACATGCACTGGTTCCATTTTGTCTTCAGTCTCTTTCCTTCTTTCTTTCTTCCTTCCTTCCTTCTTTCCTTCTCTTTCTCTCTCTCCCCCCACCCCCATTCTACCTCCCTTTCCTTTCTCTGTCTTTTTCTTTCTTTTTCCCTTCCCATCCCTTCCTCTTCCTT